>NC_069503.1:1029481510-1029789843 GCF_027579735.1 Bombina bombina | reverse complement strand
TTAGCTTGCATTTGTGTGCATGGCTGCAGTTGTGTGACTGTATTAGGGACCCAAGTATGTGGAAGAGACCTTGACGTAGTGCCTGGGCTTGTCCCATTTGTCCAAATGCTGTAACTAACTCTTCTGGTTTTGTTTTTTAATCCTAGCTGAGAGCTTGTAAGTGAGTGCTGGACTTTATGTATGTTGTATTGTCTGTTTTGGTAATTCTCCCTAAGGACTTGCACCCTGGCAGGCCCAGGGTTAACTGCCTGTAACTCTGTAAATAGAGGAGCTTTATGTGAGTGCGATAGCAACCAAAGCAGAGCCTGTTTATGGGTCATGGGATGTGTACCTGGTCCAGTCTGGATGTGCTGTCCTTTTTCCTGATTTTGTATATATATATATATATATATATAAATATATATATATATATAATACAAAACAACGAAGGTACAGCACTATTGAAGAATAGTGCAAAGTTCTTTTGCTAGTGCACGGTGACTAACAGGGTCCTGCAAACCCCACAATAATCCAATATGAAGAATAGAAGTCCCAGCACTGTTTCATGAAAGTAAATCCTTTATTGAGGTTTAAAAGGAAGACAGCAGACAGTGACATTTCGGGCCTATATAGCCCTTACTCCTGCTATGGTATACAGGTACATCCTCTTATTTATAGCACCTGTGCATAGGTAAATTAACCCTTCAATTGGCAAAGAAGTCATCTTTTTTACATTATACTGTCATCTAGTGGCCATGTTGATTACATATTACAAACGTTTTATATACCTATTTGATTACAATTTATATTAAAAACAATGATACATAATTTAAGTAGAAGATAACATCTTATTATACAGTATTAAAATATTAAAAATAACAATATTGAAAAAAGGAACAATTAAAGAAATACATGTAAATCATAATTTTTATTTAAACCTACTGGATGCAGAGTCCCTAACGTTTGAATCCACCAAACTTTTCTCTTTTTTAACATCAATTCCCTGTATCCACCTCTCCTTAATTTTGTTATATGATCAATTATCTGGAAGCACAATTGACTAACTGTATGCCCTGCGGTGGTAAAGTGTGCTGAAGCTGGAAGGGTCATATCTTTGTTTCTAATACTTGATTTATGTGCACTGATCCTGTCCTTGAGGGGGTATAGGGTCTCCCCCACATAACCACGCCCACACGGGCATTTAAGTAAATACACAACTTACTCTGTATCACAGGTGTAATAACCATTGATTTCCCTTTTCTTGTTGTCATTGATCTGGGCTATGTGTCTACCTTTAATCATAGAATTGCGCTGGGCACAGTTTAAGCATGGGTATGATCCTTTATTAGGAGTAGTTAAATATTTCACCTTATTTACTTTATTTACTACCCACATCTACTCTCACTAGTGTGTCTTTAAGTTTTTTTTTACTCTTTTGTATGATTGAATAGGGGGTTTCTGAAATTCACAAATGTTAGGATATGATTTGCTAAGTAGATACCAGTGTTTTTTTAAGGACAGATGTTATCTTCTCACTATGGTTATTAAATTCTGTTGCAAATATTAGTCTGTTTTCCTATTTCTGTTTTTCATTGTTAAAGCAAAATTTGTGTATAGCCTCTTCTTCACATTTTCCCACAATTTCTGTGGGATAGCATCTAGCCTTAAATTTCTCAGCCATTTGACTCAATCTAACCTTTTGGAGTTCTTTGTCTTTAACATTATGTAAAGTACGAATACATTGGCTCTTGGGGATTGAGTTACAAACTCTTTGTGGATGAAAACTTTGGAAGTGTAATAATGTATTGTGATCAGTGGGTTTACTATAGATGTCAGTAGTTAGTTTAAATTTTTTCTTATATACAGTTGTATCTAAAAAATTGACCCTGTCAGGTGAACAGTCCAAAGTAAACTTAAGGCAATAAGTACAACTATTTAGGTCATCTACAAAATCTTGTAAGGACTCCAATGTGCCCCCTCATACGCCAAAAATATCATCAATGTAAAGCAGCCATTTTTTACAGTTTTCTTGATTTTTTGAATTAGTGTAAACAAATTTACTTTCAAATTGGCTGACAAAGATGTTGGCGTACGGGGGCTACATTGAAGCCCATAGCCGTACCCTTTTGTTGTAAATAATATGTGTCCTGAAATAGAAAATAATTGAGATACAATACAATCCTAAGAAGGTTTTCAACTAATTGTGATTGAAGGAGAGAAAAAGAGGTTTCTAGTTTGACAAGATCAAGTACAGATTCTATCCCTGCTTCATGGGAGATAGCAGTATACAGACTAACAATATCCACACTAAAGAGTATTTCAGAATTTTCACAAGGTTGTTCACAGATGTTTGTAAGGAAATCCCCAGTATTTTTCAGAAAAGAAGGTTGTTTGGAGGCTAGAGGATTCAAAATTCTATCTAAAAAATTAGCTATGTTGGAAAAAACGGAATCAGTGCCAGTGACTATTGACCTACCCGATGGCTCCCTAAGGTTTTTATGAACTTTGGGGAGGGTATAGAACACAGGTGTGATTGGGTCTTTTTTATTAAGTAAATAGCCAGATTCTTGGTAATGACCTCCTTTTTAAGGGCTTCATGAACTATTAGTTTAATTTCATTTTTAATTTCTGCCAAGGGGTCACTGTCAAGGATCTGAAATATACCTTCATCAGATAGTTGTACCAGTATTTCTTGTATATAATACTCTGTCTAGCACAACAACAGCTCCACCCTTATCAGCATTTTTAATCAAAATAGACTGTTTTTGGACAGTTTTTTAGGGCTGGTTTTTCAGCATTTGTATGATTGTTTTTGACTGGTGTGTATTTAGTTTTTTCAAGCAAAGCTTTTATATCATTATTTACAGATTTAATAAAGGTTTCAACTCTTGAGTTGGTGGTACTAGGTACAAACTTATACTTATTCTTTAAACCTAATGGTTTCAGGTCAAATCTTTAGTCATCTTGTTCTATACTCTCAGTAATATCAGCATTAGAGCTGTTATATGTAGAGTAATGTGCTTTCCACCAGATTAACCGGAAAAAACTATATAGATCTGTTTCAAGGTTAAAACACATTGATACTTTTGGAAGGGCAGAATGACAAACCCTTACTTAATACGTCTAATTCAATTTGGATTAATGTATATTTAGATATATTTATTACAAGGGTATTTTTGACAACATTATTTTCACCTTTATGTATACACTTTTTATGCTCAAGTCCCGGTGTAGCCATATCGAATATAGCGATAGATGTCTTGATATCCTTAGCCATAACATAGTCATTACATACTGGGCATGCCACAATTGGAGATTCTTTACCACTTTCTATTTCCTCCGTTCCTGGTATGACTTCTTGCTCCTGGTGCGGGCTTTCTGTAGGGTCTCTCCACCTTTGTTTGTGCTTGCGGCCACCCCTCCAATATTGGTATCGGAGCTTGTGCATAAAAAATCCTCAGAAGAAGAGTTGTCAGAGCTGCCTTGTATAATTTTCTTTGGAGCTTGCCATGCTCCCTTTCGTGTTCCATCTCCCCTCTCCTGTCACCAGCCAGTCGATCATCATGTGACCAGCTGTAGACTCTATTCTGTTGTAAGTCTTCCTGATCTCGGGCAAATTTCTGCTGTTTTGTTTCCTTCAACTCCGTCTGATATTCACTGATCAGCTTATCCATATCGGACTTTATTTTTTGCAGTTCTTCTAGCGAATAGTGAGTACTAAGGTTTTTTTCACATTCTGAGACTACGATTTTTTGTTTTTCAATCTCCTCTTGCAGGCATTCAATGGTCCAGACTATTATGTCAAAGGATCATCTGTTGAGTATACATTCAAAGCATTTTTTGTATTTCTCGTTATTACTCATGATGGTAGGCCTGTGTTTAATACAGAATATAGTCTACCGCTGGTCATGTGATGATTGACCGTGTGACATCACACACTGGCGACAGGAGAGGGGAGATAGAACACGAAAGGAAACGTGGCAAGCTCCAAAGAAAACGCTAAAAGGCAGTTCTGACAACTCTTCCTCTGAGGATTTTTTGTGCACAAGCTCTGATACCGATAATGGAGCAGCAGCTGCAAGCACAAACAAAGGTGGAGAGATCCTACAGCAAACTCGCACCAGGAGCAGTCATACCAGGGACGGAGGAAATAGAAAGTGGTAAAGAATCTCCAATTGTGGCATGCCCGGTATGTAAGTGTTATGGCTAAGGATATCAAGACACCTATCGATATATTTGATATGGCTACACTGGGACTTGAGCATAAAAAGTGTATACATAAAGGTGAAAATAATGTTGTCAATAATACCCTTGTATACACATACCTTGTTCCTCTGACGAAGAAGGTTTGGAAATCTAAGATATAACTTCAAAACGCATAAGGAAGTAACTGTTTAAGGACAAATACAGGAGTTTTCTACCTGGGCTATTGTACACGTCAATACTGAGTGCACTTTTGATACGAGTGGAACTTCACCAATGTTTTAGTTTGCAGTGCTTTATTTATACCTCATATATAACTGAGGTGGAAAAATGTAAGCAGGCTTTACAGAAGGAGTGTTTAAAATAAAATTGACTTGTTTTATCCGTACAATATTGCACTATTTGGTGTTTTGTTTCCTTTTCTATACATTTGGTTTCCTGTGACATGGAGAGGGAGAGAGAGAAGGAAGTGTAACATACCCAGGTAGCATTAAAGCAGGATCACTGATTGATTTACACTAACCCTTGTTAAATCATTGTGTGGCACTTACCTCATAAGACTGAGGTGAAATCCTGTAAGTAGGACATCTGTATGCGAATATCATTTTGAATACGTTATTTAATTAATTAATTGTTTTCAGGCTCACTTTTTTTCTTGGACTTATGCACCTAACACCCTAACATGTACCACAAGTCTAAACACCCCTAACCTTACACTTATTAACCACTAATCTGCTGCCCCCGCTATCGCTGACCCCTGCATATTATTATTAACCCCTAATCTGCCGCTCCGTACACCGCCACAACCTACGTTATCCCTATGTACCCCTAATCTGCTGCCCCTAACACCGCCAACCCCTATATTATATTTATTAACCCCTAATCTGCCGCCCCCAACGTCGCTGCCACCTACCTACAATTATTAACCCCTAATCTGCCGACCGGACCTCACCGCTACTATAATAAAGTTGTTAACCCCTAATCCGCCTTACTCCCGCTTCAATAACCCTATAATAAATAGTATTAACCCCTAATCTGCCCTCACTAACATCGCCGACACCTAACTTCAATTATTAACCCCTAATCTGCCGACCGGACCTCACCGCTACTCTAATAAATGTATTAACCCCTAAAGCTAAGTCTAACCCTAACACTAACACCCCCCTAAGTTAAATATAATTTTTATCTAACAAAATAAATTATTTATTATTAAATAAATTATTCCTATTTAAAGCTAAATACTTACCTGTAAAATAAACCCTAATATAGCTACAATATAAATAATAATTATATTGTATCTATTTTAGGATTTATATTTATTTTACAGGCAAATTTGTATTAATTGTAACCATGTACAATAGCTATTAAATAGTTAATAACTATTTAATAGCTACCTAGTTAAAATAATTAAAAAATTACCTGTAAAATAAATCCTAACCTAAGTTACAATTAAACCTAACACTACACTATCAATAAATTAATTAAATAAAATATCTACAAATAAATACAATTAAATAAACTAACTAAAGTACAAAAAATAAAAAAAGAACTAAGTTACAAAAAAATATAAAAATAATTTACAAACATTATAAAAAATATTACAACAATTTTAAGCTAATTACATCTACTCTAAGCCCCCTAATAAAATAACAAAGCCCCCCAAAATAAAAAAATGCCCTACCCTATTCTAAAATAAAAATTGAAAAGCTCTTTTACCTTACCAGCCCTTAAAAGGGCCTTTTGCGGGGCATGCCCCAAAGATCTCTGCTCTTTTGCCCGTAAAAAAAAACATACAATACCCCCCCCCCAACATTACAACCCACCACCCACATACCCCTAATCTAACCCAAACCCCCCTTAAATAAACCTAACACTAAGCCCCTGAAGATCCTCCTACTTTATCTTCACCACGCCGGGTATCACCGATCCGTCCACAAAAGGCTCCGAAGTCTTCATCCAAGCCCAAGCGGGGGCTGAAGAGGTCCATCATCGGGCTGAAGAGGTCCATCATCCGGCTGAAGTCTTGATCCAAGCGGGGGCTGAAGATATCCATCATCCGGCTGAAGTCTTGATCCAAGCGGGGGCTGAAGATATCCATCATCCGGCTGAAGTCTTGATCCAAGCGGGGGCTGAAGAGATCCATCATCCGGCTGAAGTCTTCTATTAAGCGGCATCTTCAATCTTCTTTCTTCCGGATCCATCTTCATCCCGCCGACGCGGAACATCCATCCTGGCCGACGACTTCCCGGCGAATGACGGTTCCTTTAAGGGACGTCATCCAAGATGGCGTCCCTCGAATTCCGATTGGCAGAAAGGATTCTATCAGCCAATCGGAATTAAGGTAGGAAAATTCTAATCAGATTGAGCTCGCATTCTATTGGCTGTTCCGATCAGCCAATAGAATGTGAGCTCAATCTGATTGGCTGATTGGATCAGCCAATCGGATTGAACTTGAATCTGATTGGCTGATTCCATCAGCCAATCAGAATTTTCCTACCTTAATTCCGATTGGCTGATAGAATCCTATCAGCCAATCGGAATTCGAGGGACACCATCTTGGATGACATCCCTTAAAGGAACCTTCATTCGTCGGGAAGTCGTCAGCCAGGATGGATGTTCCGCATCAGCGGGATGAAGATGGATCCGGAAGAAAGAAGATTGAAGATGCCGCTTGATAGATGACTTCAGCCGGATGATGGATCTCATCAGCCCCCGCTTGGATCAAGATTTCAGCCGGATGATGGATATCTTCAGCCCCCGCTTGGATCAAGACTTCAGCCGGATAATGGATATCTTCAGCCCCCGCTTGGATCAAGACTTCAGCCGGATAATGGATATCTTCAGCCCCCGCTTGGATTAAGACTTCAGCCGGATGATGGACCTCTTCAGCCCGATGATGGACCTCTTCAGCCCCCGCTTGGGCTTGGATGAAG
The DNA here is from genome assembly GCF_027579735.1 of Bombina bombina. NCBI lineage: Eukaryota > Metazoa > Chordata > Amphibia > Anura > Bombinatoridae > Bombina > Bombina bombina. The sequence goes on along the minus strand of NC_069503.1, from coordinate 1,029,782,728 downwards.
ACTTCGGAGCCTCTTGTGGATGGATCGGTGATACCCGGCGTGGTGAAGATAAGGTAGGAAGATCTTCAGGGGCTTAGTGTTAGGTTTATTTAAGGGGGTTTTGGGTTAGATTAGGGGTATGTGGGTGGTGGGTTGTAATGTTGGGGGGGGTATTGTATGGTTTTTTTTTTACAGGCAAAAGAGCAGAATTATTTGGGGCATGCCCCGCAAAAGGCCCTTTTAAGGGCTGGTAAGGTAAAGAGCTTTTCAATTTTTATTTTAGAATAGGGTAGGGCATTTTTTATTTTGGGGGGCTTTGTTATTTTATTAGGGGGCTTAGAGTAGGTTTAATTAGCTTAAAATTGTTGTAATATTTTTATAATGTTTGTAAATTATTTTTTTATTTTTTATAACTTAGTTCTTTTTTTATTTTTTGTACTTTAGTTAGTTTATTTAATTGTATTTATTTGTAGGTATTTTATTTAATTAATTTATTGATAGTGTAGTGTCAGGTTTAATTGTAACTTAGGTTAGGATTTATTTTACAGGTAATTTTGTAATTATTTTAACTAGGTAGCTATTAAATAGTTATTAACTATTTAATAGCTATTGTACCTGGTTAAAATAAATACAAAGTTGCCTGTAAAATAAATATTAATCCTAAAATAGATACAATATAATTATTCGTTATATTGTAGCTATATTAGGGTTTATTTTACAGGTAAGTATTTAGCATTAAATAGGAATAATTTATTTAATAATAAATAATTTATTTCGTTAGATAAAAATTATATTTAACTTAGGGGGGTGTTAGTGTTAGGGTTAGACTTAGCTTTAGGGGTTAATACAGTTATTAGAGTAGCGGCGAGGTCCGGTCAGCAGATTAGGGGTTAATACTTGAAGTTAGGTGTCGGCGATGTTAGGAAGGGCAGTTTAGGGGTTAATACTATTTATTATAGGGTTTTTGAGGCGGGAGTGAGGCGGATTAGGGGTTAATACATTTATTATAGTAGCGGTGAGGTCCGGTCGGCAGATTAGGGGTTAATAATTGTAGGTAGGTGCGGCGACGTTGGGGGGGCAGATTAGGGGTTAATAAATATAATATAGGGGTTGGCTGTGTTAGGGGCAGCAGATTAGGGGTACATAGGGATAACGTAGGTTGCGGCGGTGTGCGGTCGGCAGATTAGGGGTTAAAAAATTTTATTAGAGTGGCGGCGATGTGGGGGGGCCTCGGTTTAGGGGTACATAGGTAGTTTATGGGTGTTAGTGTACTTTAGAGTACAGTAGTTAAGAGCTTTATGAACCGACGTTAGCCCAGAAAGCTCTTAACTCCGGGCTTTTCTCTGCGGCTGCAGTTTTGTCGTTAGAGTTCTAACGCTCACTTCAGCCAAGACTCTAAATACCAGCGTTAGAAAGATCCCATTGAAAAGATAGGATACGCAAATGGCATAGGGGGATCTGCGGTATGGAAAAGTCGCGTCTGGAAAGTGAGCGTTAGACCTTACCTACACGACTCTAAATACCAGCGGTAGCCCAAAACCAGCGTTAGGAGCCCTTAACGCTGGTTTTGACGGCTAACGCAGAACTCTAAATTTAGGCGTTTATTTGTAATCCAAGTAAGAGGAAAAACATTAATGCAGGCACCGCACTATGCCAATAAATAACACAGGTATTAACCTTTCATATGCCATGTTCGTAACCAGCTTGAATGACAATTACTGCTTTCAAGGATACTCTTAACTCTTCAGTATCACACATTGGTATAAGTGAAACATTGCTTCCATGTTACCTTGTTCAGCATAAGAGCATCGCTTCCATATTACCTTTTGCGTGAATGGCCACAGTGCATCAGTTCGTTACCTGCTCGTTTCACCTTCACAGGCTCTTTGGTTTACCGAACCGGAACAGATGTCGAGTCACCGGATAAGCTCACCTCTCCATCACAAAAAAGGCTCTTTAAGTGCTCTGCACGCCTTTGTGTTAGCAATAAGAGATGCAATACTTCTGGTGTAGGGAGCCCTCTCAGCGGTGCTCAGTTGATTGCACCGCTGTGTACAAACAAGCTACGCGCATTTCATCCGTGCTTCCTACAGGCTTCTTCCAGCTGTATATCCTTGAAAGCAGTGATTGTCATTCAAGCTGGTTACGAACATGGCATATGAAAGGTTAATACCTGTGTGATTTATTGGCATAGTGCGGTGCCTGCATTAACGTTTTTCCTCTTACTTGGATTACAAATATACATTTTATGTATCATATTCCTGGTTTGGGATGTAAATTTACCGGAACATTGAAAACTGGACTTTAATGAGTCTTAATTACAACCCGGGTTGTTTTCAATACAAATAGATATATTTACATTCTTGATGTGGGGAGACATTATTGTGTTGTTTAATAATATATGCAATATAAAATGAATACTTGGCAAATCATACTGTGTTAGGGCCTCTTTATTACACTACTTAGGTGATGTGATTTCTATTATGAAGTGATATAGTCTGCTGCTGGCTTTATAAGGGTTCTATTCTCTTTGTTTTATCATATATATATATATATATATATATATATATATATATATATATATATATATATATATATATATATATATACACAGTATATATATATATATATATATATATATATATATATATATATATATATATATATAGTATCTAGGGGGTACCAGACTATAGCGCTTGTAGAAAGGGAGTAACATAAAGAGGAGCACAGTTTTAAGGTGTAACACAAATGTACTGATTTACAGCAGGGTATAAAAAAACTTTTTTGTGGCTCACCTTTTTGTCTTTTAGTCTGAGAAGTCTGTGTAGTGTCTTTGCTTCTCCTCTGTAGAGTATGGTAGTATTTATCAAAGATGATTGGCTTCTGTGTGGTGCTAGTTGAGGTATTTCTTTTCAAGAAATAAAATCTCCTTGTTAGAAAGAGGTTGAGTAACAGGCTTCCCCTCTCAGGGGTGTGGTAGATGCCTTTTAATGAAATAAATAAATGAAGCAAATGCCAGTGATTAGTGCAAATAAAATCTCCTTTATTTTAGCACAAAAACAAACCGGTGTTTGTGCTGGTGAATTAAAAGTCTCTTGGTGTTGTTAGGTAAAAACTTTGTACAGAAATTTGGGGTATCTAACTTCCCAAACAGGCTGTGATGGTTGTCGCCTTGATTATGCACAAACAGTGCAGAGGATTCCTTGAAGATTTTTGTCTCCAGATGGTGTAAAGATTAAGGTTTATGCAATATTTTGGGGTATTTTCCTTCCCAAACAGGCTGTGATGGTTGTTGTCCTGAACTTACATAAACAGTATAGAGGATTCCTTGATGATGTGTCCGATCAATATTTTGATATCAGCCTCCATTTCAAACAAAAATGGCGGATATAAGAGTGCTCTATCTGCCCGTACATGTTACGTAGGTAGGAAAACGTAACACAGTAGTCAAATATAACAGAACACCTGCAGCATCTTTGAATATAAGGAACTCTTATCAGCTGATTTACTTCTATTATCTAATTTGCTTTGTTCTCTTGGTATCCTTCATTAAAAAAGGATACCTAGGTAGGCTCGGGAGATGGGAGCTAGCTGCTGATTGATGGCTGCAAATATATGCCTCTTGTCATTAGTTTACTGATGTGTTCAGTTAGCTCTCAGTACTGCATTGCTGCACCTTCAATAAACGATGCCAAGAGAATGAAGCAAAATAATATAGTTAAATTGGAAATTTGTTTAAAATTGGATTTTCTATCTGAATCATGAAAGAAAAATGTTGGGTTTCATGTCCCTTTAATGCATATTCACCGGGGAGTAAAGCTGAAGTCTTTTGTAGAGGCACCACCTCTTCCAAACTTTGTATTGACTAATTCAAACACAAATCCAGGAAGCCACAAAATTACTAACATTAGTTATATACAATCCAGCTAAAGAGAATTGATGTGCGTGACATATAAACTTACTGAAATGAACACAAAAACAGATACAAATGAGTACACATCACTTCTGTCAGCTAATACAAACAACAAAAACAAATAATAAAGTGACTGATATGTTTTACGGCGTTTGCTAGAATAATATAAAGTTAATTATAAGACTTATAAACCTTAAAAAAGCAAAGGCTGGTGAAATACTGTCTCATAATTAGGAACACCAGCAGAGACATGTTTTCTCTGAGAACTGTGAATACATAAATATTGCAAAGGGTCATTAAACACATAGCATATATTAGCAAATAAGCACTGTGTTGCAAAAGAAATGTTTTAGAAGCATTTAAAGCTGTCATTTTTTTTAACAAGTTTTTGCCAATCAAGAGCAGATCCAGAATACACCCCATAAAAGCTTGACGGAATCCATGTCTATGATCTGCTTTGCTGTGGCCACTCAGCAAAATGCAGTATGTAAATGAGCTTATCATCAAAGCTAACCAATCTCTTTGTAGAATGTTGCAGGCTAAGGTAAAATGTCACCTTACTAAGACCTGCTTTTAACAAATATTTCAGGTTGACAAAGTTTCCTCAATCTGTCCTCTCTGCATTGCATTTGCTGCATGCATTTTATCATTGCACACCCCGGTCTGACTAGTCTAGGGTGGTTGCAAATTACCTGCTCAGAGCTAGCATATAGGTAAGAATCTTAACTATCTTAATTTATGCGCGTCTGCACTGAAGGTGCTCAAAATCTGCATCCTCAACTTGATAAATGGAGCCCATAATATGATTAAAGGGACATTATATAGTAGATTTTTGCATAAATGTTTTGTAGATGATCCATTTATATAGCCTATACAGCTTTTTTATTTTTAAAAAATTTATAGTTTTGCCTTTTTTTAAATAACATTGTGCTGATTTTCAGACTCCTAACCAAGCCCCAAAGTTTTAGGAGAATACCGACTTATACCTACTCCAGCTTGCTTCTGTTTGTGTAAAGGGTCTTTTCATATGCAAAGGAAGGGGGAGTGTCAGCTAACCTTTTCAACAGAGCTAAACTGGGAGCTTCTAAGTAAGTTTTTACAAGGTTTTATACTGGATTTTTATATTGGTATCTGTGCATATTATTCTTTATAGTAGTGTCTATTACATGCAGTTAAATCAAAATTGGTGTATACTGTCCCTTTAAGGTATTTTAGTCTTCCTTGAGGGAGTGGAGCATTAACTATTTAATGGCTATTTCACAGAAAATCAGGAAAACTCAATAACATATTTCAATGTTATTTTTCGTAATTCTAAAAAACTTTCCAATTTACTTCTTTTATCTCATTTCATTTGTTCCCTTATTATCTTTCATAGAAAAGGATACCTAGGTAGGCTCAGGAGATGGGAACTAGCTGCTGATTGATGACTGCACATTTATGCCTCCTGTCATTGGTTTTCTGGTGTGTTCAGTTAGCTCCCAGTACTGCATTGGTGCACCTTTAATAAAGGATACCAAGATAATAAAGCAAAATTGAATATATAGGCAAAGTGGAAAGTTGGTGATGCAGGACCCAATTCAAATACCAAAAGAGAGACTCAGGGGTAAATTTAACAAATGTAAATTTAACAAATTCACTATAGCGAATCATGTCTGCTCGACATCGCTAAATGCAGACAGCATACACTGTTGGCATTTAGCATTGCACAAGCATTTCACAAGAAATGCCTATGCAATGTTGCTCCCTGCTCACTTGCGGCTAATTGGTCGGTAGCACGGGGTGTCAATCATCCCGATCGCATCATGATGATTTCAGTCTATCGATATTATTGCTCTGTTGGGAGTTCGGCTTGTACACCGTAGTGAGTGGATGCACGCTGCGTCACACAAATCATATTTGTTTTGAAGAAGGCCCATAATGGGGTTGAAACGTCAACACTTAATTTAATGTTGTAACACATTTGAAAATAAATTTGCATTGTTGTTTGATTCACAATAAGTCCTGAGAGTGCCCTCCTTCATCAATACAGTTCTATTTAAGTTTCTATGAGGATAGCACCCAGGCAGTTATTACACCTGTAAAGGAAAAGGAGAAAAAGGCGCACAAGGCCAAACTCAAGTGAAGGTTTTTTTATTACAGGTTAATACACGCATAAAATCAATACACTTACAAGATTTGCAAGTGGTTAAAGTATATCAAGTTGAGCACTGTGTTCTCACAGCTGCTATGTCTTCCACATCAGGCTTAGGTGGATAATGTCAGGCACCCCTGCACTGGCTGCCGTATGAACAGAAAGTCTGAACAGCTGATCAGTCACTGGCTCCTCCGGATAGTCTGTATAGCCTAACGCGTTTCCCCCGATCTGCGGTCGGGCTTCTTCAAGAGGCGGTTTAAGAGATGAATATCCTCGACATTGCGCCTTTTTAATTTAAAGGAGGAATGTCCAATCACCATAAGAGGGTGTGTTTGGTAGCCAATCTGTATTTTAAGGGAACTAGGATTACTGCCGTGATGATCATCATGGCAGTAATTCTAGTTCCCTTAAAATACAGATTATAGATTGGATTCCACCATCAAGACCGAACAGGCTACTGGCTCTTAGGAAACTAGAGACTAAATGGATATACAAGTTAAAAACTCTACAACCCTTAGGCCTCAATATAGACATAGACGTAGCAGCATTTATGTAGTCTGGTTTGTTCATAAAACTTTTACATCTAAAAACTAGGGTTTATTAGCCAATGCATTATAGTAATATCAATTTTGGGTCATAAATGCCTATTAAATTAGACGTAATAGTAGTAGTTGCCAACATGTAACAACACGATAATTATAACCCTATGATATCAGCTTATAAAAATATATATTGGAAAATAAGAACTTATGTATATATAGATATCTGTTATATTAATATCAGTTTTCACTAAGAGAATCGTATTTAACCATTACTTCTTCCAAGTAGGGTAGGATTTTAGGATCTAGTCCTGTCTTTCCTAATAACAATATTTGTTCAAATACATCTAAGGCACTAGAATAGTTTTTTAATTTATGCCATTTTTTAAACTTATAATTATCAACATTGTATAGTAATGGGTTTTGGACATAGTGTAGAATATGTAGTTCATAATATTTATATTGCAACTTCCAGACGTGGTTAGCTCTCCCACAGCTTTTTTCGTATATATCAGTAACAAACTAAGCCGCCTATACAAATTAGGGGTATTAGTCGATAGAGCTAAGCATTCCCATCCCGAGGTTATAAGTGCATTTCTTCAAGATGCACACACATGCTAAAAAACTATATAATAGATTAAATAACATTAGATGAAATAAGCATAAGCCGTATATATCGAACTTCATGATAGCTGCTCACAAGTATATATGAGATAAGAGAACCGCTAAAGAACGAGGTCATCTGTCACACAATTATATTTATGTTAGTTAGAATCCACACTATCAATATTAACTGGTAGAATACATACATTTTTCCATATACTTATGAATTGATTTTATAGTAGATTTCTATATTATAATCAAGTTATTAAATTAAATTATTGCTTTTAAAGGTTTATATATATATATATTTATTTCTTATATTAATTCAATTGATTCTATGTTTTATATTTTGTTTTAATAATAACATATTGAATGTATTAGAATGCTTCATTTGTATGTTAACTTTTAACTATAACCGTTTATCGTCAAATTTATAATGAATATGTATTGTTTATAAATCTGTATCTGTATGTTAATCTCAAAATCTATATTGCTTAACAGTTAAATTGGTAGCCAATGTGAAATGGTTCAGCACAGTTTCCGCCTTGTGCATTTTAGAAAGTATTAGCCTGTACATATAATGCTTGCAGAGAAATAACGGACACACCTACCTCTATGATTGGCTACCAAACACACCCTCTTATGGTGATTGGACATTTCTCCATTAAATTAAAAAGGCGCAATGTCGAGGATATTCATCTCGTAATCCGCCTCTTGAAGAAGCCCGACCGCAGGTCGGGGGAAACGCGTTAGGCTATACAGACTATCCGGAGGAGCCAGTGACTGATCAGCTGTTCAGACTTTCCGCTCATACGGCAGCCAGTGTAGGGGTTCCGGACACCGTGCCTTACGTTACCCACCTAAGCCTGATGTGGAAGACATAGCAGCTGTGAGAACACAGTGCTCAACTTGATATACTTTAACTGTGATGAGAGCAGGTTGTGATGTCACTAGTTTGTGGGCGGGGCTTAGGTCCGGTGTCTGTGTCGCAGTTAGTTTAGTACAATCAACCTGTCTGGATGTGTATTGCTATGCTCTGTAATAAAATAGAGTTGTACCATCATTGCTGTGTCCTGCATATGTCCTGCATCTCATGACATGGTGTCAGAAGTTCTGGACTGCGCTTCTGTTCCTGATCGATTGCAATGTCAAAGTTTACCCCACCTGAGCCTTTTGACTTTTCTCAGCCTGCAGCTTGGCCCACATGGCGTCAGCGGTTTCAGCGCTTCAGGATTGCATCCAAACTGAACAAGGAGAGTGGTGAAGTACAAGTTAATTCTCTTTTATACTCTATGGGGAAAGATGTAGAGCCAGTGTTCAATGCTTTTACTTTCCAAGAAGGGGAAGAAGTTAACTTTGATATAGTTATGGATAAACTCAGTGCCCACTTTGTGCCCAAAAGAAATGTGATTCATGAGAGAGCTTGTTTTCACAAACGTAATCAGCGTGTGGGAGAATCTGTGGAGTCATTTGTGCGCAGCCTGTATGAATTAGCTGAATTCTGTGAGTTTGGTGTTGCTAAAGAAGAGCAAATCAGAGACAGAATAGTTATTGGAATTGCAGATGCTGAAGTCTCCCTGAAGCTGCAGTTAGAGCCTGATTTAACGTTAGAAGGGGCTATTAGGATGGCCCGCCAGAGTGAACTGGTGAAAAAGCAAAGTGCTGATCTGAGGTCTGAGAGTATTGTGGATGAAGTGCAACAGTCTAGGAAAACTACTAGTGAAAGGCACAGTGTGAGCGGTAGATCTAAAGTACTGGAAAGGCCTAGAAGTGGATGGGCGCAACATGGCCGATGCACACGGTGCTACCGGGCTCATGATCAGAGTGCTATATGCCCGGCCAGAGATAAAAGATGCAGAAAATGTAACAGAATAGGCCATTTTGAAGTGGTGTGTAAAACTGAATACATTAAGGAGATGCAGGTGGACAGTGACCAGGAGGGTCAGGAAGTGTCTTTTGTGGGGTCTGTTGTGGAACGGACAAGCTCAGAGGAAGATTGGAAAGTTACTTTTACTGTAATGGGAGCCAAAGTTGATTTTAAGATTGACACAGGAGCAGATATCACTGTAATGTCTTTTGCTGAATTTATGAAACTGCCTCGACAGCCCCAGCTGGCGAAGGTTACTACAAATGTCCATAGTCCTGGTGGCCGCATTGATTGTGTGGGGAAATTTCTTGCCAGCTGTGAGTACAAACAAAGGAAGTTCACCATGTGGGTGCATGTGATCCGAGGTCAGTGTGTTAACAGTTTATTGAGCAGAAAAGCAGCCTGTGACTTGGGCCTCGTGGCCAGAGTGAATGAGATCTCTGAAGATATGTTTGGCGAGTTGGGCCTACTGAACTGCAAACCTGTCCGTATATCACTTAAAAGTGACGCAGTCCCATAGAGTATTTCTACTCCTCGTAGAATTCCGTTCCCGCTCATGCCTCAAGTGGAGAAAGAGCTCATGCGCATGAAGTCTATGGGGGTTATTGAAGAGGTTGTTGAAGCAACTGATTGGTGTGCCCCCATTGTTCCAGTTGCAAAGAAAAATGGAAAGGTGCGCATCTGTGTGGACCTGAAAAGGTTGAATGAGGCAGTGAAGAGGGAGAGATTTGTGCTGCCGACATTGGAAGATATAGCCCCGAAGTTGGCTGGGGCGAAGTTCTTTTCCACATTAGACGCTTCTAGCGGCTTTTGGCAGATCCCCCTGGATCCAAAGTGCCGCAAACTGACTACCTTTATCACACCGGTAGGTCGATTCTGCTTCTGCAGACTCCCCTTTGGGATATCCTCCGCTCCTGAAATCTTTCAAAGGGAAATGAGTTCTCTCCTGAGTGGCCACGTGGGCACAGCGGTCGTCATGGACGACATTCTAGTGTATGGGTCTACAGTGGAGGAGCATGATCAGCGTTTGAGTTGTGTGCTGCAGGCTATCAAAGAGTCTGGGCTGAAGCTGAATAAAGAAAAATGTCATTTTAGGAAAACTGAATTATGCTACTTTGGGCATATCATCAACGGGGATGGCATCAAGCCAGACCCCGAGAAAATTCGGGCTATCAAACAGATGAAAAGCCCTTCTGATGTACATGAGCTGAGACAGATATTGGGCCTTGTAAATTACGTGGGCAAGTTTCTTCCAGATTTATCTACAGTTTTACACCCTATCACAGAGTTGCTTAAGAAAGATGTTGCCTGGGTCTGGGGACCCTCGCAAGAAAAAGCGTTCCTGCATGCCAAGTCCCTGCTGGGGTCTGCCCCAGTGCTGGGGTTCTACGACCCTTCAAAAAAGACTGTGGTTAGTGCTGATGCAAGCAGTTATGGGTTGGGGGCTGCACTCCTGCAGCTGAATGACAACAAACTACAGCCCATCGCCTACTGTTCCCACACACTGACGGCTGCGGAGTCAAAATACGCTCAGATTGAGAAAGAGTGCCTGGCTGCAGTTTGGGCCTGTGAGCACTTTCAGCGTTATCTAGTGGGTTTGGAGAAATTTAGTCTGGAAACTGACCACAAACCGCTAGTCCCTCTAATCAATTCTTATGACATTGACAAAACACCCTTGAGATGCCAGAGACTTTTAATGAGACTGCTCAGGTTCAATGTTCAGGCAGTGCATGTGCCGGGGAAACAACTGGTTGTGGCAGATACACTATCCAGGCTCCCGCTGGCTGCTGCTGAAGAATCCTCCACGGAATCGGATGTGAAAGTTTATGTTGATTCAGTTCTGGCCTCTAAGTCCATTTCTTCAAGGAAACTGGAAGAGATAAAGAAAGAGACATATTTGGACACAGATCTGCAAGAAGTTATAAGGTACATAAGAGAAGGCTGGCCCGAGAGTCGGGCAGCCTGGATGTCTTTAAGTGCTTACCAGCCAGAGAGGTCGCAGCTCACGGAGCTGGAGGGGTTGGTGCTGTTCCAAGACCGCATTGTAATTCCTGTCAGCATGAGGAAAGAGATGTTAAACAGGATTCATGATGGCCACTTAGGCATTACAAAGTGCAGAGAGAGAGCAGCTACAGCTGTGTGGTGGCCTGGGATCAGCTCCGACATTGCAAATCACGTGTCTAAATGTGCCTTTTGCCGGGAACGTCGGCCTACTCAGAGAAGGGAGCCCTTGATGTCTACTCCGCTGCCTGCGGGGCTGTGGCAGAAAATAGCTGCTGATTTGTGTGAACTGCACGGGAAAAAGTTTCTTATTGTGATCGACTACTATTCCAGGTATTTGGAAATTGCACCCCTAAATGATATCACAAGTCAGGCCATTATCATTTGCCTGAAGAGCTTGTTCGCCCGCTGGGGCATTCCAATGGAGCTGGTGAGTGATAATGGTATGCAGTTCGCTTCTACAGAGTTCAGTGCTTTCAGCAGGGAGTATGATTTTGTACATTCCACGTCAAGTCCACATTATCCGCAGGCCAACGGAATGGCTGAAAGGGCAGTTCAAACAACAAAATTCATTCTAAAGCAATCTGAGCCGTACCTAGCCCTCTTGTCATACAGGGCGACGCCCATTCAAGCCACCGGGTTTAGCCCAGCACAGCTGATGCTAGGACGCCAGATTTGCACCACTTTACCCTCAGTGGGTGTCTTCAAGCCGCCTGGCCCTGTTCCTCGGGACGAAGTCCTTAGGAGGGATGAAGAGGCCAAAAAGGGTTATCGTTTCTTCTACGACAGGAGACATTCTGTCAGGCCTTTACAGGAACTGAAAGCGGGCCAAAGTGTCAGAATTAAACTGGATGATGAGAAGAAATGGAAGACGCCTGCTACGGTAGTGGGCCGCTCTCCAGAACCAAGGTCTTACACAGTCCTTACAGAGGGAGGGACGGTTACACGCCGTAACCGAAGACATCTTCAGTCTGTACCTGAGAGTCTGGAACCGGATACCTCAGTACCACCGCTGGTGGGATCCCCTGTTCTAAGAGAGGTGCCTTCCCCTCAGCAAGATCACAGCGGGGATATATCTTTGCCTCCAGCAGACTCTTGTTCACCATCTTCTGTATCAGAGGACAGTTCATGCAAAGTTACATCAAGCGGAAGAGTGGTGAAACTTCCGGCCCGATACAGGGACTGACTTTAGCTAGAACAGTGACCGGAAGTATGGGCAGAATAATCCCATGGTCACTGTGGACTAGGGTAGTCTACCCCGATGTCCAAGTCAGGATGTAATTTATTTGTTCATGTTTTCTAATCTATCTGTTTTTATAATGTTCAAAAACAAAAATTTTGTTGTATACCCTGTTGGTGTACCTTGTTATTTATTATATGCAAATGTATGCTTTGCCTTTGAAAAAGGGGAAGATGTGATGAGAGCAGGATGTGATGTCACTAGTTTGTGGGTGGGGCTTAGGTCCGGTGTCTGTGTCGCAGTTAGTTTAGTACAATCAACCTGTCTGGATGTGTATTGCTATGCTCTGTAATAAAATAGAGTTGTACCATCATTGCTGTGTCCTGCATATGTCCTGCATCTCATGACATTAACCACTTGTGAATCTTGTAAGTGTATTGATTTAATGCATGTATTAACCTGTAATAAAAAACCTTCACTTGAGTTTGGCCTTGTGTGCCTTTTTCTCCTTTTCCTTTACATGTCACTGCATTCGAGCTGAGGTCCTGGATCACCTAGCTGGTCAAAGGCAGCGCAGATACTCATATACTCAGTCATTCCTGTTACTTAAGGAACTTTCATCAGCACATCTTTTGCCGGATATTTGTGGGATAATGGACAATTCATGTGGACATAAGTAACCATATAAAGGTATTATAAACAATAAAGGGGCTGCATTACCCCAAAAAGAGCATAGTGTTGTAAAAGTGCTACAACAAGTTGTCTATACCACTGTTATTTATTACAAACAAGTCGTTTATATCATTGTCATATGTTTATCTATTATTGGTGTTTATTCAAAAAAATCAAAAAAACAAACTACATTATATTTAAAAACAAATTATCTATAACAAGATAAAACAAAATATATATAGATAATAATTGCAATAAGCCCACTCAGAGTCAGAATCTTTAGCGCAATTCATTCTGTCTTTCCTATATTTTGTATTACACCTGAGTGGAAGGAGTGCTGGGCCACCGGCTAATTATTATATATATATATATATATAGTACAGAATTGTATACCAAGTACTCCACCTTATGTGATTCCGGTTATCTTACCCTAATAACAACAGAATGCCAACATATATATATGTATATATATATATATATATATATATAAATATATATATATATATATACTATATATATACACAGAGAGAGAGAGCGAGTGAGAGAGATTTCATAGATATGGGCACTCACAGGATTTAACATATATTTCAGGTTTTATTGTAGGTAATACTTAAAGGGTCGACGTGTCTGCCTTATATCAGGCCTTTTTCAAGACAACATGTCTTATAAACAAAGCTGGATACAGGCACAGCAGCGGCCGCCAGCCAGACTCTCTATGCCAGACGGAAGAAAAAGTAAGAAAAAAAGGCAGAAACATCGACCCTTTAGTATTACCTACAATAAAACCTGAAATATATGTTAACTCCTGTGAGTGCCCATATCTATGAAATATCTCTCTCTCTTTCTCTCTCTCTCTCTCTTTATATATATATATATATATATATATATATATATATATATGTTGCCAGTCTGTTGTTATTAGGGTAGGATAACTGGATAAATAAATAATTTTATATAAAGATGGATAAAAAATCACTCAGGCACTTCTTGTCTTTATTCAACTACACTACTTCTGCTTCCTGTGTCAGGAGGAAGGAGGAGGTAACAACATAAAAGAAACTTTATTTACACTTCTGTAAACATACAATGTATATAGGCTACAACATATAGGCACTTTCAGTTTATATCTCAACTATATATATATATATATATATATATATATATATATATATATATATATATATATATATTGCATAATTTATTTTACATGTTGGTGTAGTTTTACATATTTGGAGGGTTTACCAATTTTTCATTTATTGTACACATTTTACGCAAAAACAAAATTAAAATAAACATAAACTTGAATCAACATTTCTACAAAAATTGGTTAATTTTTTCCAGAAACCAATTACTAGTGATTTCAAGCAATGTTTTGATGAGTCATGTGAACAAGACCAGATGTTGCTGCCCCAAACCAATGGTCTAGAGTCATTGTACTATTGTAAAGGCTGGAAAATGTTTACCTATCTTGTGTTGAAAAACAATAATTACAACTACAACACTCAAGGAACATGCTTTTGGAATAGTTCAGGAAAAAAGGTTTGCAGCATGTCTGTATTCTTACGGTTCTCCCTGCTACCTTCATCACAGTTGACCATGCCCTACTCCTACAGACTCTCAGATCTCTTGGTTTCTGTAACACTGCTCTCTCTTGGATCCAATTTTAAATTTCTAACAGATCCTTTTATGTGAAAAGGGGGAAAGAAAGAACCAATGGCACTTCTGAAACAAGAGATAATTATTCTACCCCTATTATTCCTAGTATAATACGTGAACTCTGTCACTTTAAATGTAAATAGAAAAGTTAGGTGCAACGTAGTGAAAGAACAATTCAACAACTAACAAGAGAGGCTGTGCCAGCCTATTCTTGAGAAAGACTACATATATAGCACTCAAGGGGTTAAATGTACATAATTATATCCAAAAAGAGATACTGTATAGATAGTCAGACACGTGATGTGCAGTACTGACTAGGATTGACGACTAATGGAGGTTAAAAAATAACTTTTATTAGAAGCGCAATTTAAAATTGGAAAAAACACACATTAAAAACACACTATAGAACTGTATGATAACTATTGATTAATAGGAGCTGGATACAACAGGACTTAACTCACTCTGTTAAAGGTATCATGTGGTATTCACATACAAAGTAAAGAATACCTTATTATTATTATAAAATAAAGCGAGTTATTATCCTCTTGGCAGTATGGGCCTTATAAACTTGCTCACCTCAAGGGTGGTAGCTGGTGCGTATAAGGTCAAAGAGTATAGGGTAATATATGGACTGCTTGAATAAATGTATTAGCGTTAGTATACGTATGATTGAATGTAGTGTTTAGTGTCACTGTACCAATTTTTACCAACAACTGGTTGAAAAACCAACCAATGTTGTTAACTTGAATAATAAAGCTATCCCACTACTTAAGCCTTAAAATAAATTAGGCTTCAATAGTATACCTTGCTTTCATTATAAATTAGTTGGGAAATGCTGAGGATACTAAAATATTCAGGGACTAAATGAGAACGGGCAATATACAGTCAATGCTTTGTGTTAAACAAATAACATAACCCAATGTAGGGTAATATTATAGTTGCATGTTCATTTTAACAATAGCTGCTAGATCTGTGGCAAAAGCAGCTTATGTATTCTACCGTGAAAATTAACTAAGCTTCACACACAAGCAACACATTATTATAGCTTCACAGCATTAGAGTTTGACAGCTGTGTTGCTCAAATTCTCAATAGTAACTGCAGTATTAGTGCTTACTCTATTATTCATATATAATCGTATCTACACAGTATCTGCAGGTTGCCTGATTACACTCGGTATGCACACAACTGATAGAGCTCGACGACTGTGCTGCTCAATCAGTGAGTAGTGGTTACAATATTATCACATATAGCGTTACTTGTGTATAATCGTGTCTTCAATTTCTCCAGCAGATTACTTATTAGCACACGGTCTGTGCACAACAGATAGAGCTTGGAAGGTGTACTGCTTAAATTAACTGAGTACCACTTCCAAATAGCACGTTATTTTAACTTCATAGCATATAAGATTTAAGAGGTATGCTGCTCAAACTATAGATAGTAACTGCGGTATTAGTGTGTATTATATTATTTGTATACCATTATATCAACAATATATCTACAGATTGCCTGTTGTTACTAAATCTGAACACAACTAATAGAGCTTGATAGCTGTGCTGCTCAATCTGTGAGTAGTAGCTACGGTATTATTACATATAGCGTTACTTGTATATAAACGTATCAATAATATCTCCAGCTGATTGCCTATTGGTACTCGATCTGTGCACACCAGATAGAGCTTGGCAGGTGTACTGCTCAATTTGTAAGTAGTGGCTTCGGTATAAGCGTATACAATGTTATTTGTGTATAGTTACATCAACAGTGTCTCTGGCAAATTGCCTAATATAACGCTATAATTCCCACCAACATTTGTAAAGAAAGCGAGTATATAGAGACAGTAGTTGTCCCTTCAACCATTTAATAAAGTTAACAATATTATTTTCAAGATCACCAATAAACCAACCGAGGTTGAGTATTTAGAACTATTAGTAAGTTAATATGCGGTTCTATGTAGAAATTTGCCCAACACCCAGTCCTTCAATAACACATTAAAGTATTATTAATTAGATACCAACTAAGGCTGCCTAAGGCATACTAAAAATACAGGAGCTCCAAGGACTCCTCACCAGTGCCCTAACGTCCCTAACATGTTTCGCCTTTCGGCCTTTTATGTGCCCCTTGCTGGTGGAGATTCCTCTTCAATGCCTCTGTCAGTTTCAAGGCTCTCTCCTTGGTCCTCTACTCTTCTCCATTTATTGTAAAACTCTTGATAATACGTAGGTTTCAACTCTTGGGAGGATCACAACTGCAGATGAAAAAAAAGTATATTTGTATCACCAAGACAATTGGGCTATTATGACAGCATAGACCAAGCAGTCTGAGGTGAAATATAATAAACTTAGGTAAGTTGCTGTTAATGCAAGCACAGCAAATCAAAGCACACTGATTTCTAACATCTGTTATTGCCTCACAGATAGGAATCAGTGCAGAATTGCAAGTAATTATAAAAGTCTTTTATGGTCACTAACAAGCAACACTAAACTTCCTTTATATATCTGCCTGCAATAAATTGAGAGATTATGCAGGAGTGGTTGTTTGTGCAAAAAAAGAAGTGAGAGAGCAGCTTGATGTTTCTAGTTGTACTGTCTCTTTAAATAGCACACCGGAGCAGGTCTTGTGAATAAGCAAGTAAGTTGAAAGGAGCACAAAGTTTGTATTAGCAGAGTAGAGCTTTAGATGTTATGGCTGTATATATATGCAGTTAAATGGAAAGCATATTCTATTTAAGCAAAGCACTCTGTGCTGTTAAGCTCAAGATGTAATGTGAGCTTAAAACAGATAAATAGTCCTTACTTTACAAAGGTAATCTCCCAGGCTTGTCTGTGTAATGCAGCAGGGAATGCACACAGCTTGAACTCCAAGCAGGCTGACAGGTTTAGTTCAGTACTTCAGTAGAAATAAATGAAGCTTGTAATTTTGCAAAGCAATGATGTCCGTTTGCAAACAGGTAGCAGAAGTGCAATGAAACCAATTAGGAAGGATCAAGAAAGGAGTCTGAAATGAAGGCTTAATTTCCAAGTAGCAGGAACAAACAAACAAACTGTGAAACAGTACTATCTGCAATAACTAAGCACCTGTTTAATGTCACGTGATCCCTTAAGTAAAGGGAAAGGTAAAACCATGGGATGTGGAAATGGAAGGAGAGATGCAAAACACGGAGTGGAATCCTCACATAAGCCCCCCTTCAAGGAAGCCGATCCTTGGCTTGATGCTTAGGTCTGTGTGGGTAACGTCTGTGGAAACGAGAAAGCAGTCTAGGGGTGTTGATATGAGTGTAAGGTTCCCAACTATCCTCATCTGGCGAGTAGCCCTTCCACCTCACTAGATATTGTAACTGGCCACTGCATATTCTAGAGTCCAGAAGGTCCAGAACCTCCTCAAAGGAGTCATCATCAAGAAGTACCGGCTGAGGAGGGAGTATAGTCTTCGTTGTTGAAGAACTGGCAGGTTTCAGCAGGGAGACATGGAAAGTGGAATGAATGGGTAATGAAGATGGATGATCCAAAGTAACAGTGTTGGAATTGATGACCTGAGTGATGGCAAACGGACTAATCCGGCTAATTTTTTGCTAGGAACAGGTATTTTAATGTTCTTCGTTGAGAGCCAGACTTTATCACCCACAGCATATTCTGGAGACGGTCTTCTACGAAGATCGTAATATTTCTTTTGAGTAGCTTGTGCATTTTGGATGTTTTGACGTAAGAAGTGGAAGTTCTCAGCGATTTTTCGTAATAGATCGTCTACTGAAGGAGATTTAGGAACCAGCGTGTCTTGTATGGAGAAAGTTGGATGATAGGCATAGTTAGCAAAAAACGGGGAGAGATTGGTTGAACTATGTTTGCTATTGTTGTATGCAAATTCTGCCATGTAAAGATATTGGGCTGCTCTAGCCATTGGTTTAGACGTTCAGTCTGGCCGTTGGTCTGAGGATAAAAAGCTGTACTCAGACGATGATCTATCTGTAGATGTTGAGAGAGGGACTTCCAAAATTTTGAAGTGAACTGGACACCCTGGTCTGTTATGATATGAGGAATCCCATGGAAGCGTACAACAGAATTCAGGAAAAGCAGAGCGGTTTCGCTAGAAGTGGGTATCTTATGGTACGGGATGAACAGAGCCATTTTGGTGAGGATATCTGTGACAACCAGAATGGTGTTGTATCCAGAACTCAAAGGAAGTTCGACAATGAAATCCAATCCTATATGGACCCAAGGTCTTTCAGGGATATCCAACGGTATGAGGTGACCATAGGGTTTGTTCTTGTCCCTCTTGGAAGTGATGCATATTGTGCAGTTTTGAATGTAGTCAAGGACGGAATCAACCAGGTTTGGCCACCAATAATTTCTTGCCTGTAGATCCATGGTCCTTTTAATACCGGGGTGACCCAATAATGGAGGATCATGGTGTTGTTTGATTACCTCATTTCTGAGAACTTCTGGGATATATAATTTGGAGTCATGATAGTAGAGATAATTTTTGAGTGAAAGAGCATGGTGGGGAATCAGTTTATCAGATTGTAGAGCAGTTTGGAGTTGTAACTTGAATGTGGGCATCAAACCTAGGAAATTATCCGCAGGTATCATTGAAGTGGTTTCTTGGATATTCAGTGGTCTGTGATCTCTCCTGGAGAGTGCGTCGGCTTTGCCGTTTTTAGAACCGGGTCTGTATACGATCAGGAAGTTAAATCTACTGAAGTACAGACTCCATCTCACCTGTCTGCTGGAGAGTGTTTTGTTCTTCTGAAGGAATTCCAGGTTACGATGGTCAGTGTAGATAATTATTGGTTGTACCGTGCCTTCCAAGAGATGCCTCCAAGTGTCAAATGCTCGTTTTTTTTTTGTTTTTTTTTATTGAGGTTCTTTTCAAAACAAACAATGGATAACTGTCAATACAAATTATAAGGTAAAATAAAATAAATTGGTAGAGAATATGTTACCAAGCACATCATATAAAAACACAATATGGGTAATTGACAAATTCCATTCTCAAAACAAGTAATAAATGTTGCTCAAACAGTATACCTACAATATGATTGGAATGGCCACTCATGGACCATACAGTTGCAGAAAACATAGTACAAAGTAGGTAAGCATTAATATCAAGGGGCCACTCGTGGGCCCTAAATGAAGAACCTCTTTTATCTTTTAATGTAATAGTCAGGATAGGATACTTATAACCTTAAATTCAAAATATATGGAAGGTTGAAAAATCTTGCTAAACTTAAACAGAGAACAGAAGATTAACAATATAGTGTGTTGCATTAATAAAAAGGATTTAGGGTGCGGTACAGACAAGAAAAACTGCGTATTTAATTCACCTAAACTAGGTGATATATTATTATATTATGGGAGGGGGAGGTGGTGGGTTGGATGCGTTGCAATGTATACTAGTGGAATACCAGAGTTAATTTACTGAAGGGTACTGGACCTCACGGGACCACTTGTCATCCCCTGAATGGCTTAGGTTATAGGCAACCATTGTTAAATATAAAAGGTTAGGGATCAAAAGTAGCATTAAGGGGCCAAAATAAAACTAACCAAGATTAGCTTGTAGCTGAGGGAGTTTACTATCAAAGTAGGGGATTCAATGGTATAGTGGG
The DNA here is from genome assembly GCF_027579735.1 of Bombina bombina. Classification (NCBI taxonomy): domain Eukaryota; kingdom Metazoa; phylum Chordata; class Amphibia; order Anura; family Bombinatoridae; genus Bombina; species Bombina bombina. Next base: position 1,029,762,587 of record NC_069503.1, on the reverse strand, counting down.
TGGATATAGGTTTTATATCAATATGTGTTAGCATGCCAGCATGCAGTTAATCCAGGGACTAAGTAGTGTGTCATCTCCAGACTTAACATGTTGGATAGATAAGAGAATAGTACCAGTAGCAATTGCATCATCAGAATGATCAAGGCTCTAATGTGTGCGCATACAAACAGCAAAACTTAATGATGGGATTAAATCCTAGCGAAAATGTTCCTCACCCTCAATATAATATTTATCCAAGTAGAGTCTAGGTATAGTTTCTCCCCTATAAGTAGCACCTGCTGTAGGGATACATTAGGTATATAATGTGGTGTTGTCATTAGCCCTGAAATGAAAGGATTACTGTCATATGTCCTTTGTAACTATAGGGCAAAAGGCATCTACACTGTACAGAAAAATTATAGTTCTCCTTTGCTCTTAATTAGGATCTGCCCGCCGAGTGCGGGCCCCACACTCAGCGCAGCCGGACCAAATCAGCTAGAAAATATTTGTAATTAAAGGAGAGGGGAATATGACAAATTCCAAGAGGCTCAAGCAGGGCTAAGTGGGCTAGGTAACGTGCCCTGAGTGGTGATCAGCCATATTAGAGGAGCAGGTAGATATGAATAGGGCAAGAGAGGACTGAGTTATAAACAGTGTATCGTAATTTAGGGTTGAGGTTGAGAAATAATATTTCCGAGTTTAGGCCATACCACACCATATTACATTCAAACCATGGTGTTATTATCTGTGCGAGCTGTATATATATATATAGGAATGTGCTACATAACACTAGAGCAAAACAGAATGGGGAGCTGCGTATTAGCTGCGTATAAGACAGGTAATACACTAACGGCTAGATTTGGAGTTTTGTCGGTAACGACCCGAAAATCTAACGCTGGCTTTTTTCTGGCCGCACCATAAAAATAACTCTGGTATTGAGAGTCCACATAAAGGCTGCGTTAGGCTCCAAAAAAGGAGCGTAGAGCATTTTTAACGCAGCTTCAATTCTCGATACCAGAGTTGCTTACGCAAGCGGCCAGCCTCAAAAACGTGCTCGTGCACGATTCCCCCATAGAAAACAATGGGGCTGTTTGAGCTGAAAAAAAACCTAACACCTGCAAAAAAGCCGCGTTCAGCTCTTAACGCAGCCCCATTGTTTGCTATGGGGAAACACTTCCTACGTCTGCACCTAACACTCTAACATGTACCCCGAGTCTAAACACCCCTAACCTTACACTTATTAACCCCTATTCTGTCGCCCCCGCTATCGCTGACACCTGCATTTTATTTTTAACCCCTAATCTGCCGCTCCGTAAACTGCCGCTACTTACATTATCCTTATGTACCCCTAATCTGCTGCCCCTAACACCGCCGACCCCTATATTATATTTATTAACCCCTAATCTGCCGCCCACAACGTCGCCCCCACCTGCCTACACTTATTAACCCCTAATCTGCCGAGCGCACCGCACCGCTACTATAATAAAGTTATTAACCCCTAATCCGCCTCACTAACCCTATAATAAATAGTATTAACCCCTAATCTGCCCTCCCTAACATCGCCGACACCTAACTTCAATTATTAACCCCTAATCTGACGACCGGAGCTCACCGCTATTCTAATAAATGTATTAACCCCTAAAGCTAAGTCTAACCCTAACACTAACACCCCCCTAAGTTAAATATAATTTTAATCTAACGAAATCAATTAACTCTTATTAAATAAATTATTCCTATTTAAAGCTAAATACTTACCGGTAAAATAAATCCTAATATAGCTACAATATAAATTATAATTATATTATAGCTATTTTAGGATTAATATTTATTTTACAGGCAACTTTGTAATTATTTTAACCAGGTACAATAGCTATTAAATAGTTAAGAACTATTTAATAGCTACCTAGTTAAAATAATTACAAAATTACCTGTAAAATAAATCCTAACCTAAGTTACAATTAAACCTAACACTATACTATCATTAAATTAATTAAATAAAATATCTACAATTACCTACAATTAAACCTAACACTACACTATCAATACATTAATTAAATACAATATGTACAAATAACTACAATGAAATAAACTAACTAAAGTACAAAAAATAAAAAGAACTAAGTTACAAAAAATAAAAAAATATTTACAAACAAAAGAAAAATATTACAACAATTTTAAACTAATTACACCTACTCTAAGCCCCCTAATAAAATAACAAAGACCCCTAAAATAAAAAATGCCCTACCCTATTCTAAATTACTAAAGTTCAAAGCTCTTTTACCTTACCAGCCCTGAACAGGGCCCTTTACGGGGCATGCCCCAAGAAGTTCAGCTCTTTTGCCTGTAAAAAAAACATACAATACCCCCCCCCCAACATTACAACCCACCACCCACATACCCCTAATCTAACCCAAACCCCCCTTAAATAAACCTAACACTAAGCCCCTGAAGATCATCCTACCTTGTCTTCACCTCACCAGGTATCACCGATCCGTCCTGGCTCCAAAATCTTCATCCAACCCAAGTGAGGGCTGGCGATCCATCATCCGGTGGCTGAAGAGGTCCAGAAGAGGCTCCAAAGTCTTCATCCTATCCGGGAAGAAGAGTAGATCCGGACCGGCAACCATCATCTTCCAAGCGGCATCTTCTATCTTCATCCGACGAGGACCGGCTCCATCCTGAAGACCTCCGACGCGGACCCATCTTCATCCGGCGACGTCCAACTGAAGAATGAAGGTTCCTTTAAGGGACGTCATCCAAGATGGCGTCCCTCGAATTCCGATTGGCTGATAGGATTCTATCAGCCAATCGGAATTAAGGTAGGATTATTCTGATTGGCTGATGGAATCAGCCAATCAGAATCAAGTTCAATCCGATTGGCTGATCCAATCAGCCAATCAGATTGAGCTTGCATTCTATTGGCTGATCGGAACAGCCAATAGAATGCGAGCTCAATCTGATTGGCTGATTGGATCAGCCAATCGGATTGAACTTGATTCTGATTGGCTGATTCCATCAGCCAATCAGAATATTCCTACCTTAATTCCGATTGGCTGATAGAATCCTATCAGCCAATCGGAATTCGAGGGACGCCATCTTGGATGACGTCCCTTAAAGGAACCTTCATTCTTCAGTTGGACGTCGCCGGATGAAGATGGGTCCGCGTCAGAGGTCTTCAGAATGGAGCCGGTCCTCATCGGATGAAGATAGAAGATGCCGCTTGGAAGATGATGGTTGCCGGTCCGGATCTACTCTTCTTCCCGGATAGGATGAAGACTTTGGAGCCTCTTCTGGACCTCTTCAGCCACCGGATGATGGATCGCCAGCCCCCGCTTGGGTTGGATGAAGATTTTGGAGCCAGGACGGATCGGTGATACCTGGTGAGGTGAAGACAAGGTAGGATGATCTTCAGGGGCTTAGTGTTAGGTTTATTTAAGGGGGGGTTGGGTTAGATTAGGGGTATGTGGGTGGTGGGTTGTAATGTTGGAGGGGGGTATTGAATTTTTTTTTTACAGTCAAAAGAGCTGAACTTCTTGGGGCATGCCCCGCAAAGGGCCCTGTTCAGGGCTGGTAAGGTAAAAGAGCTTTGAACTTTAGTAATTTAGAATAGGGTAGGGCATTTTGTTATTTTGGGGGTCTTTGTTATTTTATTAGGGGGCTTAGAGTAGGTGTAATTAGTTTAAAATTGTTGTAATATTTTTCTTATGTTTGTAAATATTTTTTTATAACTTAGTTCTTTTTTATTTTTTGTACTTTAGTTAGTTTATTTCATTGTAGTTATTTGTACATATTGTATTTAATTAATTAATTTATTGATAGTGTAGTGTTAGGTTTAATTGTAGGTAATTGTAGGTATTTTATTTAATTAATTTAATGATAGTATAGTGTTAGGTTTAATTGTAACTTAGGTTAGGATTTATTTTACAGGTAATTTTGTAATTATTTTAACTAGGTAACTATTAAATATTTCTTAACTATTTAATAGCTATTGTACCTGGTTAAAATAATTACAAAGTTGCCTGTAAAATAAATATTAATCCTAAAATAGCTACAATGTAATTATAATTTATATTGTAGCTATATTAGGATTTATTTTACAGGTAAGTATTTAGCTTTAAATAGGAATAATTTATTTAATAAGAGATAATTAATTTCGTTAGATTAAAATTATATTTAAGTTAGGGGGGTGTTAGTGTTAGGGTTAGACTTAGCTTTAGGGGTTAATCCATTTATTAGAATAGCGGTGAGCTCCGGTCGGCAGATTAGGGGTTAATAATTGAAGTTAGGTGTCTGCGATGTTAGGGAGGACAGATTAGGGGTTAATACTATTTATTATAGGGTTAGTGAGGCGGATTAGGGGTTAATAACTTTATTATAGTAGCGGTGCGGTCCGCTCGGCAGATTAGGGGTTAATAAGTGTAGGCAGGTGGAGGCGACGTTGTGGGGGGAAGATTAGGGGTTAATACATATAATATAGGGGTCGGCGGTGTTAGGGGCAGCAGAATAGGGGTACATAGCTATAATGTAGGTGGCAGCGCTTTGCGGTCGGCAGATTAGGGGTTAATTATTGTAGGTAGCTGGCGGCGACGTTGTGGGGGGCAGGTTAGGGGTTAATAAATATAATACAGGGGTCGGCGGTGTTAGGGGCAGCAGATTAGGGGTACATAGGGATAACTTAGCTGGCGGCGCTTTGCGGTCGGCAGATTAGGGGTTAAAAAAATTTAATAGAGTGGCGGCGATGTGGGGGGACCTCGGTTTAGGGGTACATAGGTAGTTTATGAGTGTTAGTGTACTTTAGAGCACAGTAGTTAAGAGCTTTATAAACCGGCGTTAGCCCAGAAAGCTCTTAACTACTGACTTTTTTCCTGCGGCTGGAGTTTTGTCGTTAGATGTCTAACGCTCACTTCAGACACGACTCTAAATACCGGAGTTAGGAAATTCCCATTGAAAAGATAGGATACGCAATTTACGTAAGGGGATCTGCGGTATGGAAAAGTCGCGGCTGAAAAGTGAGCGTTAGACCCTTTTTTGAGTGACTCCAAATACCGGAGATAGCCTAAAACCAGTGTTAGGAGCCTCTAACGCTGGTTTTCACGGCTAACGCCAAACTCCAAATCTAGGCCATAGAGAATTAATACAAGCCTCTCTCCAGTTTAGGGCTGTCACATAGAGATGAATGCAACATGACCAAAACTACTCAGATGGGGATATTAGCACTTAATTCAGCATAGCGTATGATACCCTACAAGTTATCCTGAACATTTGGAAAGGGGAGACCCATTGTAGGCAGAGGAAATTACAAAATAAAACAGAACTTAAAGTTAGGATGCAGCATATAAATTTACAAGAATTGGCTCACTATACCACTGCTCATTTGCTAAATTATAAACTAAAAATGCTTCGCTCATGTCAACATTTCTGTGCCCAAAAATGAATAGAATAATACAAAAACATTGTGCAAGTTATAACATTTAAAACCAGGAATTTCTGTAAGGGAAGCTATAATAAAATTAACTGCCCCAAACATATTAGGCCGAGGATAGTGATAATATAGGTGAGCTATGTATAGCCTAATCCAAATAGAACTTGCTATATAGATGGTATAAGTGTATGAGCGACAAAATTCAATAGTGAGAGCCTACATAGTTGTATTATATCTGTAATCTAGGTCACCAGCAGATAAAATAGTATAATATCCATATAAAGAGTAGAATCCTGTACTAGAAATTCAAGAATAATCCAACATCTCTATCTACATACAAAACTGCAACAACATTTCGAACAAGTGATGATTATATAACACATTCAACATCAGAAACTAGATGGATGGCTTATATGGAGCTGCAGCCGTATAATTGTCCTCTTCAAATCCTACTCTTTCCATGTCTTTTGTAACTCTCGATGAATAATGAAGCCTAAAAAAATAAAGAGACTGGCACATATGATGTAAGATACAGCTAGAGATAAAATGGCGTCAGTGTAAAGATAAGTATCTCTCCTCATCTGGAAAACCCGTTACTTGAGCAGCTAGCTTTGGAACCTAAGTGTTAAACAAAAAGGGCACCCACCCTAACTTAACATTCTATAATAACAGCAATCTGCAAACATATAATTATGAAACTTAATTCTACAAACTGTAACTGTGGTAGGACCCTATAGATCAGTTAGCGTAGTAACAATCCCAATGTCTACCATGCTTATCCTAATTCATAATAATTAATGTTCATTATCAGTCTGTCACATTGGCTGTATTGTGAGAGGTGGCTGGTGTCAGTCTTATACAGTTTGGGACGCCATGAGAAATAAGCCTTTGTCAAGTTATACGGGATCTGTTTTGTGGGGGAATCTCTCTTAGCCATCATCTCCCCCTCTGCATCTCCAGACACAACGAACATAGTTTGCTGGACGCCATGACCATCTGCATACTCTGGTAGGTCTTTGGATTCCTTGTAAACATACCATTCATATAGCTGGTGTCGAGGTGTCATCCGAGATGTTCCTATCAGTTCCGATAGCAGTGAGTCCATCTTTACCTCAGATTCTGTTTTTACTTTCAGTAAACGATCAGACACTTTGCCCTGAGAAGTGCAGTTAGGCCACACCCAAGCTTCTTGGACTACCTCTTGCTTTCTGTCCTGAAAGGCTATAATGCTCTGTGAGGGACCGGGATCAACAGCGGGGCTGCGGACATCTATGTTGAGCCAACCGCAGACTCTGTTACCTTGTGCCTGATGTAGCGGGCTGGATGCGGCACTCTCAAGCTCGGCAGATTCATTTTGTGAGACCCTGAGTAGCGATACACTGCCACTAATAGACGCAAATGCTAGGGTTAACTCACGTTCTATCCTCTGAAAGTGGATGCATAGTAAGTGCAGTATGTCCTCTTCCCAACCCAAGGCCATATTCCTTAACCTCCACGAGGGAGAGAAAATGTCCGCTCTTAGGTAGTCAGATTGTTAGGCTGCTCGGTATCCAACTGATTTCACCTCCACAGAGCCGACATTCAATGTTTCAGGGGTTCTTGACCCTCTCTTAGCAGTTAAGAATATCTGTGAGATAAATTTGAAATGGGTTGTCGGTCAATTTGAATAAATATATAAACAATCTCAGCAGAGCTGAATCAAAGTGCGACCGATCAGGACCCAAGCTTGCTCCGCCCCCGTCAAATGCTCGTTTAATTGCAAGTAGTTCTTTTTCTCCGATGGAGTAATTTATTTCAGCTGGAGAAAGTAATTTGGAATAAAAAGCGACAGGATGAAGCGGTTGTGTGAGACTTTTCCTTTGTGAAAGAATGGCTCCTAGGGCATAGTCTGATGAGTCAACCTCAAGCACGAACTGAAGGGAAGGGTCTGGAAACTGTAGAATAGGTGCAGAGGTAAATGAACTTTTGAGATTGTTAAAAGCTTCATTAGCTGAGGTGTCCCAATGAAAAGGTATGCAAGTGCTGGTAAGTCTGGAGAGAGGTTTTATTTTCTGAGAGAAATTTCTAATGAATTTGCGGTAATAGTTACTGAAGCTGAGGAACCATTGTAGCTCCTTTCTATTAGTAGGTTGTGGCCAATTTCTGACAGATTCAACCTTGTTTTCTTGCATTTGAATACCCTTAGGTCCAATAGTATATCCAAGGAAGTCTATTTGTGTGGTGTGAAACACACACTTTTCTAATTTTGCGTACAATCTGTGAACTTGGAGTCTTGAGAGCACCCAGCTGACATGTTTCACGTGATCTTCCATGGTGTTTGAGTATATAAGGATGTCATCCAAAGACACGACGACACAGATGTCAAGCAGGTCATGGAAGACATCATTCACAAAGTACTGGAAGGTGGCTGGAGCGTTGGTGAGTCCAAAAGGCATCACCAAATACTCAAAGAGGCCGTATCAGGTTTGAAATGCTGTCAGACACTCGTCACCCTCTCTTATATGGACTAGATTGTAAGCCCCTCTTAGATCAAGTTTAGTGAAGATCTTTGCATGTTGAAGACGCTCGATGAGTTCGGGGATGAGGGGTAGAGGGAAGCGATTTTTTATCGTTATTTTGTTTAACTCCCTGAAATCTATGAAGGGTTGAAGTGAGTTATCTTTGTTTCTAACAAAGAAAAAACCAGCAGCTGCTGGTGAGACAGAAGGACGAATAAAACCTTTTTTTAAATTTTCATAGAGGTAAGTTTTAAGGTGGTTCAACTCTGGTTGACAGAGAGGATATAAATGGCCAAAAGGAGGTGTGGTGCCAGGTTTTAGGTCAATAGGGCAATCGTAGGAACGATGGGGTGGTAAGGTCTCTGCCTCCTTTTTACTGAATACTTCTGTAAACTTTTTGTAAACCTGAGGAATCATGGGTTTTTCAGTCAAGTGTAATAAAGTAGTCGAATGGAAACAGGTTTGTTGGCAATAATCAGAATTGAAAGTGATGTCCAATGAACTCCAGGTGATAGTCGGTTCATGTAAACGAAGCCATTGCAAGAAAAGGACTAAAGGAAAGAGTGGTGAGGTGATAACATCGAAACTAATATATTCTTGATGTGAATTAAGAGTGGTTACTAAAATGGGAACAGTGTTGTGTGTGATAGGTCAATTATGGCCTCTTTCTTCAGTTGCTTGCAGTCCCACTGTAAAGAGAGGGGGTAGAATGCAGTGAATAGGTTTGTTAAGCACAATTAAAGAAGTCAAATTTGGAGATGAGTTACGGTTTTTGTTCTTGCGAATAGAAGGACAATCTCATAGAGAGTGGGCAGCAGAAACGCAATACTTACAGAGGCCCTTAGATTTATGTCTAAATCTTTCTTCTGAGGAGAGAGGGACATGGATAAAACCTATTTCCTTAGCCTCTGGGCTACTGGTGGATGAATGGGCATGATGGGTAGCTTGGATTGGTTGGATAGGTTTCTTATAAGGGGAATCAGCATAATGTCGTTCTGACTTTCTCTCTCTTAGTCGTCTATCGATTTGCATGACCAATCTCATAAGGGCTTCCAGGGAATCAGGGAGGTCAGTATGAGCGAGTTCATCTTTAACCTGGTCAGAGAGACCTAATCTGAATTGACTTTTCAGGGCAGCTGCATTCCATTGGGAGTCAATTGCATGCTGTTTAAACTCAGTGATGTAGGTCTCAACCAGTCGATTGCCTTGTCTTAACTTCTGTAGTTTATTATCAGCAGTATGTTGAAGGTTAGAATCCAAATATAACTCATCCATGACAGCTAGGAAGGACTGTAGAGAGGAGAGTATTGGGCTGTTGGACTCAAACAAGGTATCCGCCCATATGCGGGGTTCACCACGTAAATAACTGATCATTGTTAACACTTTGGTGTTATCATTGGGATAGGTGATAGGCTTCAAATTGAAGGTGAGAACACAGGCATTCCTAAATTGCCGATATGAATGTCTATCTCCATTAAACAAATCTGGAGGTGCTATAATAGGTTCAGTTGTAGCCTGCACAGCAGCTGGTTTGCTGGTAACTATATCCTTTATAACTTTCCTTAATGTTTCATTTTCAACTTTTAATTCTCTCAGACCCTGGCTGAGCTCATCCACGCATTGTGACAGGTTATAAACAATATTTGGGAGATCTGCTGGATCCATAATCAATGGGCTTAGTTATTCTGTAAAACTCTTGAGAATACTTAGGTTTCAACTCTTGGGAGGATCACAACTGCAGATGAAAAAAAAGTATATTTGTATCACCAAGACAATTGGGCTATTATGACAGCATAGACCAAGCAGTCTGAGGTGAAATATAATAAACTTAGTTAAGTTGCTGTTAATGCAAGCACAGCAAATCAAAGCACACTGATTTCTCAGATCTGTTATTGCCTCACAGATAGGAATCAGTGTAGAATTGCAAGTAATTATAAAAGTATTTTATGGTCACTAATAAGCAACACTAAACTTCCTTTATATACCTGCCTGCAATAAATTGAGAGATTATGCAGGAGTGGTTGTTTGTGCAAAAAAGAAGTGAGAGAGCAGCTTGATGTTTCTAGTTGTACTGTCTCTTTAAATAGCACACCGGAGCAGGTCTTGTGAATAAGCAAGTAAGTTGAAAGGAGCACAAAATTTGTATAAGCAGAGTAGATGTTATGGCTGTATATATATGCAGTTAAATGGAAAGCAGATTCTATTTAAGCAAAGCACTCTGTGCTGTTAAGCTCAAGATGTAATGTGAGCTTAAAACAGATAAATAGTCCTTACTTTACAAAGGTAGTCTCCCAGGCTTGTCTGTGTAATGCAGCAGGGAATGCACACAGCTTGAACTCCAAGCAGGTTGACAGGTTTAGTTCAGTACTTCAGTAGAAATAAACGAAGCTTGTAATTTTGCAAAGCAATGATGTCCATTTGCAAACAGGTAGCAGAAGTGCAATGAATCCAATTAGGAAGGATCAAGAAAGGAGTTTGAAATGAAGGCTTAATTTCCAAGTAGCAGGAACAAACAAACAAACTGTGAAACAGTACTATCTGCAATAACTAAGAACCTGTTTAATGTCAGGTGATCCCTTAACTAAAGGGAAAGGTAAAACCATGTGATGTGGAAATGGAAGGAGAGATGCAAAACACGGAGTGGAATCCTCACATTTATACTTCTTCACTGCGTAAACTTATCAAGAGCTATGGCTTCAAATATCACCTCTATTCTGATGACACGCATATCTTCCCCTGCACCCCTTCTCTCTCTTCCTCTGCTTTTTCTCAGTTACTACTTATCTAGCACTTCTTATTGGATGGCCTCCCACCACCTAAAGATTAACATGTCCAAGACTGAGCTCCTTCTAATCCCCCCCAGCTCTACTCTGATTTCTGACTTTTCTATCCCTGTCAATGACCTTACTATCTCTTTATCATTAGAAAAGAACTTGGGGAGGAGAAATGTTGAATAAATAAAACTTGACTTTTATTCCACGTAGTTAAAAACAGCATATGACAAAGCCCAAATATTCAAAGGAACAGCTTACGCGTTTCGACTACATGCCATACTCATAGCTGACTTAATGTTTCCTAAAATATGCAAGCTATTTAAAAGGGTTAATATCATCCTATTGGTTCTTCTCAATTGGCTTTGAAATGGGCTTGTCACATCAATTAGCATTTAAGCTGTAGTACATACTTAATGCATTTCTATAACTCTGTATTGCAATGTTAAATCCATTACATTATACATATACAAATATGCTGAAATACATGGGACATTTATTTTCATCATTGTGGATACCGTTTAAGTGCAAGAAAGAAGTTAATTCATAACTTTGTATATATATATATATATATATATATCCTCTTAGTAAAGTCTCTTAATTTATTATGGGTGTAAACTTATAAGACTTGTTCTCTGAAGTCACTATATGTGATTTTTTTTTTTTTTTTTAAATAATTTTTATTATTTTGAAAGATGAATGAACATAAGAGCATCAAAAGCATGTACATACATATCAATAGTACATAAAATAGGATTAACAGGATTAACCAGAGATAGTGATATATAAAATAGTCACATATGATAAGGGATACAAGAGAGAGAATGCTGAATGTTTGAGTCCATATTCGGTGTCTGTTGGCCAGCGATCTTATTCCCACCTCTCCAGGTGAGAGTGCTAAAGTCCATTTGTTGTGGAAAAAGACCCATATTATTAATAACCCGTATAGATCAGCAAACTCCATAGTGTATAGAGGTTTCATCATAAATGTTCATACCAAAACTATAGCTTAAACATAGAACATGACAATCAGAAATGTTAACCAGATTATATAGAGGAAAAAAAAAAAAAAGAAAGAAAAAAAAAAAATAGAAACTGTGTCAAGCTATCCAAAAAAGGGGGGGGGGAGAGAGAAAAAAAAAAAAAAAAGGGAGAGAGGTACACACCGACAGGGCATATGAGCAGGGGAGATTTGGGAGGGTTCAGATAAGGGAAAGGAAAGGGGGAAAGGGCAGGAGTATATAAGTAGTATCAGCCACAACCAACCCGAGGAACCCAAGGTCCCCAAAGTGTATATGTGATTTTTAATGTATTCAAATTGTTTGCTTGATTGATAATAAAAAAGCTTAACTTATGGTATATACTAGGTAAATCGAGAGAAATAGACCAAGAGATATATAAACATACTATCTTGTCCCTAGATCACTGCAATAATTATTTTTATTTTATTTAGTTTAATTTAATTTAATTGGCTTATTCCTGTACTTTTAGACAGGTTTTTATGCTATACAAATACTTATCAATGTTCATTATTGCCATTTTGATAAAACAACAGATACAATTGTGGCAAATTATGCTACTAGGTAATCCCTATTCTTATATAGGTCTTTCCCTGGTGGTATCCCTAATTTATTTCAATAGTGGTACTATTTCATTAATACAACTAAGGAGAATGTATTACATTCTTATCATACTGTCTGTGTAACATTATTGCACATAGAGATGTAGCCTTTAGATGAGTGCTATAAATATATGTGCCAATGTTTTAACTTCCAAAAATTATTTCAAAAAGTTAATCCCAAAAATGTATAAGGTCGTATTCTGAATTCAGACCTTTTGGTTGTCTGGTCTGTAACTGAAATATCCAGAATACTTCCCTTTTAGCTAACATCTGGTCTCTATCACCCCCTCGTTTCTAACATTAACAGTTTCAATTATAGTCCATCAAAAACTGGAGGGATCCTTATTGCAGAGCCTGCTAAAATGCTGGACCAGAGGGGTTGTGAGAGTACCTGTTTTGATATTGGAGAGGTGCTCCCGAATACGCGAACGCACCTCTCTAGTCGTTAGGCCCACATACTGTAGCTGGCAAGCTGTACAGCCCGCTAGATATAAGGCACTATACCTCCGGAAGGCGGCTGCCGTGAGTGACGTCATTATCGGGTAGAAGTTTGCCCTGTCCTGAGGGATGCGGAGGATCCGCACTGGCTGTAGAGGGGAAGCTTGTCGAGCAGGAGCAGCTCCAAGCACGCATCGGCCGAGTTAGCCCCAGGACAGGTGTAACCAGGGAGCCAGGACCTTCCTGGTTTGCAAGCACTAACCGCAGTTTTGGGATCGAAGCTGTTAAGTGGGGGTAAGCTGCTGGATTGTTTATGCATAATATGTATCCTAGAAGTGTGGCATATACTTTGTATTGTCTAACGGACATAAGTAGATTTGGCTGGGAACAGGTGCACCCAAGGTTTCCCTAAGGGGAAAAATTGTTGTATCTCTTTATCACCCTAAGTCCACTGCCTCAGAGTTATACTTGACTCCAATCTGTCCTTCATCCCAACATACAATTTCTCTCTTCATCCTGCCACAACCAGTTATGCAATAATTTTAAAATGTGTTAATTTTTGAGCACTTGCACCACTAAGCAACTAATCCACTCCCTTGTAATTTTATGACTTGACTAAAGCAATCACCTACTCACTGGCCTTCCGCTCTCCCACCTCTCCCCCCCTTCAATTCATCCTAAATGCCTCTGCCAGGCTAATCCATGCTTCCCGTTGCTCTGTATTCTATTTCTCAACTGTATTCTCACCCAGACCTACAAAGCCCTTATCGACACCATTCCTCACTACCTGTCCTCTATAATCAACAATTATACTCCAGTCTGGTAACTAAGCTCCAACATTTACCTTCTCCTTGCAAATTCTTCCCATACTAGACTGCAGGCCTTCTCTTATGCAGCACCAACTCACTGGAATGTTCTTTCTCATGATGTTAGACTTCCCCTAATCTGCCCTCTCCTAAAGGCTCCCCAAAGGCATCGTAGCTAATGAAATCCACTTACCTAATAATTGCCCTCATCTAACATCATTCTCGCCTTTGAAATCCTCACCTTCTTTTTCTCACCCTCCTACCCTTCTACATTTTAAATTCCCACAGGCTTGTGAAATTTTATCTTGTCTCTTATAAGTATTGTATCATTGTAAAAATATGTTGGCACTAAATAAATAAAGTATAATAATAATAATAATAGTTCTCTGGATAGAAAAAAAGGTTTCTCAGGGGCCTGGCTGTGGATATTCCATGGCATTCTAGTGGCTGGAATTTTTCACGTACACCTTGGCCCAGCATGCAGAAGACCCTATTACCCCTGTGAAGTATCTTGTTTTATAGTCTTATCTATCTGTTTAAAAGCTGAAACAGTTGTCTCTTTTTTTTTATTTCTCTTTAAATGTTTTAAATTTTTCTTTTTTTAGATATTTTAGATATTTTTCAATTAATTTGTTCTGTTAGGTGCTAAAGGCATTTCTGTGTTGTCACTATCCTTCACAGTGGAACTCATTCTATGCGGTAAAAAGTGAAAAGTTACAAAATAGATTCAGCTCTTTTAATTCTAATGGAGTTTACCTTACAAATAACGGATATGACAAGGGGCATGGAACAAATTTTAATGAATGCCTCAGTTTTCAAAATTGTGATTATGTGCAAGTTGTTTCCGTAAGATATGTTTCAAGAACAGTTTTTATCTGCTACAGGTCCATGTGCCAAGCAATAGGAGGTAGCAGCATGTTCAGTTGCATTACCATTTCACAATTTGACTATGAATGCAAAGAAATTATTTAAGGGGAAATGTATCAAGCTTCAGCCTGACAAGTTCTCATGCAGAGAACCTGTCCACCGTCAATTGCCACTTGCATTGCAGCATCGGCGAATTGTAAGATCGTTCAAAAGCTCTCTTATGCAAGTCCTACCCCTTGTTCTTGTGTAATTGGTTGTCATTCACTCTAAACGAGCCTACACAAAATATGTCAAAAGCTGCTTCTGTAGTTTGATAAATTCTCCCCTTAGTCTATGTAGGGATTGGCATTTTTTTATTCCAAAAATAAGTAAATTTTTCCTTTTATCAATTGCAAAAGTTGGGCTTCAAAGTATTGATGAATGCATTTTTCCAAGAATTATCTGTATAGGTAAATACATTATTTTTCTTCCAAGCAGTTACTGTGTATTTATTAATAAATAAGATTAAGCTCTCTGTAAAGAGAAAATATAAAACTAGTTGGAGCTCCCCTCCATATTTTTTGTATTTTTAGGATGTTCCAAATTTCACTTTTAACACTTTTTCAACTCTGGGAGTGGGGTTTTATATATATATATCTTCCTTTCAGTGTTCTTATAAATAGTTGGATTTTTCATTGTATAAATGAATGTATCATTGAATATACAGAAATGTGTGATTTTTTAAGAATCTAGTGTGTTTGCATAATTTTGCATATTTTATACATATTGCTAGCATATTTTCAGCATGCTTTTCTGTATATAAATCCTATCTATGCCTGGTTATTAACTAACATCATTTTGTAACTATACAATATTTTGATTTATATTCTATTTCTTGATAAAAACTGAAGAAAGTTCAAATGCAAAAGCCAATGAACAGAATCAGAAGACAATTATTTTATTATTTACTTATTGTCCTTGGGAATAATTGTTTGAAATATATTTGGAAAATAAGGATTTTGTATTATGTAATGAAGATACATTTATTGTGACAAATACAGCTTATCTAAGACCTGTGCACAGAATAGTATTTTTACATCCTTATTATTATTTAATTACCTACAATTTCAATGGAAATTTTAGAGATTTGTAATAAAATAAAAACATGTTGTTTTTTTTAAAATCATTAATAAACATGGATACTCTATCATGTTTAACAGTTTCTCAAATGTTCTCACATTTTAGATGTATTTTGTTTTTTCTTTTTTATGAATAAAATCGTTACTAAAAAAAAGACCTAGAATTTGTATTATATTTTTTTTTTACTCATTACATTTTCTCAGAAAGTTATAGCCACAACAGAATAATGTATTTAAAAACTAATCTTAAATGACATAGTTAAAATGTGTAGATATAAAATGTTCTCCCAGTGTTGAGTACTGTGATTATTTTTTAATCATTATGGATTAGAATTAGCTTTCCTTTGTTATGGTAATCATTCATTCAAATGAAAAATAAATTACAAGCCAATCAATGTGCTACAAGTTAATCATGTACTCTAAATGTACCAATTTGTATGTAATACACAAAAAGAGGATTTTTATTACTTAGATCATAATTTCTACTTAATACTAAGGCAAATTTTACCTAGTTGCCGATATTCGGCAGGTGTAAAATGGTAAAATGTTTTATTCTCAAAATCTGGCAGCAATTTTAATTTAACACACAGTTTACATATTTATACATTATAATTTACCAGCCTGTGAAAAACTTGACAGGTGATGAGCATAAAATTTACCTTTTCGAACATGGTTGTAAGTGTACATCGCTATTGTGTAGTCTGAAGGTATTGGGCAGGACATAACTTGACATATGTATATGTATTTATAGCCATATACATTATATTTTGTACCACTAACAAGATCTGTTGTAGGTAATGAAAATCACAACTACACCATCTAGAAATAGCATGTTGTTTAGTTGGTGTATTTACTAATACGATCTAATACACACAGATAAGGGTATTTAAAATTCATGTAAGCATACCGTAGATATTGTAGTTAATGGTATGTCATTATAAACATTATTATTATTCTTATATGTGGTAACTTCATTGCTAAAATATATATGTATTTATTCATTCAGTCTTGTTTTTTTGGTTGTTTAATTATGGTGGTACTGATACTTTGATATTAAGCAACAATATTGTATTGCATATACCCAATTTGTAACCATTCTTTTTCCAGACTGTTTTATATGTGTTTGTACCTTTAATTGGAATAATACGTAAAGGGTTAAGCAGGTGTGTATAATTTTACAGCCAATAGGAATTTGATTACAGCTTTTTAAAAAGGTTCATTTGCATATGCTAGTCAAGTGTATGATTAACTGAAACAACATAGGAAAAAACAGGAGCGCACAAACACATCTAAGTGCAGATTAAAATGACACCTTTAATATTAGTATGACCTATAAAAGAATCACACTCACACTTTAAAAACAATATAAGGGGGGCGGAGTTAACATCGGAGGGGAACAGACGTGTTTTTCAGAGCTCCCGCTTATGTAATTAATAATTTGAATACTACTGCAAGTATATTTAAAACCTAACATATTGAACTCATACATCTTCATCTACGAAAGCTCCTGATTCTGGAGACACCAAGATCGCACATCTGAGCTGAGCGGGAGCTACGATGCAGCACTTCTACATGATGCGGCCCTGATCCTGGGAACCGTCACACTACCCTCATCGTTCTGCTACTCTTTCTAGATCAGACGAAGCACACAGTACCTGAACATACAGCGACTGATTATGCAAGCCGCACAGGCAGACTATCATTTGTTAATCTTATGCAGCTATTCTTAGGAGGTGCACGACAAGCATAACCTTTACCAAACCCAGAGATCAGGGTGGCGGATCCCCTCCCCTACTTCGAATCAATGTTGTGCTAAAGTGCTAACCTGAGAGGAAGAGAGCGTAGTAAAAAATAATCACCAAGATTCATCGGGACGCCCGGGTGGCGTAACTTCGGGTGAATTGCTACACTTCCTGTATATATCACTCTACGGCTGAAACGGTCCTAAACATGGACTGCCTAGATAGATGGGAGACTGAGGTGGTACAGTTGTTAGATGACCACTTCACCTCCATAAAGCGGGAACTCTACATCTTAATAGAACTGGCAGTGCAGAGACCACACCATATTGAAAGCCTCCCGACACCACACAAAGTAAGTCAGAAGCAAAGACAGGGCAGCGGTGTCAGGGAGGGGACCACAGATAGCAGCCCATCGGTACTGGCCCCAAGGCAAGATTCTCACCATATAGCAAAGCGACAGCTCTTGTGTGCATCCCCTACATTCAACCGATCGGCAGCTAGAGCAGGGATCGCGTCTGTGACCGACTATCCTCAAATTGTACAACTAAGCAAATCAGACATTAAACTCACTGACGGGGGTTCCTCAAAGCATCCACGGAACATACGTAGAAATCTCAGCCTCAATTTACTGACGACAGAACCCTCCCACAGTGAGGAACTAGTCGATAGAATGCGATCACCCAGAAGACGGCTACAGCTAAGGGAGTCTTTGGTTCCCCTCAGGGCAGGTTTCAAACACCTATGCAATGTACCGGAGCGTGGTAACAAAAACACGGAGGGCCAGCACCCCCTAATTTCGCCACAGAGTGAGGGCTACAAACTCGGCAAATGCAAGATATCTACAGATTCATTCTCTCACACTGCAGCCCTAGTGTCTCGTCTTCCTCCACGTATACCCTCATGCACATGGCGCCACTGGGTCATCCTAGAGCCTCAGAGAGTGGGAGTCGGTTGACTATGAGTAATCCGGTGCAGTTAGGAACAGAAACACAGCTGTATCTTACTCCTTATGCGGCTTGGTTCTGTCACCCTAGAGAACTTAAATGGACTAATGAGTGCTTCACTTGAGCCTTTCCCCCGCCACAACATCACTGTTTCTTATGCGCTCTCTCCCAGACACACAAGGCAGAAACTTGGGACTCTAGCACAGCCACAAAAGGAAATGTCTACTAGCTCACTGGGCATTATTTTCTATTATAGGATATATAGATTCACTATGTAGAGACTACCTGTTTTGTTTCTTGTTTTGTTTTTGTTTTTTCTTTTTACCTCTCTCTTATTATGTTTATTTAAATAAGTGTAAAAATGATCACACATGGTTAACCATAGAGCTTCACGTAGTCACATTAGCTGATGTAAACTTTAACTCTGACCCATATACCTCGCTATAATTTATCAACCTGACATATAAGGCAGAATTTTCGGTTTCTAGCACAGCTACAAAGGGTATAATTACCAGCTCACTGGGCATTATTTTTTATTTTAGGACATATAGGCTTGCTAAGCAGAGATTGCCTGTTGGTTGTATTTATTCACATACGTTTAAATATGTGCATACACAGTTAACCAGAGAATGTATAACGGCCACAGGAGTCACATTAGCTGTTGTAAACACTAATTACTCTCCTATTAGAGCTGGTCTTTAGCACACTTTATAGAGACTCATAAAGAAAGAATAGTATTGTTCTTATGCTAGATCACATCAGTATGTCTTTACCTCTGGGTAGATTTTACATAATATTAGTGACCCTGGCCAGGTCACAGATATTTAGCGGTTTAGTCCTCTTATGTTTATAAAGCTATATGCTCTAGAAGCTGTGCGTAATAGGAAACACTTAATTATAGGTCTGAAGGTAAACAAATAATCCTAGTCATGTATTCATATTTAACTTTGCCTGGTGGGATCTAGCCAGATAGCCTGAATCTTTAACCATGTACCCTGTACTTGTTGTGTTCCTGTTACTACTTCATCTTCTTTTTTTTTTCTTTTTTTTCTACTATAGCACTTGTTTATACCTTTCTACTTAGCTGCAAATCTTTAACAAGGATACCCTAATCCATTCTGTGCCCAATAATTTTTTTGTTGTTTTTTTTTTATCAATATTGCTGTTTATGGGTATTTAAGTACAATTTGCTGGTTTATCAGATTTATGATTATTTGGCTCATATGTTTAAGTTTTTTATAGGCTCTTCTACTCATATATGTCCACCCTAGCTTGTAACTATCTTCCCAAAGGGATACACGGAGTACGTTATAACTGAACATGTCTTGGTGCTATCCCTGCTCCATTTACACGACCCATAACTTCTATGCACTTCCCAAGATTCTATATTCGACTCCATATATAAGCTAGATAGGCTACCCATTTCATATTACTATAAACAACTATCTATAACATTGGGATGCATACTCCCGTTTGGATATATCCTGAGACCCCATATCATAATGTTTCTCACATTTTACCCTCGACATGAATAAGCTTACTCCAGACAGCCCGCCCCTCTCCCCCCTCCCCCTTTCTTCTAATACAAGCGGCTCTTGCCCGCTGCACCCTTTTTTCCCCTCTCTATACTTTAACCTGAGAAGGCCCAATTTATAAGCTTCCACCCAGTATTTTCTCCTCACTAGATTACTTAGGTCCAAGAGGGACCCTTCTGATATGGGGGGGGAGCATTTTCATTAGTTTCTATTAGTTTTCATTTGGTCTTCGACTTAACATAAAAAATGAAGTCCCTTTTCTTCCATCCAGTCCAGTTTACCACACTTTGGAGGAACCTTTTTAGGAGCCTTACTTTCTTTTGCATTTATTCTCCTATTGGTGGACTCCAATACCAATTAGCAGACAGATATAATTGTACATGCAGACCCCAAAGTTATTAAAACAGCCTTAATGTTCACTTAGTTCAATCTCCTTTCATTACAGCTGTATGTTTTGTCATGTAATGCTTTTGTTCCTCTAATGTATACTTCACTTGCGTATTGTTCTGGTCTATAGACGGACTTTGTATGTAACTTTGACTTACGACTTCAATAAAAAAAAATTGTTAAAAAAAAAACAAAAAAAACAATATAAAAGCAGTGTAACAATTGAAATGACTGCAAACCAGTTTCGGCGTCTTCTCCCAGATACACAGAACTCCAAGTTAACGTATCCACCAATTACTGAAGAGGGTGTGTTTCCAGTTCGGCCAATTGGATGTCCATAAGCTCTCAAACCTCCTTCCAAGTGGCTCAGCGATGGAGGTGTATACAAATACCCGATGTTAGTGCTTCTCTGACAAGTTATGAGATCTATTCAATGCTGGGAGACTGACTCAGATAAATGTCCGTATGCTCACTGAATATAAGCCACACCAGTACAGACATTTAACAATTTAACAGGCTCTGATACTGAGCCTATAAAAACGGCCCTCAGCCCACTCTGGCCTAGATTTGGAGTTTGGCGGTAGAAGGGCTGTTAACGCTCCGCAGGTTTTTTTCTGGCCGCACCATAAATTTAACTCTGGTATCGAGAGTTCAAACAAATGCTGCGTTAGGCTCCAAAAAAGGAGCGTAGAGCATTTTTACCGCAAATGCAACTCTCGATACCAGAGTTGCTTACGGACGCGGCCGGCCTCAAAAACGTGCTCGTGCACGATTCTCCCATAGGAAACAATGGGGCTGTTTGAGCTGGAAAAAACCTAACACCTGCAAAAAAGCAGCGTTCAGCTCCTAACGCAGCCCCATTGTTTCCTATGGGGAAACACTTCCTACGTCTGCACCTAACACTCTAACATGTACCCCGAGTCTAAACACCCCTATCCTTACACTTATTAACCCCTAATCTGCCGCCCCCGCTATCGCTGACCCCTGCATATTTTTTTTAACCCCTAATCTGCCGCTCCGTAAACCGCCGCAACCTACGTTATCCCTATGTACCCCTAATCTGCTACCCCTAACATCGCCGACCCCTATATTATATTTATTAACCCCTAATCTGCCCCCCACAACGTCGCCTCCACCTGCCTACACTTATTAACCCCTAATCTGCCGAGCGGACCTGAGCGCTACTATAATAAAGTTATTAACCCCTAATCCGCCTCACTAACCCTATCATAAATAGTATTAACCCCTAATCTGCCCTCCCTAACATCGCCGACACCTAACTTCAATTATTAACCCCTAATCTTCCGATCGGAGCTCACCGCTATTCTAATAAATGTATTAACCCCTAAAGCTAAGTCTAACCCTAACACCCCCCCTAACTTAAATATAATTTACATCTAACGAAATAAATTAACTCTTATTAAATAAATGATTCCTATTTAAAGCTAAATACTTACCTGTAAAATAAATCCTAATATAGCTACAATATAAATTATAATTACATTGTAGCTATTTTAGGATTAATATTTATTTTACAGGCAACTTTGTAATTATTTTAACCAGGTACAATAGCTATTAAATAGTTAAGAACTATTTAATAGTTACCTAGTTAAAATAATAACAAATTTACCTGTAAAATAAATCCTAACCTAAGATATAATTAAACCTAACACTACACTATCAATAAAAAAATTAAATAAACTACCTACAATTACCTACAATTAACCTAACACTACACTATCAATAAATTAATTAAACACAATTCCTACAAATAAATACAATTAAATAAACTAGCTAAAGTACCAAAAATAAAGAAGATCTAAGTTACAAAAAATAAAAAAATATTTACAAACATAAGAAAAATATTACAACAATTTTAAACTAATTACACCTACTCTAAGCCCCCTAATAAAATAACAAAGCCCCCCAAAATAAAAAATTCCCTACCCTATTCTAAATTAAAAAAGTTACAAGCTCTTTTACCTTACCAGCCCTGAACAGGGCCCTTTGCGGGGCATGCCCCAAGAATTTCAGCTCTTTTGCCTGTAAAAGAATAAATACAATACCCCCCCCCCCAACATTACAACACACCACCCACATACCCCTAATCTAACCCAAACCCCCCTTAAATAAACCTAACACTAAGCCCCTGAAGATCTTCCTACCTTGTCTTCACCATCCAGGTATCACCGATCCGTCCTGGCTCCAACATCTTCATCCAACCCAAGCGGGGGTTGGCGATCCATAATCCGGTGCTGAAGAGGTCCAGAAGAGGCTCCAAAGTCTTCCTCCTATCCGGCAAGAAGAGGACATCCGGACCGGCAAACATCTTCTCCAAGCGGCATCTTCGATCTTCTTCCATCCGGAGCGAAGCGGCAGGATCCTGAAGACCTCGAGCGCGGAACATCCATCCGGACCGACGACTGAACGACGAATGACTGTTCCTTTAAGGGACGTCATCCAAGATGGCGTCCCTCGAATTCCGATTGGCTGATAGGATTCTATCAGCCAATCGGAATTAAGGTAGGAATATTCTGATTGGCTGATGGAATCAGCCAATCTGAATCAAGTTCAATCCGATTGGCTGATCCAATCAGCCAATCAGATTGAGCTTGCATTCTATTGGCTGTTCCGATCAGCCAATAGAATGCGAGCTCAATCTGATTGGCTGATTGGATCAGCCAATCGGATTGAAATTGATTCTGATTGGCTGATTCCATCAGCCAATCAGAAAATTCCTACCTTAATTCCGATTGGCTGATAGAATCCTATCAGCCAATCGGAATTCGAGGGACGCCATCTTGGATGACGTCCCTTAAAGGAACAGTCATTCGTCGTTCAGTCGTCGGTCCGGATGGATGTTCCGCGCTGGAGGTCTTCAGGATCCTGCCGCTTCGCTCCGGATGGAAGAAGATCAAAGATGCCGCTTGGAGAAGATGTTTGCCGGTCCGGATGTCCTCTTCTTGCAGGATAGGAGGAAGACTTTGGAGCCTCTTCTGGACCTCTTCAGCACCGGATTATGCATCGCCAACCCCCGCTTGGGTTGGATGAAGATGTTGGAGCCAAGACGGATCGGTGATACCTGGATGGTTAAGACAAGGTAGGAAGATCTTCAGGGGCTTAGTGTTAGGTTTATTTAAGGGGGGTTTGGGTTAGATTAGGGGTATGTGGGTGGTGGGTTGTAATGTTGGGGGGGGGGTATTGTATTTATTCTTTTACAGGCAAAAGAGCTGAAATTCTTGGGGCATGCCCCGCAAAGGGCCCTGTTCAGGGCTGGTAAGGTAAAAGAGCTTGTAACTTTTTTAATTTAGAATAGGGTAGGGAATTTTTTATTTTGGGGGGCTTTGTTATTTTATTAGGGGGCTTAGAGTAGGTGTAATTAGTTTAAAATTGTTGTAATATTTTTATTATGTTTGTAAATATTTTTTTATTTTTTGTAACTTAGTTCTTTTTTATTTTTGGTACTTTAGATAGTTTATTTAATTGTATTTATTTGTAGCAATTGTGTTTAATTAATTTATTGATAGTGTAGTGTTAGGTTAATTGTAGGTAATTGTAGGTAGTTTATTTAATTATTTTATTGATAGGGTAGTGTTAAGTTTAATTATATCTTAGGTTAGGATTTATTTTACAGGTAAATTTGTTATTATTTTAACTAGGTAGCTATTAAATAGTTCTTAACTATTTAATAGCTATTGTACCTGGTTAAAATAAATACAAAGTTACCTGTAAAATAAATATTAATCCTAAAATAGCTATAATATAATTATAATTTATATTGTAGCTATATTAGGATTTATTTTACAGGTAAGTGTTTAGCTTTAAATAGGAATAATTTATTTAATAAGAGTTAATTAATTTCGTTAGATGTAAATTATATTTAAGTTAGGGGGGTGTTAGTGTTAGGGTTAGACTTAGCTTTAGGGGTTAATCCATTTATTAGAATAGCGGTGAGCTCCGGTCGTCAGATTAGGGGTTAATAATTGAAGTTAGGTGTCGGCGATGTTAGGGAGGGCAGATTAGGGGTTAATACTATTTATGATAGGGTTAGTGAGGCGGATTAGGGGTTAATAACTTTATTATAGTAGCGCTCAGGTCCGCTCGGCAGATTAGGAGATAATAAGTGTAGGCAGGTGTCGGCGACGTTGAGGGGGGCAGATTAGGGGTTAATAAATATAATATAGGGGTCGGCGGTGTTAGGGGTAGCAGATTAGGGGTACATAAGTATAACGTAGGTGGCGGTCGGCAGATTAGGGGTTAAAAATTTTAATCGAGTGGCGGCGATGTGGGGGGACCTTGATTTAGGGGTACATAGGTAGTTTATGGGTGTTAGTGTACTTTAGGGTACAGTAGTTAAGAGCTTTATGAACCGGCGTTAGCCCAGAAAGCTCTTAACTCCTGCTATTTTCAGGCGGCTGGAGTTTTGTCGTTAGAGCTCTAACGCTCACTTCAGAAACGACTCTAAATACCGGCGTTAGAAAGATCCCATTGAAAAGATAGGATACGCAAATGGCGTAGGGGGATCTGCGGTATGGAAAAGTCGCGGCTGAAAAGTGAGCGTTAGACCCTTTAATCAATGACTCCAAATACCAGCGGGCGGCCAAAACCAGCGTTAGGAGCCTCTAACGCTGGTTTTGACGGCTACCGCCGAACTCCAAATCTAGGCCTCTGTGTTTTGTTGTAATTGACAAACACTACTGTAGCCTCACAGGGACCTAATGATGCTCACTCAACGTACGTTTCGTTCCGGACTGGAACTTTTTCAAGAGTGATTGTAAGCACTTCCTTCCTGTCTTTTAAAGGCAGGGAGGCAACGGCTTTTCCTTTTAACCCTTAAGGCTAATACAGGCTATATCTGAAAAGATAAAAACATTCTTACCAACATATTGAAATTCATAATAAAATATAAATGTCTTAATAACGACACATTGTAAAAACAATAAATTCAGACAACCCAAAATTGCACTATAATAATACTCCTAAGCCCAAAATACATGTATATAAATATTGAGTGGCTCAAATATGATAATATAGACATTTCGAATTACCAAATATGTAATGTTATTACTTGTTCAATATTGTATATTATTATACTTGTGATAACAAAAGTATATTATGCTAAACATAACACATATAGTGCCCCAGTAGCTTGTAATAATGTGAACGGCATTTCCAATTACCCGATATATAGTATTATTTGTTCCTAAATACTGTGTTTTATTATGATTTACAGATACCAAAGCATAGTATATTATTCAATGTAAGAAATAAAATGCCCCACTAACATGAATTATGTCAAAAATGACTGGAAGTCTAAATCAATATTCATCCCTTGAGGGTGAAGACAATCCAGTTTTTTTATTCAATAAGTCTCACGTTGTTGCTGCTCGTGTAGCCTATTCGTATCCCAAATATTGGGAGGGATCCATTCTATAATTTTTATTTCTATGTCTTTAGGGTCTTTATTATGAACTAATTTAAAGTGTTGGGAGACACTGTGGGTTTCAAGGCCCATCTCGATGTTAATGAGGTGTTCCCTAAAACTGTATTTTATTTTTCTCTTAGTTTTTCCAACATAGATAAAATTACATTTGCACTTCAAATGATAAACCACGTAGGTGCTCATACATGTGCACCTACTTTTATTGGTAAAACTCCTAGTACTATCATGATTCTCAAAGGAGTTATGATTTATTGCTATGTGGGGGCACATTACACAATCCTTAGTTTTACATTTGTATGTACTAGGTGAACTACCCTAATCTGAAATCCTTATTGGGGTTTATTCCTCAATTTACTGGGCGCTGGAACAGCTGGAACTAGAAAGGGGATGCAAATTAATTTTCAACCTTTCAGATAAAATCTTCAGTGATAATGAAATGAAATTACTTTCTAGAGGATTAAACGTTGCACCTATTACTCAACCTAATCATTTTGAACTCTTTATAGATGTCCAGAGATATATTAGGAAATTAAGTCTAAATAGGTATTATGATAAAACGAATATGTCAACTAATATTGACCTCAATGATGATGATACACACACATTAGCAAGTTTAGAATCTTTGGATAATGAAAATGGAACTCAGCTTCTGTCAAATATTGTTACAGACGAGGAGCTCTTAAATATCTCAGTATATGAGGAAGAGTTTAATAATGTGACTCATTGTCCTCTTAAAAGGAAATCTATATTTAACCCCAAAATATGCAAAGTGAATACATCAAAACATTCAATAAATTGGTATGTGAGGATATCAATAAACTCTTTATTAAAAACAAATTGAAACATAACCTCACGAAAGGAGAAAGAGATTCACTTAAAGCTTTAATAAATAATATGGATGTAGTATACCGTTGTAAAGATAAGGGAGGGGAATAGTCGTTCAGAATAGGCAGGGCTATCTTAAAGAAGTTTATAACTTATTAAATGATAAGGATACATATTTGCCTTTAACATTTAATTCTACCTTGAGCTATAAGAAAGAATTATTTAATCATCTCTGTATAGCCAAACAAGAGGGTATTCTTAATCAAAATGAATGTAGTTATCTATATGAAGTATATCCTAAAGTGGCATGCTTCTACCACCTCCCCAAAATTCACAAAAATGCCAAAGTACCACCGGGGAGACCCATTGTATCTGGAATTGGGTAATTATGTGACAATATGTCCAAATATATAGATTATTATTTACAACCTCTAGTTAAAACTATCCCAGCGTACATAATGGACACAGTAGATGTGATTAACAAGTTTGAAGGGCTCAGTTGGGGACCCAACTATTACATACAAAATGTCTATCTGAATCTATAAGGTTTATTCTTTCACATAATTTTTTTTTTTTTTTGAGAATAAATTCTATAAACAGATACAAGGGACAGTGATGGGGACGACTGTTGCCCCATCGTATGTGAATCTTTATATGTCCAACTATGAGAACCGATACATATGGAACAATAACCCCTACTTTTCTAATATCTATATGTATTATCGGTACATAGATGACATTATTATGATTTGGCAAGGGGAATCGCACAATATAATCGAATTGGTGAACCAAATGAATAGAAATTATTTTAACCTCAAATTCACGTATTCATCTTCACAAACACAAATTAGTTTTTTGGACATTACATTGTTCATAGATTCGAATAAGGTATCTGTAAAAAAACTTTAGAACATATACAGACCGAAATGGTTTATTATATGCAAGAAGTGGCCACCTCAAACAATGGAAAAATAACATTCCGTTTGGCCAGTATCAGCGCATTAAGAGTAATTGTACTAATATGTGAAACTATAATCCAGAAGCCAAAGTTCTTACTAGGAAATTTGAGGATAAAGGCTACAATAAACACCATCTAGTAAAAATGAAAGAGAGAGTGGACCTAATAGATAGGAAATCCATGCTGGAAAAAAACAAAGAACAATAAGAAAGATCCGATAGAGAACTCTAATCCCAAATTTATTAATAAATATAATAATCAGCACTACAAGATTAAAGGCATAATCAATAGACATTGGAAAGTATTACAACTAGACCCGATCCTTAAAAAGTCTATAGGTGATAAACCAGAAATTCTATTTAGGAGAAATAGAGATTTGAAGAACATTCTGGTGCCCCATTAAATTGAGGAATAAACCCCCAATAAGGATTTCATATTGGGGTAGTTCACCTGGTACATATACAAATGTAAAAATAAGGATTGTGTAATGTGCCCCCACATAGCAATAAATCATAACACCTTTGAGAATCATGATAGTACTAGGAGTTTTACTAATAAAAGTAGGTGCACATGTATGAGCACCTACGTGGTTTATCATTTGAAGTGCAAATTTAATTTTATCTATGTTGGAAGAACTAAGAGAAAAATAAAATACAGTTTTAGGGAACACCTCATTAACATCGAGAAGAGCCTTGAAACCCACAGTGTCTCCCAACACTTTAAATTAGTTCATAATAAAAACCCTAAAGACATAGAAATAAAAATTATAGAATGGATCCCTCCCAATATTTGGGATACGAATAGGCTACTCAAGCTGCGACAACGTAAGACTTATTGGATCAAAAAAGTGGATTGTCTTCACCCTCAAGGGATGAATATTGATTTAGACATCCAGTCACTTTTGACATAACTCATGTTAGTGGGGCATTTTATTTCTTACATTGCATAATATACTATGCTTTGGTATCTGTAAATCCTAATAAAGCACAATATTTAGGAACAAATAATACTATATATCGGGTAATTAGAAATGCCGTTCACATTTTTACAAGCTACTGGGGCATTATATGTGTTACAATGTTTAGCATAATATACTTTTGTTATCACAAGTATAATAATATACAATACTGAACAAGTAATAACATTACATATTTGGTAATTCGAAATGTCTATATTATCATATTTAAGCCACTCAATATTTATATACATGTATTTTGGGCTTAGGAGTATTATTATAG
The DNA here is from genome assembly GCF_027579735.1 of Bombina bombina. NCBI lineage: Eukaryota > Metazoa > Chordata > Amphibia > Anura > Bombinatoridae > Bombina > Bombina bombina. The sequence goes on along the minus strand of NC_069503.1, from coordinate 1,029,733,995 downwards.
TGTAATTTTGGGTTGTCTGAATTTATTGTTTTTACGTGTCGTTATTAAGACATTTATATATTAGTATGAATTTCAATATGTTGGTAAGAATGTTTTTAGCTTTTCAGATATAGCCTGTTTTAGCCTTAAGGGTTAATTAGAAATGCACTTGCCCCCCTGCCTTTAAAAGACAGGAAGTAAGTGCTTACAATCACTCTTGAAAAAGTTCCAGTCCGGAACGAAACGTACGTCAAGTGAGCATTATTAGGTCCCTGTGAGGCTACGGTAGTGTTTGTCAATTACAACAAAACACAGAGTGGGCTGAGGGCCGTTTTTATAGGCTCAGTATCAGAGCCTGTTAAATCGTTATATGACTGTACTGGTGTGGCTTATATTCAGTGAGAATATGGACATTTATCTGAGTCAGTCTCCCAGCATTGAATAGATCTCATAACGTGTCAGAGAAACACTAACATCAGGTGTTTGTATACACCTCCGTCACTGAGCCACTTGCAAGGAGGTTTGAGAGACTATGGACATCTGATCTGATTGGCCGAACAGGAAACACACTCTCTTCAGTAATTGGTGGATACGTTAACTTGGAGTTCTGTGTATCTGGGAGAAGATGCCAAAGCTGGTTTGCAGTCATTTCAATTGTTACACTGCTTTTATATTGTTTTTAAAGTGTGAGTGGGATTATTTTATAGGGCATACTAATATTAAAGGTGTCATTTTAATCTGCACTTAGATGCGTTTGTGCGCTCCTGTTCTTTCCTATGTTGTTTCAGTTTTCTATGCAGAATTTGTGATGGGACTCTTTTAAAGGAGCAGCCGCAGAGATCTACTACTCATATTCATTGGAATATGTCTCCTTTAACTCCCTTGGACTGAAAGAATTGGAACTGTTTGGGAATTGTAAGAACTTTCCTTTTTATCCCTAAGTGGAGGATCAGTTAATATTTTATTATCAATATCTACATATTGGTTATTGAGTGTATTATCTTGTAGGGAGATATATTTATATATAGTACATGTATTGTATCTTTTTGGAATACTCAACTTTGATCAATACCTATGTAAGAATAATTTGCACAACACATTGCAGCGCCTAGTATACATTTTTCTTTATAAGTCTATGATTAAGCCATCAAGCCGAAACGCATAAGACCAGTCAATGCCTGATGTCCTTTCTTGTATTTTAACTTTTTTCAACAAAGACTGTGTTTTTATATTCAACTTTGGATCTCCGACCCTCCTTTCTTTGATTGATCTAGAAATAGAGTTTCAAATTCATTGTTAAATTGCTTATTTTTATGTCATACTCACATTTTTGTGATTTTAATTTCTAGTCATCATAACCATTCAGTTTAGTTTGTTGAAAACCAATATCTTTTGTACGGATTTCTAGATAAAAAAAAATAACCCCCTAAAATTAATTTATTAATTATCAAGAATTACAATATCTAGAACTTAGCATTGCCATATTCTTACAGTAATATAAATATTATTCTATTTATCTATAATTTCAGCTAACAATTTATAATGCATATCTTCAAAGATTACAAATATGCTGTTAAGAGAATAAAATGGATCTTGTAGCTAAATTACCAAAGAAAATGTTATTTTCCTGTAGAAAATATATTTAATAAGTAGTGAATAATGTTACTATTACAGTATGAGTTGTATGGGGATCTTTACACAAACTGCCTTTTGTTTTACTCATTCTTTCTAAGGAACTGCTAAAAAAAAAATAATGATTTCTTTCAACACAACTTGCTTTATACTTTGTTGATAAAGGGATAATTTTTCAATACAAGCAGTCGTGAGCAAGAAACAATACTGTTCTGTGAAACAAAGTACATCATACAAAATGTATATGCTGGGTTTATCACCATATAAAAAGACAGGCCAATCAATTGCAGAAGATTGTGCTTCCATGTCATTTATAAAGACAGATAACTAAACTGCAGAGGCACGATATACAACACAAGTCTAAACCAGTGAATGCTGTATACATCATCTACTGAATTTGACCAAATACAAAAATATTAATAGGAGGTAACATGTTCCTGTGATATGTTAATGGCATAGTTAAAAGCACAATACGGCACATAGCAGTGTTCTATCCACAGGATCTATACAGGGCGAGATTGAAAGTGGGACGCTAACAGTTACAGCAAGCGAAATCAGGTTTAGCCCGGCTGTTTACAGTTCAAGTTAAATGTAAACGTGATCGCTTGCGCACAATTGAAATTAATGAGCATCAGTATAGCGCAGCCTCAGAGCTCTGGTTAAATGTTTTGCAAAACAAAAAAGTGTCACAAAACACATCAAAATTACATTAAAAACTACAGTTATACTCATAATAACACAATCTAATAAAAAAATATTCAAAAACAATATTACAAAAAAAGTTATAAGGGCTCAAAGATATGAGGTCCCAGATGTTAAGGGGAAAAAGACAGGCAAAGTGCTTTAGAGATACATACATAAACATGTCTAAATATATACTGTATGTATATATATATATATATATATATATATATATATATATATATATGTGTGTGTGTGTGTGTGTGTGTGTGTGTGTGTGTGTGTATTTATGTGTTTACATATGGATTTATGTATTTATATGTGTCTATATGTGTATATATGTATTTATAGACATTTATACACATATAAACACATAAATACATATGTGCACATATATTAGACATATATATATATATAATTGCATTTGAGCCCTCTGCATTCAAGTACATGAAAACATAGAAAAGCATATTTATGCAATATTCATATTTAATAAAGTGTTAAACTGTGTATTTACTGTAAATATTTCACTTTCCTATGTTCTGCACAACACAGAATATGTTCTATGCTTTTTTAAATAGATCTCTCTCTCTCTCTCTCTCTCTCTCTCTCTCTCTGTATATATATATATATATATATATATATATATATATGTCTAATATATGTGCACATATGTATTTATGTGTTTATATGTGTATAAATGTCTATAAATACATATATACAGTATATATATTCCCAAATGAGCGCACTCTCACCTTTAATTCAACCTCCAGGGTGCAAGCTTAAATATTAGATATAGTCTGAAACAGGAATGCACTCACTAGAACTTTTCAACGTGCTTTATTATGCACAAATAGCAAACATGTGACGTTTCGGGGATTTCATCCATTCATCAGACTAAGTGAAAATGAACCAGCACAGCAATCTATTTAACAGCTGTATAATCCCATCCCCGCAATCAAAGAAGAACCAACTTCTACACAAATAACAAATCACTTAAAGCAACATGTATGACATCAAGAAAAAGCAATATTGCAAGGCAGTATAAGTTTTATATAAACTATATAATGGTACACGAGCCCAAACACAGGAATCATCGTTCCCTCTTGCAATGTGGGAGACTAGTACAAAAAATTCATTAAAATCGAAAGAGAGAGAGAACAGCACTCCATGAGATATAACAGAAGCTGGAATAACTTCCATGCATGTTCATTTTTATTGAATTCCTCAGGGTGCCAGTTCTTTTTGCACACTATGCCCCTTCACAGAGAAAAAATATCCTGAAGCATATTAGTCTGACCCTGCTCTATTACAGTCCAGCACCGAAATACCAGGCAATTCTTCTCTGAACAAGGGAAGCAACAACCCCAGACGATCGTTTTGGCCTCCTATGGGCCTTGTCAGTGAGGTCCAGTTGTATCTCTCTAAGGGCAAGTATGCATGGAGTCCACGTCTGGTTTCCCCATTACTCCAGACGTGGACCTGTTGCTCAGTGTGCCTAGAGGGATATGGCTGCACCTCACTGACAAAGCCCACAATAGGCTGAAACGTACGTCTGGGGTTTTGCTGTTTCTCTCTTTCAGAGAGGGATTGCCTGGTATTTCGGTACTGGACTGTACTGTGAAGTCAGGATCAGACTGATATGCTACAGGAAAGTTCTTCTCTGTGAAAGGCACATATTGAGCAAAAAGAGGCTGCTTCTAGGGTGGTAACTAGCCATAGAACAAGCTATTATGCTATTGTTCATTCCCATGTTGAGCGCTTCTCTCTTTTTATTTATGCAAATTATGACACTTAGGGAAGTCTCCCTAAGTGTGATGCGGGAATCCAGACGTGGACCCGTTGCTCAGTGTGCCTAGAGGGATATGGCTGCACCTCACTGACGAGGCCCCCAGTAGGCTAAAATGATCAGCTGAGGTTGCTTCTCGGGCCTTTGGCTTGGATCAAGTGCAGTTTTCTGTGCTTGGTCTTGGTGGAAAGATTTGCTGCCTGGAGACCTGCTCCTTGGGCCTGGGGTCCTTTCCCTTTGGGTTTGGGCTCCTGCTCCTATTGGGGGGGTAGCTACTCCTTAAGCGTAGAGCAACTGGGTAGTAGGGCAATCCCCTTGGCCTTGTGGCATCGTCCCTGGACTTCAGCCACATGCTGCTTTTGGGGGGGGCGCTCTGAAATCCAGCCTAAAGAGGCAATAGGGCAAATATGGCTACCAATGTGCCAAATGTTCCCCATACACTTCGGGTGTTGAGTTCTAAAGACTTTCGAGAGAAGATTGGTTTGGCTCATGACCAGCAGGTGATTTTGGAGGGTGTTTTGAAGATGCCAAGAGCAAGTTTGCATTGTGTTCAGTCATTCCCTTCAAGAGGGATTTTTTATGTGGCTTTCACCGATGAGCATTATTTACAGACCTGCTATCAACGGACTATTGATATGGTTGCTGCTCCAGAGTTGGTTGGCATGAAATTTGTTGCCTGTGTGCAGAGGGAGAGAAGAATCCCAGTGACAGTACATATGTACAACCCTTGGGTCACTAATGTGGAAATTCGTCTGTTTCTTTGTCGCTACTTTGATGATGTTCAAGGAGGTAGCAAGCTGAAGAATCAGTTTGGGACTTTCAATGGAAAGCGCAGGTTCTGGGTGCGGTTTGTGCCAGATGAATTAGGTATAGGTGGAAAGAAACACCCTCCACAGACTTTCGCCATTTGTGGAAATAGAGGTTTCCTATACTATGATGACATGCCTCTTTTTTGCCGTAGTTGCAACCTGTTTGGTCACATTGCTGAAAATTGCCCAGGTGCCAGATGTCGAAATTGCGGTGATGAGGATCATATTGTTGCCCACTGTAGTAAACGCCGGACCTGTGACCTGTGTGGTTCTTCAAGTCATCTGTGCAGGATGTGTCCTTTGATGATGTTTCAGGGGCTTGATAGAGTGAAGCCTTCCTATGCTGATGTTGCAAAAAAAACATCTTCAGTTGCAGTTGAGCCATCTGTGAATGAAGAGGAGGTCTCTGATGAGGCATTGAACTCTATATTACCTCTTTTGTGTAAGAAATCTGCAGTTGGGGTCCCTGTCGGAGAGGTGTCTGATGCTCCTGTGGTGGTTCCTGTGGCTGAGAAGGTAGAGGAAGCCCAATCTCATCTTCAGGAGGTGGATCTTGCTACATCTAATGTGAAAGCTGCTTCAGATGTTTTTGAAGCCCTGTTGCCCAATTCTGTGGATGATACTGTTGCTGTTCCTGGGACAGAGAATTTTTCCTTCACTGAGTCATCTTGTGATGTTGCTCCTGATGCTGTTCTTGGTGAAGGGGAGAACATTGATTGGTCTGCTGTTGTGTCCTCTAGTTCTGAGGAGGATAGGACACTGAAGGGAAAAAATCTGCCTCCAAGCGAAAAAAAGATGCCGATTCTGATGGATGGGAGAGTCCTGATTTGAATCTTCTAGTAGTTAAGGGAACAGATCCAGATACTACAAGTGATGCTGACTCTTTAATTTCAGAGTTTCCTTCTGTCTCTACTAAAGACATTCCTTCTGACTCAAGCCAGTATATAGGTGACTTTTCCGATGCCTCTTCTGTTGGTTATCTAGATAAAAGAGATGTGAACCAACTTGCTGAAGTTACTGGTTATGAGGCTGGCAAGGGGGAGCCTAGGAGGTCGGAACGTCACAGAGGCAGATTTAAAGGATCTCCTTTGAGTCCTAAAAAAAAGAAAGGAAAGAAGAAGTCCTGATGTTATTTCTTTTTTTGTTTTTCTTTAATTTATTTTTATGATGTTTCTGACCATTTCTTCCCTTAATGTCAGGTGTATGACAACTATAGCAAGGAGAGCTGCAATTTTTAAATTATTATCTGTATGTTCTGCTAATATTTTTTGTTTTCAGGAATGTGGTCTCTCTGAACATCCTAAATGTGCTGACTAGGAATATGGTCCTAAAGTATGGTCTTGTTCTTCTGATAGGAATGGGGGGGGGGGGAGTTTTGTTTAAGGGGTTTAGTTTTTCTATCCTTAATGTAGTTCATATTGTCCCAGGTCGGGTACTTTTGGTTAGTTTTAGTTTTTGTGGGACTGTTTTTCGTTTGTTTAATGTATATGCTTCTCCAAATAGGGTAGAACGTTTGCTTAATTTTGAAACTTTAAAGTTTTTTCTGCCAGGTCGAGAGACAACTTTTTTGGTTGGGGATTTTAATAGTATTATTAAGAATGGGGACAGAGAGGGTGGGAGTGATTGTAGGCTGGATAGCTCAGGGATGTTTTTACTTGATTTGCTTAAATCTTTCGGTTTGAAGGATGCCTTCGGGTCTGTTTCTTTTTCAGGGGAGGGTTTTACTTTCTTTAGTGATAGTGGTGGGATAAAATCTCGAATTGATTTTTGTTTTTTATCTAAATTTTTATGTGTTGATGATTTTTCTTTAAAGCGGATGCCCTTTATGGATCATGCCCTTTTGATGTGTAAGGTGAATTGTGATTTGAAGATCAAGTATGGTAAGGGTGTTTGGAAACTGAATGTGGATTTGTTAGAAGATGAGAAGTTTAAGCGTCAGTTTGTTTGGATGTATGAAAGGTGGCGTGAAAGAAAATGTAATTTTAGTAATGTGCTTATGTGGTGGGAATGGTTGAAGGTGGAAATAAAGAGGTTTTTTATTAAGAAAGGCTGTGAGAAAGCTAGAATGGAAAGGGAGTTGTATGATAAATGGTATCTGAGGTTGTTGTATTTGTATGAATTGAGAAATTGTGGTATTGATGTGCATGAGGAAAATGCTGAAGCAAGAAAGATAATTAAAAAGTGTATGCATGAAAAAGGAAAGAAAATTGTTTTTATGGCAAGATTGGAGAAAATGGAAAAGGATGAGTCTTGTAGTAAATATTTTTTTAAGAAAGCTTTTGAAGGAAAGACTGGTTTTGTTCGTGTTTTTGATAAGGTTGAGTGTGAAGTTAATGGTACGGATGGTGTTTTGCGTGAAGTTCATGAGTTTTACAGTGAGCTGTATAAAGAAAAAACAAGAGATGTTTTATTGGAAAATGAGTTGTTGGAAAACATTGAGGTTAAGTTGGAAAAATATGATAATGATTTGTTAGAAAGGGATCTAAGTTTGGATGAGATTGCAGAGGTTGTTAGGAGTTTTAAGAATGGGAAGGTACCTGGTTGTGATGGTTTGCCTGTTGAATTTTATACTTGTTTTTGGAATTTGATTGGGGTTGATATGTTGGATGTTTGTAAGTTTGTTTTTAGAATTAATGTTTTGCCTGTTTCAATGAGGAAAGGTTTGATTGTTTTGTTATTTAAAAAGGGTGATAAGAGAGATTTGAGGAATTGGAGGCTGATTACATTGTTGAATGTTGACTATAAGGTTATTGCAAAGGTGTTGGCAAATAGAATGCGTGGAGTGATTGGTAAGGTTGTGGGTGAAGAGCAAGTGTGTGCTGTTCCTGGGCGTCAGATTTCTGAAAGTTTGTTGTTACTACGTGATGTACTGTGGTATGTGATGGAGAGGATGAGGTCTGTTGCTGTTGCTATTGTGGATTTTGAAAAAGCGCATGATAGGGTAGTGCATGATTTTATGTTTCATGTTTTAGAACGTTTAGGTTTTTCTGGTAAGATTATTGGATGGTTTAAATGTTTGTATAGTGATATTGTGAGTCAAGTCCAGGTTAATGGTTTTTTGACTGAGGGATTTTCTGCTAAATCTGGAGTGCGTCAAGGATGTCCTTTGTCTCCTGTGTTATTTGTATGTGTCATTGAGCCATTATTAACTAGTTTGGGGAAGGATAAATTAGTTAGAGGTGTGAGTGTTCTTGGTAGTAATGGAAGGTGTTTAAAAGTGATTGGCTATATGGATGATGTGAGTGTGGTATGTGAGACTCAGGCTGGTTTGAGGAGGGTGTATGGCAAGTGGTTTCAGAGTTAATTGGAATAAGTGTAAAGTTAAAGTTTTTGGTAATGATAGGGAGATTGATTCCTGTGGATGGCCTTTGACTGAAGGTGCAATTGAGGTGTTGGGTGTGAAATTTGATGTGGATTTGAAAGGCTTGGAAAGTTGGGGGAATGTTTTTGATAAAGTGAGTAGAAAACTTCAGTTTGGTCTTTAAGGACTTTATCTTTGGAAGGGAAAATGTTACTTATTAAATCGGTTTTGATCCCTATTATGTTATATTTGGCGTTAGTTTTTCCGCCACCTGAGAGGATTTTTTGGAGAGTGTTGTTTCCTTTTTTCTGGAGTTCTGGTATGGAGCATTTGAAAAGAGATGTTGTTGTTAAGAGTAAGAATGTTGGTGGTAAGGGTTTTCCAAATGTGGAGAGATTTGTGGCTGTGAAATATGTTAGTAGGTGTGTGGTTCTGAGTGGTAAGGATAGCATGGCTGGTTGTATGGTAAAGTATGCTTGTGGAAATGTTTTAAGACTATATGGTTTATTTGAGATTGATAGAAAGAAACCGGTATGTTTTGCTGTTCCGTGGTTTTATGTAAGGGTGGAATGTTGGATTAAAAAATATGGTTTGGAGAATGTTAGTGGGGAGATGTGGTGTGCAAACAGAATGGTGTTGAAAATGTTGGAGAAGAAGGAAGGTCTTGAGTTGATTGGGGGTTTGAATGAAAATGAATGTGTGTTGGTATGGAAAAATGTGTGTAATAAGTATTTGATGAATAGGCAGAAAGATATTAGTTGGATGAGTGTGCATAAGTGTTTGCCAACAAGGGATTTTCAGAGAATGCGTTGTTTAGTGGCTTCAGAAGTGTGTCCTAGAGATGGTTGTTTTCAAAGCGAGAGTGTTATTCATTTGTTTTGGAATTGTGAGTATGCTAGGGATGTTTGGAGAAGTTTGAAAAGGATGATTAAGGGTTTCACCGGAGTGCAGTTTTTTACTTTTAATATGATGATGTATGGTTTGTGTGGAAGTGGTGTGGAAAAGGAGAAAGCAAAATTGATATGGTTGTTGGCATGTTGTGTGAAGGAGGTGTTGTGGGATGTGCGTAATATTTTGATTTTTAAGAAAGAGGTAGTTACTGTAGGTAATTGTGTGGGTATGATCCGTGGGAAGTTGTTTTTGTATTTTTCTTTTGATAGGAGGCGGTATGGGGAATTAGATTCTGAAGGCATCTGGAAGACAAAGAAGTGGAAGGATTGGATTATTTAGTTTTTTTTTTTTTTTTTTCTCCAGTTTGTTTTTGTCTGTATTTGAAATATGTTTAATTTTATTTTGTGTAATTATTTAAGTTTAATGTTTGCATTTTAAATTTTTTTTTTCTGATGACAAAAATTTGGGTCAATATTTCAGTTTTGTAACAAGAGATATTTTGTTTGCTTTTGTTATTATGATTTTATTTTGTATATATGCATATATGATTATTTTTCTAATAAAAGAATTATGAAAAGTACGTCTGGGGCTTTGCTGTTTCTCTCGTTCAGAGAGGGATTGCCTGGTATTTCGGTGCAGGACTGTACTGTGAAGTCAGGATCAGACTGATATGATACAGGAAAGTTTTTCTCTGTGAAAGGCACATATTGAGCAAAAAGAGGCTGCTTCTAGGATGGTACCTATCCATAGAACAAGCTATTATGCTATTGTTCGTTCCCAGGTTGAGCGCTTCTCTCTTTTTATTTATGCAAATTATGACACTTAGGGAAGTCTCCCTAAGTGTGATGCGGGAATCCAGATATGGACCCGTTGCTCAGTGTGCCTAGAGGGAAATGGCTGCACCTCACTGATGAGGCCCACAATAGGCCAAAACGTACGTCTGGGGTTTTGCTGTTTCTCTCGTTCAGAGAGGGATTGACTGGTATTTTGGTGCTGGACTGTACTGTGAAGTCGGGATCAGACTGATATGCTACAGGAAAGTTCTTCTCTGTGAAAGGCACATGTTGAGCAAAAAGAGGCTGCTTCTAGGGTGGTAACTAGCCATAGAACAAGCTATTATGCTATTGTTCATTCCCAGGTTGAGCGCTTCTCTCTTTTTATTTATGCTAATAATTCATTACCAAATCTTAAAGCCATAGAATAATAAAAGTTGCTACATATCACTGTCTGCCAACCTATAATATTGTCAACAATTCAATAAATAATGTTGTAAAGTCTCACCAGCATTTATAATGGAGCCCATTTCACTATGGCTCATCTATACTGTCATTCCTTTTACTTTTAATATTGTGAATAACTATGATGGTTAATGCCCCACACATCACACATATAGTCTATCCAAATTCTACTTAACTAAATTAGACAGGAAAGGACTCAGCACATCAATCATACTTAATTTTCATTGCCATCTGATATGATTGACGTGCTGAGTCCTTTAGATAGACTATATGCGTGATGTGTGGGGCATTATGTTAAATGTTGATACTGGATGATTTCTAACTATGAGCATCAAAAAATATATTTAGAGATTGGGATTTCCTGAAGATTAGGAGTCTGCTAATTTCTAGAGATGACCGATACTCTTTATTAAATTGTATTTTCATACTGGGCAAACCCACATTCAAAGATCAGTTTAGATATTTAACCTTCAAACTCACAGTTGTTTTGGAATATGAGCTAGATATAAGTAGGAGCATTTTGAGATGAAATGCAGTATTTGGACTCCCAAGAAGCTATCATATTTATATGTGTTGCTTACAGCATTTTTTTTGTAATAAAATGCACTTCAAAATCTTTATTTAAAAAAAAAACCAGTGCTTAGACTTGGGACCTGATTATCTACAGATCTCTACTCAAATGACATAATCTACAATGATCCCCCAGCACTGGGAGATCCCTCATAATACTCTAGAAGGATTGCTGTATCTCTTTAAGGGGGTGACCTTCATTTCTGGGTGACAAGGAGAGACCAACATAATACAATAGCACTGCATGACATGAGGGTTTTATTATGTTTACACTTTGCGCTTTATATTTTCATTTACTTTAGATATTGCCCTTTAAATTGTATTACATTTAAGCTTTGCAGTTTCCATTTTGTTTTTAAATGTATTTAGATTACATATACAGCAGTGAATGTGATTTGTAAAGTCAGATTAAAGGGACAGTTTAGTCAAAATTTAAAAGTATCATGATTCAGATAAAGCATGCAATTGTAAACAACTTTCCAATTTACTTTGATCATCAAATTTGCTTTGTTCTCTTGGTATTCCTCATTGAACGCTAAACCTAGGTAGGCTCATATGCTAATTTCTAAGCCCTTGAAGGCCGCTTCTCATTTCAGTAAATTTTGGCAGTTTTCACAACTATCTAGTTGGCAGATCTAGTTCATATGTGCCATATAGATAAGATTGTGCTTACTCCTGTGGAGTTACCTAGGAGTCAGCGCTAATCGGCTAAAATGCAAGTCTGTCAAAACATCTGAAATAAGAAGCAATCTGCAGAGGCTTAGATACAAGGTAATCTTAGAGGTTAAAAGTGTATTAATATAACAGTGTTATACAATTCTGGGGAATGGATAATTAAGGGATTATCTATCTTTTTAAACAATAAATATTCTTGAGTAGACTGTCCCTTTACTTTTTGAAAGTTTCTGTGTAACAATAAGAATTAATTTAGAAGAAGAAAGGAGATACCATAGCTCTTAATAAAATTCAAAAACTTTATTCCAAAAAGGTTAAAAAAGATGATGAACAGCAAATGGGCTTACATGTTTCGTCAGGATGCCGTAATCATAGCCTGATTAGATGCAGTACCTCTGTGTTTAAAAAGGCTCAGAGAGGTAAAATGATTGAGTAATCAAAAAAGCTCCTCCTATTCCTTTTTACAGGTGCCAGTTAGCTTAAAGTGCCAGAATAGTCAGCCATGAACATAGTTATGACATTTAAAGTGACAAATTTTATAAGATACAACATTGAACATATTTAGAGGTAATCTGCAAACCCAAGATTGTTACATTGACACAAAATCTGTGCAATATAAATGGATAAGCATAATCATTAACAGCAGATGTCTTAAAGAAAGAAAAAGTTGTACATTAACACATTGTTGTATACATATTTGAATGTGATGTTAGTGGTTAAACATGTGTGTCTATTAATGAATGATACACAGAAACAATGTCCCCACAGAGTCATTTAAGAAATAATAATAAACAATACACATATTATGGAAAACAAAGTCTCCATTGACAAAATTCCAACTTAAACTTTGTTAAAGAAATACTCTTTTCCTGTTCTTGAAGGTATTATTGTAGTATCTAAGCTATGTCAATGTCCTAATGAAGAATATCCTATGTTACCAGTATCTCAAATTGTAATTTATAGTTAATATATAATATGATTGTACCATATCCCCATAAGTAAAACATTGTTTGATAGATACATGACAGATCCTGTTGAACAGAAAATGTTGGTGTTTAATGTGGGCCATAAGGACCATGTTGCATAATATAAATTTGAACACATTTTATCTATGAACTGTTGAGTCAATGGAAAAAGGATAATCTATGTTAAGCCCATAAAACGATAGTCTATCTATTCCCAGAAGTTAATTAGATTGTATCTGGAATTGAGGCCCTCTGGATGTCTGGTACGAAGCCTGAACATCCAGTAGGCCTCCTGTTTGTCTAGTAGTCTGTCCAAGTCCCCACCTCTTTTTGGTAACTTGACTTTCTCTATAGCACACCATCTTAGGGTAGTTATTCCTCCCTGGTGTTTTTCAACAAAATGGCATACTAATGGTGTAGTGGACTTTCCTCTAGAGATGATAGAGAAATGTTCTCTCATGCATGACTTTATGTCCCTTGAGGTGAGGCTTATATATTGCACACCACAAGTTTTGCATTTCAGCATATACTGTATATCACTTCTGTTGACATGCAATTCATGCATGACTTTATCTTAAATTCCTCACCTGTTGTGTAAGAGGTAAAAGTTTTAGTTTTCTCAAGATATTCACATGGCCTACACTTTCGATGGCCGCAATGGTACATACCCCAACTAGTTAGCCATGTAGATGACCTTGTGTTATCTGACCTCATTGATTTAGGTGAAAGTAAAGACCCTAATGTGGGGCATTTCTTCGAAGTACATCTGACTCCTTCCTTTGCTAATTCTTTAAATTTTTCATCAGCTGCCAATATGTGAAAATGTTTCTTTACTATTTGTGCAATCTGAGGAAACTGCACACTGTAGCTGGTAACAAAGTTGACCCCTTTAAAAGAGTCATGCTTGTATGTTTTGTCTTCCAGGAGAGATGGTCTTCGTATATTCTCAACCTGTCTTCTAGCATTGTTAAAAATGTTTTTGGAATATCCTCTATCTTTTAATCTCAGTTCTAGGGCCCCTGCTTCATGACAAAAGTCACTTTGTTTGGTACAATTCATTTTTAGACGTCTAATTTCCCCTTTAGCCACAGCAGCCGCTGTGTGCTTGGGATGGCAACTTTTGCCATGAAACAAGGAATTTCCTGAAATGGGGTTTCTGTATATCCTAGATAAAAACCCTTTTTACTCCTGACCCTATAAGAGTGATATCTAGAAAATTAATTATTTCTCAATTAAATTCAAAGGTAAAACTGAGACCAATGGAGTTGTTATTCAGCATATTAACAAATGGGATAACCTCTGATTCACTCCTCTTCCAAATGAAGAGGAGGTCATCTATATATCTACCATATGTATGAATTTTGTTTCTATCTCCAAAGATGTAGGACAGTTCCCACCAAACTAAGAATAAGTTTGCGTAGGATGGGGCAAATTTAGCCCCAATTGCTCTCCCACATCTCTGGAGATAGAAAACATCCTTAAACTGAAAAAAAAATTATGTGTCAAAAGAAATTGAGTGACAGTGAAAATATAGGCCTGAAACTCAACTGTATAGTCAGAGTATTTTTCCAAATAGAATTGTATTGCTTTTACCCCCTCTTGGTGTGGTATAGAAGAGTATAGGGATATAGCATCCACAGTAACAATAAGAATGTCATATTTTATATATTCCTGTGTATCTTTTTACACTTTGCATTTACACATTGCACTTTGTATTTTTTCTATGTTTTATATGCCTGTCAGTTTCAGAATTTGGGAAGGACAGGGGAGATCCCTAAGCAAGGGTGTTCCCTGGGTGTGTCGGACGCTCTCTTACCACTCATTTTATTATCTAAGCATGTTAACTGCAGGTCTCACTGATATATCTTGCCAGCTCTGTGCAGGTAAAGTTTTCTCAAATTATTGTATGCTAAACTAGAAGCAAATGCAAGCTAAATTGTAATTATAATATATTTGCTGCAAATTGAGAATGTATATGTGCCAAGTGCTTCCTGTTATCTTCACTCTCTCTTGTGAGATTCTCTATCACAGATAGCCTCATTACTTTCTATGAGTTCTCTTGTTTCTGTGACTTTCAGGTTCCAACCTATTTCTATGAAAATTCAATCCATGTGAAGCCCTATAATTTCTCTCAGAGCTGGGGAAAGTTCTTGATAAAGGCCCCTGGCAGCTGAAACGTGTAGAGATTAGCTTGCTCTGAACCCCTGTTCTTTTATGACCTCCAGCTGGTGAGACTCACTTTGTATACTGGTACGGCAGGTACATTGAGCTATATCCTGAAGCAGGAATAGACTCTGTATGTGTAATTCCTGTCCCATGATCCAGTAATACTATTTTTCCAAATATCTTGATCCAGCCTAGTAAGGTAAAAGTAAAGCGGGAAAACTGACCGGTACCGTAACACATAAGTGCTACATTGTGGATCACAGTGGACTTTGTAACCCGGAACTTCATTCAGACAGAACGGACAATCCGTAACAAACTGTCCGTAAAACCACGGACCAGCCTGTTGTACAGCTCGAAAGACGGATCCAGGAAGCGGACATTGAAATAAGGTTGAAACACTTTCACACTAGCCAAACCTTACACAAATTATAAGGACACTTTGTGGAATCCTTAACAATAACTGGGACTGGCGCCAACCCTTTAGATCTAAACACACAAATGTATCTGTTGTAGTTCGCTACAATTCATCAATATCAAGTTACATTGTTTATATCAAGTTACATTGTTCACATTTAGCTTATTTAACATTAAGTTGATTTGTATGCATTGAGTCAACTTGTACAATTCTATGCATTGAGTTAAAGTGTATATTTTAGATGCCGGCATCGTTTTTTATGATCACTGATTTTAGTAATTTAATATTAAATCTTATTTTATTTTTTATTTTATCTATAATTATCCGTATGTTGGATTCTATTGTTATGTAGTACTTTTTGTATCGACAACATTAAATACATTTATTACGAAATTGTTCTTTGAGAGAAATTAAATTGTTTTTCGCCCTGAGGCTACTCATTAATATAAATCCCATGGGTCATAGTGCCGTTTTTTTTTTATAAGCACATTTAGATAGAGACGTTTTAATGGTAGTTCTTTTTGCATAATATACCCATTTAGTTTTATCCACCTTAACAACTAGTATCTGGTCTCAGTACCCTAGTTTAGAATTTACTGCTTCTCACAATTAACCCATTTCTTCTCTTGAGCTTTTTTAGCGCTATCCCATATCCTCTTTTTCATTGTTATATATATGGACAGATATACTGTGGGTACTTACCGTAAAGAGCTGGAGGCAAGGAAAAGAAAGAAATTCACCAGAGATGTGCAGGATTACAACAATGATGCTATCTATTGGTGGAGCCTGTCCAGGTCACAATGAAGGAGAGGAGCTATACCCCATGAACAAGCGTGACACGGAGGCAGGAAATGCCGGGCAACGGAGGATCTCTGCAGCGGTTCAGAGTCTTCTGTGAGTTTTTTAACTGAAGACTCCAACATAGAGCACACCGCACAGGGATAAAACATAGGAAGAGGACCACCCGTGTACATAACCCGGACAAGAGGCCGCAGAGCACAAGGATACAAGAGAGGGCATCACTATTAAAGGTACCTATAGATAACATACATGGGGGTGTGGGGGACTGCCAACAAGAACAAACTGTTGATAAGTTATGCAGCACCACATTAAAGACCCCCTAGTATGGATACTGTTATGTCTACAGTAGTACTGGACCTGACTGACATCTATTGGGAGTGTGGGGGACTGCCAACAAGAACGATTAGCTAAAAAAACATGCAGCACCACTATTATAACTTGCCACAATATGGACACTACTATGTCTACTCTATCTATACAAGAGCAGACTGATGCACTACTGAGCACTTGCACTGAAGGCATTATTAAATGTGCCGAGGTGGGACTTTCTTTGGGTGATACAAATTTAGTTCACAATATTTCTGAACATGAATTAAGTTTGGATGAATTAGCACTGTTAAATAAGGGTTTATCATTTTCAGTTTCTAGTAATATTGATGAATTTGAACTACAGAAAGACTTACACAATTTTTTTAGAAAAATTAAACTTAAGGCTTATTTTGGCACTAACACAGTACACAGTTACTTCTAACATTGTCGAAAGCACTTTCAGTAACCCCATTAAATATGGCATTTAAAACAAAAGTAATTTTACTCCACCTAATATGTCACACTGTATCTCTACCTATACTGTTCTGGTTGAGAAAGACATTAATAGTGTTCTACAAAGGAGTAAGAAATATGGAGCTGGTTCATATGGGTCTATCTCTAGACATGACAAACAGGCACTGAATTCACTCAAAAATAACAATAACATCATCATTAAGGAGGCCAATAAAGGTGGCACCATTGTTGTAATGAACAAAATAGATTACACAGGAGATTTTTAACCAATTGCATGACGCACAGATTTATCAGAGACTAGACACAGGTCCTACTAATAAAATAAAAAAGGAGATTGAACATATAACTATGAGGGCTGTGAAAAGAGGTGTCATCACAGAAATAGCCTATTGGTGCAACATTCAATTAGGCCTGTTATCTATATCCTACCAAAGATACACAAAAATGCCACTAGACCACCGATTGTGGCTGGTATGCGATCAGTCTTTTCCAAAATCCCCATCTTTCTTTATAAGGTTTTACAACCTTCAGTTACTCAGATGACTTCATATTTGAAGGCGATTTTCTGAGAAAATTGAATAATATGGACTATGTGGGTGATAAGTGTATTATCTATACTTTAGATGTATGTAGCTTATCCATTAAGTATGTGAGTGGAACAACATCAGTACAAACGTTATTAATATCTGAGGGCATCTACACTGAGGATCAAATTAGCTTTCTTATAGAGCTACTTGACATTATTTTATTTAACAATTATTTTCTTTTTAAAAATACCTTTTACCTGCAAAAACCAGGGCACTGTTATGGGCTCCAATGTCGCCCCTACATACGCCAATATTTTTATGGGCAGCTGTGAGGAGGACTTTTGTGTATTCTCACAAGCTGTTCATGCTCTATGGTTCCTCCTGGTGGAGGTACATAGATGATATCTTTGGCATGTGTAGGGGCGACATTTAGAGCCTTCTAGAATTTGTTGATAATTTAAACACATCTGTCTTGGGATTAAAATTTACACTGACAGCCAGTGAAACTTCTGTTATTTTTTTGGATACAGTAGTTTATAAAGAGAATGGTTTTCTCAAGACAGATTTATACACCAAGCCAACAGACAAAAATAGCCTCTTGAGGTATGATAGCTACCATTCACCAAATGTTTTCAAAGCACTGTCCAGAAGTCAGTTTACACAAGTAAAGAGGATAGTTTGTGATCCCCAACGGTGTAATAAAAGATTGGAAGAAATGGCCAGTACATTAAAAAAAGGGGCTATCCTAATTACTTAATAGATAAACAGAAACAGGAGGTTATTTCACAACAGGTGGTGGAAAGAAAAAGGGAAAATAAAGATAAGAGGTTTATCTTTAGAAGTATAATTACATGAGTAATAAAATTAAACGAATCCTCAAAAAACATTAGCATATTCTGAAAGATCTGAATCCATTGGTCAGTGCCTTTGATACTCCCCTAATGTCAGCATACAAGAGGAATAAAAACATAAAGGACAATTTAGTCTGTGCTGACTTAGGTAGTGAGAAAACAAGTATATAAAAAAACTATAGGCCCAGGTAAGACAGGTTGCTATCCATGCTTAAACTGTAGCAACTGTAACTCCATGATTAAGGGAGAATTTTTTTTTATCACCCCACACAAGGCACAAAATATAAGATAAGACAATATTTAACATGTAAATCAAAGTACATAATATATCTTATTACATTTCCGTGTGGCCTTAATTATATTGGCGAGTTCTGTAGAGAAGCCAGGGAGCGCATCACGGAACACAAATCTAACATAAGGTGTAATAATAAAGATGCCCCTGTCTCATCACACTTCATTGAACCAGGACATAACATCAGCCAATTGCGCTTCCAAGTTATGGAGAGAGTGGATACCCCTAGGAGGGAGGGTGACAGAGAGCATCTCCTTAAGGCCAGGGAAATGTACTGGATTAATAAATTGCAAACTTTAAAACCAAGGGGCCTTAATAAGGACTTTGACTGGTGACTTTTTAGATGAATATCCCCTTATTTACATATTGATAAGATTCCTTATGATGTTTGTACAGATCTTATGCAGAATACATTAACAAGATTGTCGTATATCATGCCAATTAGCTCATTTATCTTACCTTATCTGTAGATTTGTTCTGTGTTCAATACTCTGTAAAGATTGTAGTGGAGTTTAATATGCAATGCTGCTTCTCATTTTTTTTTTAAATTGTATATACAGTGGCTATATGTATACATTTTTATTGTATATTCTGTACTGCTTTTATAACCCATTATTTACGCTGTCACCTTAAGATAAGAACTACTCTTATGTAAAAGATATTAAAAAAAAATACACTAGGTGGCGCTGTGTTCTTATCAATGGGTGATTGTCCTGCGTCTGTATACAGGTATAAAGGTAGCCTCTTTGTATATTTATGCAGACATGACTAAGGACCTAGTACAGGTCTGAAACATTGTTTTTTGTGTGGACCATGGTATAATAAAGGTCATTTTATGAAATCTTCCAAGGCTAGAGTACCTTTATTCAAGATTTTCTGATACAGAGGGGTGGCTGACTCCTTGCTCCTGTGCCTGATTGTTTTGGTTGCTGTTCCCCATCTTTCTGTTTTATTGTTATACCTGTGTTTATATGGACAGATAGAGCATGTACATTTTAAGTACTTTTAAATTCTTCTGTTATCAAATGTACTTTGTTTTCTTAGTATTGTTTGATGAAAAGCATATGTACATATCCTCAGCAGCAGAAATGCACTACTAGGAGCTAGCTGGCGAATGATGGCTACACATATTTTTTTCTTGTCATTGGCTCAGCAGATGTGTTCAGCTAGCTCTCAGTAGTGCATTGCTGCTCTGAAGCTCACTTTAACTTATAATTTATAGCGCTGCCAAATCTGTTTGATTTCTACAAATAACCGATAATAATAATAATAACTATCACCTAGATTACAAGTTTTGCGCTAAAAGGTGTGTGAAACGAACGCAACCAAAGTTGCGTTATTTCACCCTCCATAGCGCTGCAATTACAAGTTTTTGAAAAGCAGCCATGTGCATTCGATATGGTGACGATGAGCTCCATACCACACAAAATCCAAGGGCTGAGAATATTTGCTCGTGCACGCTTTCCCCATAGACATCAATGGGGAGAGCGTTAGAAAAAAAAACTAATACCTGAAGTGCGGAATGGTGATCGCTGTAACGCAACCCCATTGATGTCTATGGGGGGGAAAAAGTAACGTTTAAACCTAACACCCTGACATAAACCCCAAGTCTAAACACCCCTAATCTGCCGCCTCCGACATCACCGACACCTAAATAAAGTTATTAACCCCTAATCTGCCATCCCCTGACATCGCTGACACCAAAATAAATGTATTAACCCCTAATCTGCCACTCCCGATATCGCCACCACTATAATAAAGTTATTAACCCCTATTCCCCCGCACCCAACATCGCAGACGCTATAATAAAGATATTAAACCCTATTCCGCCGCTCCCCGACATCGCCACAACTAAATAAAGTTATTAAACCCTAAACCTCTGCCCCCCCACATCACCGCCACTAAATAAACATATTAACCCCTAAACTGCCAGCCCCCCACATCGCAAAAAAAAATTAAACTATTAACCCCTTAAATCTAATAACCCCCAAACTTTAAATTAAAATTACAATATCTTAAAATAAATAAAAACCTGTGAAATTAAAAAAAACTAAGTTTAAACTATAAATTAACCTAACATAACTATTATACTAAAATTTAAATACCTGCACATTAAAAAAAACTAAATTACACATTAAAAAAAACTAACACTAAAAAAAATTCAATCTAAAATTACAAAAAATAAAAAATACTAAATTACAAAAAATAACAAACACTAAATTACGAAAAATAACAAATGAAATTATCCAAATAAAAACAATTACACCTAATCTAATAGCCCTATAAAAATAAAAAAGCCTTCCCCCCCCCAAAATAAAAAAAACCTAGCCTACAATAAACTACCAATAGCCCTTAAAAGGGCATTTTGTATGACATTGCCCTAAAGAAATCAGCTCCTTTCCCTGTAAAAAATACAAAGAACCCACCCAACAGAAAACCCACCACCCAACCAACCAATAGCCCTTAAAAGGGCATTTAGCACTTTTGCATTGCCATGAAAAGGGCATTTAGCTCTTTTAAAAAAATTATAGTGGTTACGATGTCTGGGAGCGGCGGAATAGGTGTTAATAAATTTAGTGCAATAATAATTTAGTGTTTGTGATGCGGGAGGGTGGTGGAATAGGGGTTAATATGTAGTTTATGGGTGTTAGTGTACTTTGTAACATTTTAGTTATGAGTTTTGTGTAACAGTTTTGTTGCACAAAACACATAACTACTGGTCTCAGATAGCGGAACGGATTGTGTCGGTATAGGCTGGAACGCAAGCATTTTAGCCTCACCGCACAACCTGTAATACTGGCGCTATGGAAATCCCATGAAAAAAACGTCATTTTTTTGAGTGCGGGATTGACGCTGTGTTACAGGCTAGAATGCTTGCGGTACAGCTATACTGACAAGACTCGTTACAGTGTTTACACTGAAATGGTCATTTTTTTCAGCGTTAAAACCGTAACGCAAAACTCGCAATCTAGGTGTATGTGTTTAATCCTTTTGCATTTTATTTTTATACTTTTTATGTCCATTTAAGCCTTTACCTTGGCATACACCTATGTGTAGTGCTTCCTTGTAATTGCTTCAAGGTTTTTTATAAAGTCTCAAGGTATTTTTTTAGAGATGTGCATTTGTTTCATTACGGATGCAAATTTGTAATGAATATCCAAACAAATGAACTATCTAATTTAAATAATAATAAATATATACAATAATCTGTTAGTATATATTTGTTATAATTTAAATTAGCTTTTAAAGGTTAATACGTACCTATAGCGTGCTGGGGTGTCACCTCTGGGGCTGCGCTAATAGGCGTATTAGTGCGACTGGATCCCAGAGCCTGCATTAAAGAAGAAGGTGTAAGTCCTACAGGTTACACTATGCCACCTGCAGTAAAGCAATGTTACATTTACATTATTTTTAAATGAAAGCAAATATAAATGTTACAGAATATTCAGTATTCGTTAAGTTTTAAACACAACCAATACCAAATAGTGCAGCAAATGAATATTCTGAATAACTAATTTTTCAGAATATTTGTTACAAATGATTCATCAGGACACAAATTATTTAGTGCTGCAAATGATTGTCAAGTATTTGTTTAGCTACTGTATGACATTGCCCTTGTGAATTCAATCTCTTTGTCTTGCAAAATTGTTGACTTCAGTTGTCTCTTATACAAACCAAAAAAATATTACTAGCTTAACTGGAAAAACTAATTTTTTTTGTATCTTTTTTCCCCCAAAATCTAAAATATTTTCACTTTTTCATCTTTTTTCTCTTAAGGATATTTAAACTCATTATATTGCCATCTACTGTCTAATGTTTCCAACTTCTGAGAACTATAACAGTAATAGGTTAATATAATTACAGCTAGATTACGAGTTATGCGCGCTATAGGGAAATTAACGAACGCAACATAAATTGCGTTATTTAACACCCTATAGCAAACCCATTACAAGTTTTTAAAAACCCGGCTTGTGCGTGCGATATGGTTGCGTTGAGCTCCATACTGCACACAATCCAAGCGCTATTTTTACGTGCTCGTGCACACTTTCCCCATAGAAATCAATGGGGAGAGCGGGTCTGAAAAAAGTTTAACACCTGCGATCGTGGAATGAAAAGCTCCGTAACGCAGCCCCATTGATGTCTATGGGGAAAAAAAAACTAACGTGTAAACCTAACACCCTAACATAAACCCCACATCTAAACACCCCTAATCTGCCACCCCTGATATCGCTGCCACCTAAATAAAACTATTAACCCCTAATCTGCCACTCCCGATATCACCACCACTATACTAAAGTTATTAACCCCTATTCTCCTGCACCCCAACATCGCCCACACTATAATAAATATATTAACCCCTATTCCACCACTCCCCGACATTGCCGCAACTAAATAAAGCTATTTACCACTTAACCTCTGGCATCCCACATCACTACCACTAAATAAATCTATTAACCCCTAAACTGCCATCCCCCCACATCGAAAAAATCTAAATTAAACTATTAACCCCTGCACCTACCCCTAAACCTTACCCTAACCCTAAACCTAACCTAAACACCCCCTAACTTTAACATAATTACAACTGAGCTAAAATAAAGTTAGAATTATTAACTAAATAATACCTATTTAAAATTAAATACTTACCTGTGAAATAAAACCTAAGCTAGCTACAATATAACTAATAGTTATATTATAGCTAGCTTAGGTTTTATTTTTATTTCACAGCTAAGTTTGTATTTATTTTAACTAGGTAGACTAGTTAGTAAATAGTTATTAACTATTTACTAACTACCTAGTTAAAATAAATACAAAATTACTTGTGAAATAAAACCTAAGCTACCTTACACTAAAACCTGAAATAAAAAAAATAAAAAAAACACAAAAATCACAAAAAAATTAAAAAAAAACTACCATTACAAAAAAAAAATATGAAATTATCCAAAAAAATAAAGTTATCAGCTCTTTTGCTACAAAAAAACACACCCTAACAGTATACAGACCCCCAACCCCCAAACCCACAAAATAAAAATAAAGTAAAACCTAATCTACCGATTGTCCTGAAAAGGGCATTTGTATGGGCGTTGCCAATGCCCAAGCGTTAATCTAAAATAAAAAAACCACCCAAAACAAAAAAAATACATTACACAAAATAACAAACATATTATCAAAAATAATAAAAATGATTCCTATTCTAATACCCATATTAAAAAAAAACACCCCAAAATAAAAAAACTAATCTAAAATAATCTACCAATGACCCTTAAAAGGGCCTTTTGTAGGGCATTGCCCTAAAGATATCAGCTCTTTTTCTTAAAAAAAAAAATACAAAGACCCACTAACATTAAAAAACCCCACCCCCAAACCCACAAAATAAAAAACTATCTAAAAAACCTAAGCTACCCATTGCCCTGAAAAGGGCATTTGTATGGGAATTGCCCATACATTCATCATCCAATAGAATGAGAACTGCTTAAATCCTATTGGCTGATTTGAACAGCCAATAGGATTTTAGCAGCTCTAATTCCTATTTATTGATTACAATTTTTCAGCCAATAGAAATGCAAGGGATGCCATTTTGAAACGGCTCCCTTGCATTGAAGATTCAGTGTACGGCAGCGACCATATGAAGAGGATGCTCCATGCCGGACATCTTCAGGATGGACCTGCTCCATGCCGCCGGGATCAAGATAGAAGATGCCGCCTGGATGAAGATTGAAGAGGTCGCCTAGATGAAGACTCTTGCCGCTTGGATGAGGACTTTGCTGCCGGGATGAAGATTGAAGAGGCCGCCTGGATGAAGACTTCTTGCCGCCTGGATGAGGACTTCTCTGCCGGGATGAAGATTGTTCAAGCGGGATTTTAAAAACTGTAAGTGGATCGTCGGGGGTTAGGGTTAGGTTTATTTTAAGGTTTTTTTGGGTGGTTTTTATTTTAGATTAGGGTTTGGTCAGCAAAAGAGCTAAATGCCCTTTTAAGGGCAATGCCCATACAAATGCCCTTTTCAGGGCAATGGATAGCTTAGGTTTTTTAGAATTAGTTTTTTTATTTTGGGGGGTTGATTGGGTGGTGGGTTTTACTGTTGGGGGGTCTTTGTATTTTTTTCAGGGAAAAGAGCTGATATCTTTGGGGTAATACCCCACAAAGGCCCTTTTAAGGGCTATTGGTAGTTTATTGTAGGCTAGGATTTTTTTTATTTTGGGTGGGCTGTTTTATTTTGATAGAGCTATTAGATTAGGTGTATTTTTTTATTTTATTTTTAAATTTCGCTTGTTATTTTCCAAAATGTAGTGTTTGTTATTTTTTGTAATTCAGTATTTTTTTTTTATTTTGTAATTAGATACTTTGTAATTTTTAGAGTAATGTTAGGATTTTTTAATGTGTAGTTTAGTTTATTTTAATTGGTAGTTAGTTTAATTTTAGTTTAACAGTTATATTAATTTAATTGTTAGTTTAAACTTAGATTTTCTAATTTGACAGGTAACATTTAATTTAAGATAGGGAAATAGTAATTTTAATATAAAGTTAGGGGGGGTGTAAGGTTTAGGGGTTACTAGTTTAAATTAGTTTATTACAATGTGGGGGCTTTCAGTTTAGGGGTTAATAGTTTACTTTAGTATATTTTGTTGTGGGGGGCTTGTGGTTTAGGGGTTAATAGGTTTATTATAGTGGCGGCGGTGTAGGACATAATAACTTTAGTATAGCAGGGGCGATGTGGGCGGATGGCAGATTAATGGTTAATAATATTTAAATAGTGTTTGCTATGCAGGAGGGTGCGGTTTAGGGGTTAATAACTTCATTATAGTGGTGACGATGTCAGGGAGCGGCGGAATTGGGGTTAATAAATGTTATTAGTGGCGGCGATGTCAGGAGTGGCATATTAGGGGTTAATAAATTTAATATAGTATTTGCGATGCAGGAGGTCCTCGGTTTAGGGGTTAATAGGTAGTTTATGGGTGTTAGTGTATTTTGTAGCAGTTTAGTTACGAGTTTTATGTAACAGATTTGTAGCGTAAAACTCATAACTACTGCTTTTAGATGGCGGTACAAATCTTGTCCTCACCGCAAAACTTGTAATGGCAGCGCTATGGAAGTCCCATAAAAAAACGTCATTTTGATGTGTGCGGGACTGATGTTGCGAAACAGGCTAAAAGGTTTGCGGTACAGCTATACCGACAAGACTTGTAATGGCTGCGGTGCTGTTTTAACTCTGAAATTACAATTTTTTCAGCATTAAA
The DNA here is from genome assembly GCF_027579735.1 of Bombina bombina. Lineage (NCBI taxonomy): Eukaryota > Metazoa > Chordata > Amphibia > Anura > Bombinatoridae > Bombina > Bombina bombina. The sequence goes on along the minus strand of NC_069503.1, from coordinate 1,029,708,398 downwards.
ACTCGAACGCAAAACTCATAATCTAGGTGTTAGTTAGGAACACTTTAAAAGAAACCTATTTTTGTAGTTCTTTCATTTTCATTGCAAGTTGTTACTTTTCAGAGATTTTTTTAAATATTTTTCTGTTTAATAAGGGCACTATCTGGATTATAAATGATAAAACGCATAAGATCTCATACATTAATCATTTGAACTAGTGTCTGCCAGCTACTTTAAATGCAGCTGAACTTTACAAAGGTCCTTCCTAGGGCTAAAGACAAAGTGAAATCATTTCATAGAACGAATCATACTGGAATGATTTAACTGATATTGAGTGTAGAAAAAAGTGTTATTCTAATTTACTCAATTACTTACGTAAGGCAACATTTTCAGGAATTTACATTACAAAATGCATTTATAAAGAGCAGAGAAATCATGCATTGCATAAGCTGTATCAAGACACTTAGGGTTAGATTACAAGTGGAGCGCTAATTTATCAGACATTACAAGTGGCTGGATATTTCTACTGCAAGCTCAGAAAATTAACCAGAGATCAGATCAAAAATTGCCCCCAAGATAGAGGGTCTTTTAGTTTTTTTAGGGGAAAAAATGTAGCATTTTGTTTCCCATAAATACAACTGCACTAGTCCATTTTTAGGGGTTAAAAGTGAAGGGTGTGGGGTGTTAGAAAAAAAAAACAGCACTGAAAAGTGCCTTTACATTGCGGTCTATGGGAACTGTGTGTTTCCAGTAAACAGGGGCAGAACTTCCAGGGCTGCAAAGGTTTCAGGTGCGACCGGGCCCTGAAGGTCCACCACTGGGAGGGGCCCAACAGGTTCGACTGGGCCCTGGACTTCCCCCACTCTGGTGTGGAAGAACTGGACATGAGTTGAGTGAAAGTCAAGAATACTTGACTTGTGGCAGTGGCTTGGTACCTCTCTTGCTGTACAGGGCAAAGCTAAGGCAGGTGTAAGGGCTGGCCTGGCCTCACACACCTAGGTGCAGCAGCATGTAACCAGTGGCAGGCTGCCTAGGCAATGTAGATTTCCAAGTATTTAATGTCACACACTGTGAGTACTGCAGAATACGATGTTATACATTATGATCTCATTTCCCTGCCCTGGATCACTTGTCTGAGCAGAACCTAAGTTCATGGCTCTGATCGTCCCTAGATACAGGTACCACCGTCATCGTCACCATGGAGATGAGATTGCGCATTACCTGGGGGTTGCTTGCAGGCATTGTGAACCTGTGTGACCAGACTCGGGTAACTGAACTGGTTGTGGGGCGGGCGGGTGCGCGCTATTAAACAGCTGTTGAATGTACCTAATTTTATTTTAAATTAGAATTACTATTCAATATATATATATATATATATATATATATATATACACATGTCCCTCCCCCCCTGTGTCTCTCTCCCTCCCCCTGTGTCTTTCTCCCTCCCCCCCTGTGTCTCTTTCCCTCCCCCCCCTGTATCTCTCTCCCTCCCCACCTGTGTCTCTCTTCCCCCCTGTGTCTCTTTTCCCCCCTGTGTCTCTCCCCACCCCGTGTCTGTCTCCCTCCCCCCTGTGGAATACAGAAAAATAGAGAGAGATAGATAGAAAGGGAGAGAGATAGAAAGAGAGAGAGATAGAAAGAGAAAGCGATAGAAAGAGAGAGATAGAAAGAGAGAGAGAGATAGAAAGAGAGTGATAGAAATAGAGAGAAAAAGAGAGAGAGAGAGAGAGAGAAAGAGAAAGAGAAAGAGAAATAGAGAGTGAAGAAGGGAAGGAGAAAAGGAAAGGAAGAGACTCTCTCCCTCCTCCCTTGTGTCTCTCTCCCTCCCCCCTGTGTCACTCTCTCTCCCCCCCTTGTGTCTCTCTCCCTCCCCCCTGTGTCTCTCTCCCTCCCCCTGTGTCTCTCTCCCTCCCCACCTGTGTCTCTCTCCCTCCTCCCCTGTGTCTCTCTCTCTCTCCCCCCGTTTCTCTCCCCCCCGTGTCTCTCTCCCTCCCCCCTGAGTCTCTCTCCCTCCCAGAAAGAAAAAAAGTCTGTAGCAACTCCTCTTCAGGAAACAAAATATCCGTAAGGTAAAACAGCAAAAAAGTTTATTAGTTTGTAGCAAGTGCAGCATAAAAACAAAACGTGAGCACAAGGCTCACACGATCAGGAAGAAGTATCCAGTAGTGCAAAGAACAGCAGACATGTTTCGTGTGGGGCCTCCACACTTGTTCACTACTGTAGACTGTACATACTGGAATCACTTTTAAAGATACATACTACAATTTGACACACATGTGAATTTGAAAACTTCTTGTCTACACTGATTAATTATATACACACAGTCACATGTCAAAAAAGGCTATATCTAGTAAATAGCATGTTAATAATAACATTTAGAGCATAAATGTCAACATCATATTCTATCATTAACGCTAAAATGTAAAAAAGGTCACAAAGGGATATATACAAATTAAATAAACAGATTAACATCCATTTCCATATTTATGCCTAGAGGATATCTGGTGCACAAAGTAAATATCCATTGCACTTCTTTGTAGCTCAATTTGTACTCTCTGTCACCATCCCTCTTATGACTAGGAATATGATCTATTGCTTGGAAGGATGCCAGAGATGAATCTGCTGCATGCATGTTTTTAAAATGCTTAGCTACTGGGGTGAAGACATCAGGATTATCAATGTCCCTGATGTGTTCTAAAGCTCTCTCTCTCTGAGCATTCTCTTAGTTTTCCCCATATTTTGGGTCTGGCACCCCCTGCAGGTAAAGAGGTAAATTACAAATTTTGAGTTACAGTTTAAATTGTATCTGATTTGATAGTTTACATTGGAAACTGAAGAAGTGAAAGACTCACCCTCTATAACATAGTTACATGTCTTGCAAATTTTTGATCTACATTTATAAAAACCTGTTTTTTGTGGCAACCAGGTACGTGTTTTATGCTCTGGCAAATAAGAAGGGGCAAGCATGTTGCCTATTGTTTTTGCTTTCTTTGCCACAAATTTACAACCATTGGTCGCTACCTTCTCTAAGGTGGGATCAGTGGTAAGGATAGGAAGGCATTCCCTAATCAGGCTGAAAATTGTATGGAATTCAAGACTATAAGGTGTACTAAAAATTACCTTATCCCTACATACAAAACGTTTCAATTGGGCCATATCATTGCGTTTATACTCTAAAAGAGTATTACGTGGAATGTGGTCAACTTGTTCCCTGGTGGACTGAAGTTAATTAATAGGGTAGCCACGCTCAGATATTCTATTGTCCAAGATGTTAATTTGTTCTCTATAGGCAATATCATTTGAACATATCCTCTTTGTTCTTATGTATTGACCTTTTGGTATAGCCTTGAGAACGTGTTTTGGATGGAACGACTTATAGTTTAAAATAGTGTTGCCACCTGTGGGCTTCCTATACAAGCAGGTATCAATGGTATGTGTCGGTATTTGTGCATTTAGCTCAATATCTAGAAATTTGATCTGAAGTGGTTTTTGTTTAAAAGTGAATTTCAGATTAACTTTGTTCGTATTAATATACTCAACAAAACCCAGGACACTGCTCTCATCTCCATTCCACACCAGCAGCAGATCGTCTATATAACGAACAAAATAAATGATGTTATTCCTAAAGGGGTTGTCACCTCCATAGATGTGGAACAGCTCCCACCATCCCATAAAGATTGGCATAGGAGGGGGCAAATTTTGCCCCCATAGCTGTTCCACGCCTCTGGAGGTAACAACAACCCTCAAACATAAAAAAATTATGTGCGAGAAAATATTAAATGGCCATAATAAGAAATTGTTTCACATCATCTGAGTAGTTTGAATAGTTGTCTAAAAGAAAAGAAACTGCATCCAATCCCTGCTGGTGTGGAATGGAGGTATAGAGGGATGCTACATCTATGGTAGCAAATCTATACGTATTTTCACAATTGATATCCTGTACAATTCTCAGCACTTGAGTAGAGTCCCTAACATAGCTCATAAGGGTACTGACCAGGGGCTGCAAAAAAGGAATCAACCAATTCAGAGTGGGAGCCTAACCCTGATATGATAGGGCGTCTGGGTAGTTTTAATGCATCTTTGTGCAACTTAGGCAAAAAGTAAAAGATTGGAGTTAAGGGAGCTTTTGGGAGCAATGAATTCATTATTGAAAGAGAAATTGCACCCTTTTGTTGTCCAAGATTGATTATATCCTCCAAGAGAGGCTTATAGGCATTGGTAGGGTTAAAAGTAAGTCTTTTGTAGACTTCTGTATCATTTAGTTGTCTAAAAGATTCATACACATAATACTCCCTATCCATAATGACTACAGTACCTCCCTTGTCTGACTTTTTGATTACCAATTTGGAGTTTGCCCCCAAGGTTTTCAGTGCTTGGCGTTGTTCCAGTGTAAGATTATGCTTGAAAGAATTTTTCTCTTTATTGCTAGAGGAGAATTCCTCAGACAAAGCAATAAGTTTATTTTCAACTGTACGCTGGAAAACGTCAATATTTTTACTTCTACTGTGTACCAGGTAGAATTCACTCTTTTTCATACTTGGTATAAATATGGTTTTAAATGTACCTTCCGTCTGTTGGGTATACTCATTCCATAGGGCAGTCATATCTAATACCAGACATTGTTCGTCAAATGTGAGACAATCCTTATTAGTCTGTTGGCTATTAGGCGTAAACTCATTGTCAGCCTGCTCAGCACCATCCACGTTACCAGAGAAATGTTTTTTAAGGGTGAGTTTTCTCACAAATTTGTTTCCATCATGGATAGTGCCAAAAAGGCTGAAATGGGAGGTGGGAAAAAGCCAAGACCAAGACTTAGAACCTCTGTTTCTGTCTTGCTTAGAACGACCTTGGAAAGGTTAACAACATTTTTTAAACATAGAACAAAAGAAAAGAGGCACCACATGGTGTAGTACAGACAAGGTTTCCCCGCAGGAGATAGAGTACCCTGAACCCTTGGTAGTGGAGACTCAAAGAAGGAGCGGCACAACCAGAGTGCCAGACCAGACAGCACGGGACACTAAGGGTCGCCCGTATGACTCGCAGCTTCGACTAGAACGTACAACATTGGGTCAGCTGACCAGCGTAACCAATCCAGAGGCGCTGACCGTCCGACAGCTAACACCAGACAGCTGATGCCAGACAGGCTCGAAGATGCCGACAAAGGAAGCTGAGAGTGGCCAATAGGGGGGGTGCAATAGGTAATAAAAACTCTTAGATTGCAAGAGTAAGTGGACAAGCAGGTGGATAATAAAATGTGTATGTTTATTAAAATACACAGATAAATTGCAACGCGTTTCTCAGCAAAACATGCTGTTTCATCAGGCTGTATTGTCAACACCTTTAGAGGAGTAAATATGTTGTAACTGAAGATTAGGGATACTTTATTAGTGGACTCTGGGTCAGCAGAACATATAGGTAGGTGCTACAGCTGAGGGGAATGGGTCATGATATCCTCTTGATCACACTGGGGGTTCCGAGGGGTGAGCAGTTAGTAGAGTGACACATAGGTTACATCCACCAGGGTCCCACATCAGTATTCTTTCTATCAAACTTGATTGGTGCCACCTTTTCCAGCTTAGTACAGTGACTTTCATTGTTGGATTGCAATTGCCTAGTTGCATTGAGTTGCGGGAACGCTGTGTAAGCACCGTCAAGTGGGAACTGCTAATATGCCCTCTGAGAGGTGTGTCTGTGGCTTTACACTTGCCGCTGAGCAAATGAAAATCTTCCGTATAGATAATTTAGGTCCCTGGTTCATCGGGACAAGGAGTCTCAGTCCCTTGTAGTGAAGAAGATTCAGCACCGAGCTTGGTTCCTTCTTGTGAGGTTGAATGATCCCGGTTTGGGTGCATCTGTTTGTCACACTGAGTTGGGGTGCCTAAGCAGGTATTAGGTATAGCTATGGAAGCGTTTATAGAGGTAGGGGAGAATGCGAGCCTGATTTCTGTAATAAGCATTCCTGCGTGAGTATCTATTCAGTCTATCAGCGCAGAGATCAAGTCTCTAGGGTTAGTTGCAAAGGCGCAATTAGTATTTCAAAGTCTCCTTGATTGTACTACCATAATGTTAGTATCTGGTGATAGGTACATACACAACATGATCCGGTATCTGTACTATGGGCACCTTAGTGTGTGTAGGCTTTAATACTAGTTACTCTGGGAGGATTATCTGCTGTGCAGCCAGATTCACCATGTTGCTGTACAGAGTGCGTAGGTGTCATGGAGTTAAAGATGGCCACCGCTCTGATCCAGCTCCAACTGTCTCCTCAGTGTTGACCAGTAGTGGTTTTATGGGATCATCTTGTATGAGTGCAAATCTCAACCATAAGGTTTTACCTCAGTGTCCCTCCACTCTGGGATTCGATTTTGGCCACTTTGCAGTGTTAAAGAATGCTGTTCGGGCTCACCATAGTGGAGCTCTATTAGTAGGCAACCATTCTCTTCCGCCACTAGACTCCACCCCTTTTTTATTTTTTTATGGGCATCAATTGCCATTTTAAGGGCAATGCCCTTACAAATGTCCCTTTAGGGGCAATGGGTATCTTGGGATTTTTTGAGACTTAGGTTTTTTATTTTGGGGGGTTGGTTGGGTGGGGGGTTTTACTTTTAGGGGGACTTTGTAATTTTTTGCAGGTAAATGCCCTACAAAAGGCCCTTTTAAGGGCTATTGGTAGTTTAGTGTTAGATTAGGGTTTTTTATTTTGGGGTGTCTTTTTTGTTTTTATAGGGGTATTAGATTAGGTTTAATTTTTTTATATTGGATCATTTTGTTTATTATTTTTGTAATCTTCCATTTTTTCTATTTTTTTTTATTAAATAAAGGTTTAACAAAGTTTTAGTAGTGATTTTTTTCATTTTGTAATTTATTTTTATTTTTTATTTTTGGTATCTTTTATTTTTTTTTAAATAATAATGTTAGGTTTATTTATAGTTTAAACTTAGGTTTGTTTTATTTCACAGGTAAGTTTTTATTTATTTGAAGGTAGTTATATTGCAACTTTAATTTATAAATAGCAGATGTTAGGTTTAGGGGTTAATAGTTTAATTTAGTTTGTTGCGATGTGGGGGGTCATCCATTTAGGGGTTAATAGGTTTAGTTTAGTATTTGCGAATTGGGGGGTCGGTGGTTTAGGGGTTCACAGGTTTATTTTAGTAGTAGCGATGTGGGGGGTCGGCAGTTTAGGGGTTAATAGGTTTATTTTAGTAGTAGCGATGAGGGGGGTCGACGGTTTTGGGGTAAATAGGTTTATTTAGTGTTGGCGATGTGGGTGGGTGGCAGATTAGTGGTTAATAGGTTTATTATAGTATTTGCCATGCGGGAGGGTGGTGATTTTAGGGGTTAATATATTTATCCAGTGCCTGCAATGTTGGGGCGACGGTTTAGGGGTTAATAACTTTATTTAGTGTCTGAGATGTTGGGGGGGCGGATTAGGGGTATTTAGACAATGGGTTTATGTTAGGGTGTTAGATTTATACATAACCTTCTTGTCCCCATAGACATCAATAACAATCCCCATTCCGCTACCGCAGGTGTTAGTTTTTTTCAAACACTTTTTCTCCATTGATGTGTATGGGGGAATACGTGCACGAGCATGTCAAGTTAGGACTTGGCTTTTGGGCGGTATGGAGCTTAAAGCACCATATTGCACAACACAAGAAGGTTTTTTTTGTAACTTATAATGGCAGTGCTATAGAAAGTGCGGTACCGCAAGAGTTTTAGCGTTATTTATGCACCGGGTTTAGCGCATAACTTGTAATTTAGGTGAATGTTTTTCTTTATGTTTGTAGATTGTTCTGTCTAACCCTTGGTAGAGCTGGAAAGTGTTCTTTAATGTGACATGTAATCCAAAATTGTTGTTTTATTCTCTTGATATCCTTTGTTGAAGGAGCAGCAATGCACTACTGGGACCTAGCTGAGCAAATTGAATAAGACAACAACAAGAGACATATATGTGAAGCCACCAAAAAGCAGCTTGCTCCCAGTAGTACATTGCTGTTTCCTCTTATTTAAAAAAAAAAAAAAAAAAAGTTTAAAGTGACATGAAACCCAATTCTTTTCTTTCATTATTCAGATAAAGCAAGCAATTTTTAAATAACTTTACAATTAATTTCTATTATCTAATTTGTTTCATTCTCTTTGTATCCTTTGTTGAAAATCATACCTAGGTACCCTTAGAAGCTGTTGATGGCTGAACATACAGGGAGTGCAGAATTATTAGGCAAATGAGTATTTTGACCACATCATCCTCTTTATGCATGTTGTCTTACTCCAAGCTGTATAGGCTCGAAAGCCTACTACCAATTAAGCATATTAGGTGATGTGCATCTCTGTAATGAGAAGGGGTGTGGTCTAATGACATCAACACCCTATATCAGGTGTGCATAATTATTAGGCAACTTCCTTTCCTTTGGCAAAATGGGTCAAAAGAAGGACTTGACAGGCTCAGAAAAGTCAAAAATAGTGAGATATCTTGCAGAGGGATGCAGCACTCTTAAAATTGCAAAGCTTCTGAAGCGTGATCATCGAACAATCAAGCGTTTCATTCAAAATAGTCAACAGGGTCGCAAGAAGCGTGTGGAAAAACCAAGGCGCAAAATAACTGCCCATGAACTGAGAAAAGTCAAGCGTGCAGCTGCTAAGATGCCACTTGCCACCAGTTTGGCCATATTTCAGAGCTGCAACATCACTGGAGTGCCCAAAAGCACAAGGTGTGCAATACTCAGAGACATGGCCAAGGTAAGAAAGGCTGAAAGACGACCACCACTGAACAAGACACACAAGCTGAAACGTCAAGACTGGGCCAAGAAATATCTCAAGACTGATTTTTCTAAGGTTTTATGGACTGATGAAATGAGAGTGAGTCTTGATGGGCCAGATGGATGGGCCCGTGGCTGGATTGGTAAAGGGCAGAGAGCTCCAGTCCGACTCAGACGCCAGCAAGGTGGAGGTGGAGTACTGGTTTGGGCTGGTATCATCAAAGATGAGCTTGTGGGGCCTTTTCGGGTTGAGGATGGAGTCAAGCTCAACTCCCAGTCCTACTGCCAGTTTCTGGAAGACACCTTCTTCAAGCAGTGGTACAGGAAGAAGTCTGCATCCTTCAAGAAAAACATGATTTTCATGCAGGACAATGCTCCATCACACGCGTCCAAGTACTCCACAGCGTGGCTGGCAAGAAAGGGTATAAAAGAAGAAAATCTAATGACATGGCCTCCTTGTTCACCTGATCTGAACCCCATTGAGAACCTGTGGTCAATCATCAAATGTGAGATTTACAAGGAGGGAAAACAGTACACCTCTCTGAACAGTGTCTGGGAGGCTGTGGTTGCTGCTGCACGCAATGTTGATGGTGAACAGATCAAAACACTGACAGAATCCATGGATGGCAGGCTTTTGAGTGTCCTTGCAAAGAAAGGTGGCTATATTGGTCACTGATTTGTTTTTGAATGTCAGAAATGTATATTTGTGAATGTTGAGATGTTATATTGGTTTCACTGGTAAAAATAAATAATTGAAATGGGTATATATTTGTTTTTTGTTAAGTTGCTAATAATTATGCACAGTAATAGTCACATGCACACACAGATATCCCCCTAAAATAGCTAAAACTAAAAACAAACTAAAAACTACTTCCAAAATTATTCAGCTTTGATATTAATGAGTTTTTTGGGTTCATTGAGAACATGGTTGTTGTTCAATAATAAAATTAATCCTCAAAAATACAACTTGCCTAATAGTTCTGCACTCCCTGTATATTCCTCCTGTCATTGTTTTTTAGCTAGTTCCCAGTAGTGCATTGCTGCTCCTTCAACAAAGGATACCAAGAAAATGAAGCAAATTAAATAATAGAAGTAAATTGGAAATTGTTTAAAATTGTATGCTCTATTTAAATCATTAAAGAACATTTTTGAGTTTCATTTCCCTTTAAAATTACCATTTCTTTCTTCCAAAGATACATTTTTACATGCTTAAATTAACATTTATTTTATTTCATGGCCCTTTAACGTGATTGGTTTTTTTCAGATTTATTTAGCAATTCTCAGACTTTTTTTAAAGTGTAGAAATTGTGCTAACCAAATGCTTACTTTAATGACTGGTGAATGTTAGATAGATGGACCCTTTGTGAATGATAAATTATGAACTTGAGCTACTTTTTGGAATTCTCCCCTCTTCTAGATTTTTCTTTTAATTATACTCTGCTGTCAGTAAACAAGAGAGGCGCCATATGTGTGTATCAATAGAGACTAGACATCATAAGGTGCTTTGAATACAGGGTACTCACATTCGAGAAGAGCACCATCATTTTCTGGTAGGTGCAGGCTGGATATTTGGCAGCAAACTAGCTGGCTGTACTCTGGTTTTTACACAGCATCACATGATACAAGCAGAAGCGGAATTGGCAGATTCAAACATCAACTTCCCTTGAAAACAAGAGCGCTAATCCCCAAATGCAGCTGCACCTCATCAGTGTGTCTTCATCACTAGCACTATCACCTGCTATGGTCCTGTGGCAGCGTCTAAACCAAAAACACCACAAACTTCATCTCAGCCTCTGCAAGTCGTCTCCATCTGATTCCTCAACACTTGAGAGGTACAGTGAGTATCTTGTTTGTGTAGATGGTTTAACTGCCAACATCACCCAAAAGCTTTCAGTTGACCCTGTATTTGAAGCATCTTATTGATGTTTAGCCTCTATTGATACACACATACGGCGCCTCTCTTGTTGTTTGAATATTTTCCAGAATTGCCACCTTGCAAGGAGAGTGCAGCCTTGCTAGATGGGAGTGTTGTATCATTTGTCCACAGTCTATAAGAAGGTTGAGTGATTAACCCTTGGGTCTTTCGGACTTTGATTTCTTTGTTATTATTTACTTTTTTTATTTTTGTTATTATTATTATTATGTTTATTCCATAAATTTAGGGACATTTTTATATTTGACATACATTTACTTACTTTGAATATAATTTTTCCAAGTGAGTGGTTATATATTTGTTGTTATTGTGCGCCTCTACTGACAGTGTAGGGCTTTGTTCCACATTGTATTATATTTAATTTTTGTTTGCTGGCACTAACTCTGCTTGAACTTAACCCTGTCTCTGTTTTTAGACATATTGGGCAAGATTACAAGTGGCACATTATTTAGCGATCCCGCTTGAGCGTTAACTTTTTTTTAAAAGATCTTTATTGAAAAGTCATATAACATACAGCAGCATAAGCACAGAGTTGGGTTTCCAATGTTTACCCATACATTAGAGGTTTGGAAATGAAAACAATATATGTATAATAAGATAAAAAGAATTAATATACCAGATAGAAATCACCATTTATGCAGGTGAGAGTTCTCAATGTGTGTGATAAGTCCGGTGTTGCCTATGATGCTTGAATCATTCTGCTGATTTAAGGTCAACATTTTAAAGTTTTCCTTTAACTTGAATGAATCATTTTAACTCACAATAACAATATACAAGATAGATGACGCCAAACCGTCTTCTTGAATATTAGAAGTATCGTACAATAAACGCTAGCATTAACTCAGTCAAGATTATATAAACATTTTCAAGTAAATAATAAACCATAAATATTAGTTTGTAGCAGTAATCTAGTATAGGCAGTTCTCCAAGATATTGTCATTGTGGATACTTTGAATGCACACATAAGTGGATTTACCGCATTGGAGTATCCCTTAACGGGCATAAAGTTGGAGAGGAAAGGAAGAAAGAGAGAAAGAAAAAAAAAGGAGGGGGAGTTATTGGCGATCAGTACTGATTGAGTGAAGTGTTTCATCCAGCAGGCCTACTAATGCACCAGCCCGCTACTACTAACCTCTCATCGCTCAGGGTATTGGGTTTAAGCCTGTCCTGTCATGCTTACTTCCCATGTCACACTCATTCCACATCTGAAGCAGCATTTCATGGCTTTTAGTTTTGGCTATTCTAGTATAATGAAATTTCTCCAATTGTAAGATTCGCTGCACATTCTGTTTCCAGTCTGTGATCGTAGGAATTTGCGCTGTCTTCCCGTTTTTAGGGATCAAGCTCTTTGCACCTGTCAGCATCAACAGTAGTAGTAATTTTTTAATTGGGTTTTTAATTTTGAATGAAAAGTGAAACAGTAATATGTTAGGTGTCTTTTAAAGGTCTATTTCTAGTACTTTTTGCATCTCAGCCCAAACCGATTCCCAGTAACTGTCCAGTAGTGGGCAGTCCCACCAGATATGTGTCATGGTACCCATCAACCTAAAACCTCTCCAACATTTTCCACAGGTAGCAGGGTATATCGTCTTAAGTCGCGATAGTGTGAGATACCATCTACTTAATAGTTTGTAATGGGCTTCTTGTGTGTGTGCTGAAACTGAAACGTTTTTAGCAGTTCAGAACATCCGTTGCCACTCTAACGTTGTAAATTCAGTGCCTAATTCTTTATGCCACTGGCTAGTGTAAGTCATGAAGAGTGTTGTCCATAGGTACAAGAAGGAGTTTATATAATTTTGAGATCAGGGGCCCCATCCGATATGTAGCGTCGCCCGGAGAAGCCGGTGACGCCAGATTTTGCGCGGATTTGGTATCACATATACGGCGTAGCATACAAGTTACGCGAGTATATTTCACCCTTCGGACGTAATTTTTTTAACCATACACTAACATAGAACTACGCGCAATTTGGTATCCACTATACAGCGTAAGGACCTACGTGCGCAGATTTCAGAAAATCTACTCCATTCTCATCAAATTGCAGGCGCAGGAACCCTTGCACTGACTAAAAAACCAAAGTAACTCCCTGAAGGCCTAACAAACGCATGCGTAATCACATACATATCAGCAGCAGATCTCAAACAGTTAAACCTCTTCTAAGCATTCAGAATTCCTGCCCCTGCAAGTGTGTCAAACCAATCACAAACAGCACAACCTCTCACCTGCAGCCTTAAAACATCTGGCAATGCACAACCTCATTAGCCACCATGTTTCCCCTGCATTATCTGCAATTCATACAGAGACAGCATCGTGGGGCACAAGGGGTGCTGGAAGCCCTACAAGCCCCGGTTGTGGAGAATATAGTTGCTTCTGAGGTCCCTGGTCATGGTTCAGTAGCCGTCCCTGCTCCTGCTGCTGCTGTCCCTGCTCCTCCTGCTGTTGCCCCTGTTCCTGGTGCTGCCCCTGCTGCTGTTGTTGCTGCAGCTGGTCATAGGCCAGCAGGGCCTATACGACGTCAACATCAGCAGAGGGGAAGAGCAAGGGCAGCAAGGATACACAGGGTTAAGGTCACCCTGTTTGGGATGACAGAAGTGGAGGTCAGGGAAAAGTATCGCTTGACTTCTGCAAGCCTCATTGACCTATATGAGGTCTTGAAGGATGATATTGACCCTCAAGCGAATAGGAACCAAGCTCTGACTGGTATGCAGAAGCTGTTGTTTGTTGTACACGTCCTGGCATCCGGCTCATTCCAGTCAACAGAGGGGCTTGTGTCTGGCCTAGCGCAGTCCACCTTCTCCAGGATTCTAGGGGAGGTTTTGACTGCTCTAGATAACCAGACACAGTGATACATTCATTTCCCCCGTACCCCCCAGGAATGGAACAGTATTAAACAAGGCTTCTATCGACTGGGGGGGTAATCCCAATGTCATGGGGGCAATTGATTGCACACATATGCGTATCGTGGCCCCACATGAGGAGCTATTCCTCTATATTAACAGGAAAGGATTTTACTCCTTGAATTGCCAGATGGTCTGCGATACCACTCTGAAATTCATACGTGTGTATGCAGGCTTTCCAGGTAGTGCACATGATTCCTACATCCTGCACCAGACCTCCTTATTCCAGCTTTTTGAATCTGGCACACTCTCGGGAGGTTGGCTGCTTGGTGAGTATGCACTACCTTCATTCTATCTGTATATTTCTACTAAAGGGACATTAAACACAAAATAATTTTATCATGTTTCAGATAGAGAATACAATGTTAAACAACATTACAATTTACTTCTATTTTATCATTTGATTTATTCTTTAGATATCTTTTGTTTAAGAAATAGCAATGCACATAGATGAGGCAATCATATGAGGCACCTATGTGCAGCCACCAATCAGCAGCTAATGAGCATATCTGATATGCTTGTCAGCAAATGATATCAAGAGAATGGAGCAAATTACATAATAGAAGTAAATTATAAAGTTGAATAAAATTGCAGCTTCTTTTTAACTCATGAAAGAAGAAATGTGTGTTTCATGTCCCTTTTAAAGGGACAGTATACTATAAATAGTTTTTCACTTAAAAGGGCATTTTATTAAAATGGAATGTTCTATCTGAATCATGAAAATAGAATTTTGTCTAGACTAACCATGGCTGTTAACCCCTTTGGTACACCCCCTTACAGAGCCACAACTCTGGTACCAGGAGGCCCACATACGGACCAGAAATGTCATCAAAAGGAGCTTCAGCATACTCAAAACCAGATTCAGGTGTCTGGATTTGACAGGCAGAGCTTTACAGTATAACCCCAACAAAGTGTGTTCCATTGTCAATGCATGTTGTATTCTCTATAACATTGCTGTGGACACACGTATATTGGGGGACATGGAACCAGAACAAGATCAGCAGCTGGTTCCTGTACCTGAGGATGTGGACAGGGGGACACTGAGGGGGAATGAAGTGAGAGACCTTGTCATCCGTCAATACTTCTCCTGTAAGTTACTTGTTCATAAGTACAGTAAACCGTAACATTCGCAATTTATATTGGATGTGAGAAACATTGATTTACATCTTAGAAGTGAATATTACTATATGTACCCTTCATACACAACTATGTGATGTGTTTTCTAGAACATGAATATGTCATAAACATGATAATATTACCTTTGTTTGCCATTTCCACACAGGTCATATTATATGTTTTAACAATATTAGTGTACTAAAACACACCTCACATGGATGTGGATGACAAATATATGGTAAATAACAGAGGACAAGATTTATGGTGAACTATAAGAATATTTATTTATTTTTTGGCTTCTTGTATGAGGGAGCTGAGGTGGCTGTAGTGGATTTCCTTGTTCTCCTGGTTTGAGAGGATTGTTCTGTTTCTGCTGGTGTGCTGGCCACAGATGATAGGCTGGAGGCAGTGTCCTGCTGGTGTGTAAAGTGCTCAACCAACACACCCAAGAGTTGATTTTGTTCCCGCCATCTATTGTCCATCTGCATATCAGACTGAATTCTCATCATCTGCGACTGGTTTTGTACAATTCCATTTAATGATGCTGCAATGTCCCTCTGCAGCTCTAGGCTATGCTTGAGTAACCTCTCTTGGCTCTTGTGAAACCTCTGTTGGCCTCTTTGAATGCTCTCACAGCTTGTTATGAGCCTTCTCTGTAGTGAAATGTATTCCTCACCCAGGGGAGAACACAGAGCATCCACAGGCTCTTCAGCAGCAGGGCTTCTCGATGCTTGATGTGCAGGTCCAGCTGATTCTGCTTGTGCTGGTGGGACATCCTCAGCTGCTGGTGCTGGTGGGAAATCCTCAACTGCATCTGCTGGTGCAACATCCTCAGCTGTATCTGCTGGTGCTTCAGTAATTCTAGCTATATGCTCATCTGCAGATGTTGGAGCTGTCCCAAGGGAAGATGATGCTGGAGCTCTCCCAAGGGAAGATGATGGTTGAGCTCTCCCAAGGGAAGAGGATGCTGGAGCTCTCCCAAGGGAAGAGGATACTGGAGCTCTACCAAGGGAAGAGGATGGTGGAGCTCTCCCAAGGGAAGAGGATGGTGGAGCTCTCAGGGTGGATTGGTAGTCCCATTGATGAGCAGTGTGAGACCATTCAGCCTGTCCAGTTTGCACTTCTTGGGACATACCTTGTGTATAAAATCCATAACTGCCCTGATATTGTGTTGGGGGGGGTAAAGACATGTACCCTTTGTGGCTGACTTGGCTCCCCCTCAAAGCCAAGAGTATTCCTCTGGCAGGGGTCATATGCCAATGGTGGTGGCATCACTTCCGGGTCCTCTACTGACGCCATCCAACCCTGCTCATGCCTGGGAGCATAATGTTCAAGTTCTTGCCTGAAGACTGGTGGTGGTGGTGGCTGCATGCCTGTGACTGGTGGTGGTGGTGGTGGAGGTGGCACCATGCCTGTTTGCAGCCTGGTGACAGGAGGTTCTGTGGAGGAGTCAAATGATGAGAGGGATTAGTACAGTCATATATATGTCCATGTGGGCATACAATGTACATTGATACATGCTAGGGCCTATACTCATTCTCATGTCAAACTCTATAACATGCATGTGCACAATGTGATTTGTGATATGAGGGATTTTAATCTGCACAGTATACAGGTATGTGTTTCATACAACAGTTATGTGTACATGTCAATGATGGAGAAAATGTGTTCTTTAAGTGACACTATGGTCACACAACAATTTACTTTAGCCTGATGTAGGCACAGAACCTGCTTTCTGAGCTAAAACTATTGTGATGGCTATAGTGTCCATTTACTGAAAACTCTACACGTGGCTTGTGGCCTGTGTTACTCTGAGACATGTTAGTATTGCACTATTCCACATCATATCATGAATTGCATTGTGTTAAGTAGCATTAATGTCAAATATAATTGTAGATGTTTTTGTTAGTAGGCCAAATACCATGCTCCTCATTGTGTACATGAATGTGTGACATTAAAGGATGTTATATCTCAAATACATATGATACTGGTGTGTGGGATGTTACTCACCAGCATAAGGTGCTGTGGTTGCAGCCCCTGAGTCACGAGCCCCTGGAAGTCCACAGACTGCTGTGATACTCAGGGACCTGCGAATCATCTCCTGCCAGGTGTTGTATTCTGTGTCCAGAGGTGGACCACCGTCTGTTCTCCTCTGGTGCATGGCTTCCTGCCCCATCTTCTCTTTCACCCGCCTCTTACAGTCGTTCCACCTTTTTTTAAGGCCCTCAACAGTCCTCCTCTGCGGGGCCACACTGTTGACGGCATCCTCTACAGCCAACCATGCTGTTTTCCACCTTCTGGCAACACCTTTGCCCTTCTCCTGGCCAAAGAGGGCACTGTGATTGTCCATGATGGCCTAGACTAGGGCAACATTCTCGGAGAATGAGAAATTAGGACATCTCATCCTCTCATCCTCTGTGGACACCTGGCTTCCTCCCAGCGATGTCCCTGGTATGGGTTCCTCCCTATCCTCTCCCTCCTCACCCCTTCTGTCCCCATGTGCACCCTCTGTCCCTCTCCTTGTTGTGCCTGGTCTCTGGGGCTCTTGGGCATCTCCCCTCCCATCATCCCTTCTAGCTCTCCCTCTCCCCACTCCACTTACTCCCTGATGGGGACCCCGCTGCTTCTCCTGTCCGCTACAATACTCCTCTCCCTGCCACTCCTCTGCCCTCCTCCCCTCCGCCCTACCTCTCCCTACCATCCTCACACTACACACACTCACACACTCACTCCCAGTTCAATCACAAACAATCACAACCAAACACTCAGCCTATCACACTGTAAAATTGAAAAAAAATGTGTGAGGTGTTAGAAAAAAAAAGTGTTGTGTATTTTGTATATGTATGTCTGCAAAATGTGTGCAATATGTAAAAAGATGTGTAAGTGTACAAGCTTACCCAACCAACAATGCGACCTAACTAACTCCTCTGTTTGCACCTCTCTCTCTACTCTAACTAATTCTCAACTCTCCAGTGTAGTGTGCTGTAGCTCAACAAATCATCCAAACACACTGAAGAAAATGGCGGCTGCGCATGGGTTTATATATGAATTTTGAATAGAGTAATTACGTTGCGCATTTTTAGATGAAGTCGCGGGTCATTTTTACGAGTGTTAGCCTAATTTGCATAAAACTACACTTTATTGAGACTTTACGTGGACAAAATACTGGCGTAAGTACTTGCAACAACTAAAATGTGTATTTGCGCACTTTTCGGAAGAACGCCAGTTTGTCCTACTTACGCCACCTTAGCATCTGACGGCACAGTATATGTAATACCCCGACGTGCAAGGTGAAATTACGGGCGGCACGGGTTACTTCGCTTGCACCGAAAACTACGCCGTATATCGGATCGCGCCCCAGGGGTTTGAATGCAGGCTGAAGTGTGTGTGTTCTAAGGAAGTCCATTTTGTATTTGTGAGTAGTGATGTAGTGGCCAATTTTTAGGTAAGTGAACCATGTTATATCAAGGTTTGGAAGTTCCTCTGTGAGTTCTTCTTGTGTTTTAATTCTCACATATCTGACTAATTGGCCTATGTGATTGGTAAAAAAGGTGGTCTGGGAATATTTTTTCTTGGTTTACAAGGGAATTTCTGGATTACCATATATTGGGGACAGAGGGGAGTAAGTTGTGGAGATATGTGTTTCTGTGCAGATAGTTTTTTCCCATTTAGAGAGTAATTCTTCCAGTAATGGGAAGTTTGATATATCAGAGGGTCTGTATTTTTTATCTGTCCAAGAGATGGAAGCCAGGTTGTTTGTTTGGAGGACATCTGAGTCTATATGTATTCATACCTTTTTGGTCGCTACCGTGACACCATTCTACTATTTTCTGGAGTAAGATGGCTCTCCTATTCAGCTAAAAGTTAGGGAGACGCAGCCCTCCTCGCTCTCTGGTAAGTTAGAGTGTTTGCCTGCCTACTCTTGGTTTTATTCCTTTCCAGATGTACTCTTCCACTAAAGACTGTAATAAAATAAGATGAGAGTGTGGAAGGGGGATTGGTATGGTTTGAAAAAGATATAATACCCTTGAGAGGACATTCATTTTAATCACATTTATTCTCTCCAACCAGGATTTCGTCTTATGTTTCCAGGTTGAGAGGTCCCTGGCAATGTCCTGCTGGAGAGATGTGTAGTTAGCTTCAAATAGTTCTGATATAAAGGCCGAGATATTGATACCCAGGTTTTTTAGATATTTGGGGTTTATCTTAAAGGGGCTGTGGTTTTTGAGCCATATTTGTGTGTCTTGTGGTGGTGATATTCCCAATAACTCCAATTTGGGATGATTGAGAAAGTGGAAAACCTCTCCATATTTAGTAAATTCCTTTATTAGAGCAGGGATGGATTTCTCTACATCCGTTAGGGTGAGTAGGAGGTTGTCGGCATACATTGCAAGTTTATGTTCCTTAGTCCCTATCTGTAGTCCTTTTATTGATTTGTTGGCCCTGATGTTGATATTGGGCATCCCTGTCTGGTCCCGTTGGTGATATTAAAAGTTTCTGAAAGGATGTTGTTAAATTTTATTTTTGTATTGGGTGAAGAGTATAGGGCAAAAATAGTTTTTAAAAACCTGTCCCTGAATTTCATTTTCTCCATAGTTTTTTTTAAGGAATTGCCAATTTACCCTATCGAATGCCTTCTTGGCATCTGTTAATAACAGAGCAAGAGGTATCGAGTTTGTTTCAGAGAAGGCTATAAGTTGGGTAACTTTCAGGGTATTATCCCATGTCTCCCTCCCTGGGATAAATCCTACCTGGTCTGTGGATATTAGTGTAGGAAGAAATTTGTTGACTCTATTGGCTAAGGCTTTTGCTAGTATTTTTACATTGGTATTAAGCAAAGATATCGGCCTGTAGCTTTCTGGCTTATCTGTTGGTTTGTGATATAGGCTGTCAGCATGGTGGAAGTTAATGTTAACAATTCTGGAATTGATTTAAACAGATTTTGCATGTGGGGTAGAAGGGTGGTTGAGAATGTTTTGTAGTATTTAGCGCCCAGCCCACCTGGGCTTGGGCTTTTACCATTAGGGAGGTCTTTAAGTGCTATTTGAATTTCTTCTATTTTTAGTTGGGATTCCAAGTAGTCAATTGCGTCTTGTTCTAGTGACGGTAATGATGTGTGGGCAAGATACTCCTGTGCCTTGTGTGAGGTAGAGGCCTTCTCAGGAGGTGTAGTGAGGAGGGTTGATTTAAGGTTGTATAGTTTACTGTAGTATGATCTTAAAGTTTCTGCTATCTTGGGACTGTTGTTAAATATGTTACCTTTTCTGTCTTTGATAGCAAATACGCATTAGTTGGTTACACCTAATGGCGTGGGCTATCAATTTACCGGCTTTCTCACCTCCTTCAAAGAACTTTTGTTTTAGTATTAAAGTCTTATGTTGTTTCTAGTCCTGTAGGATCTGTTTAAAATCTGTCTGCGCTTGTGTAAGAGAAGTTTCCAAAATGGTATCAGAGTTTTTTTGTTTTTTTTATGATGTTCCTCTAGTGCGAGTATTATATTATATTTTTCTCTGCTCTGTTTTATTTTAGCTTTATCTTTGATAAAGTGTCCCCTGATCACACACTTGTGTGCTTCACATATTGTGGAAAGTGGAAGTTCTTTCATCATATGGATCTTAAAGAATTCCGTCATCATAGTGGTTAGGTTCTCTTTAACTAGTTGGTTGTCTAGTAACATGTCATCTAGATGCCAGATGTAAAGGGTTGCTGGGGTGTCTGGACACATCAATTCACAGGTAACTGGTGCATGGTCAGACCAAGTGATGGATGTAATCTCACTACGTGTAACATATGCAATTCCCTGCGAGTCCGTAAAAAAAATAGTTGATGCAAGAGTATTTTTATGTGGACTGGAGTAAAAAGTAAAATCAGCATCTGTTGGGTGTAGTGTATGCCAAACATCATGTAAGAGATGGTTTTTGAGTGTATTATTCATGTGCTTAAGTATGTAGTGTGAAACACTGGAAATACCATTTGAGGTATCTGATCTGGGATTTAGAGGTGCATTGAGGTCACCCCCTAGGATCATTACTCCATTGGCTATTTAAAGGAACTTGCCAGAGAGAATTGTGAGAAAAGTGTGTTGAGCTGTGTTGGGAGCATATACATTAACAAGTGTTATAGGTCTACCATATAATAACCTGACTAAAATAAGATATCTGCCTTCACTATCTCTGTCTATCTGTTGGAGCTGAAAGGGGATACTGTGTTGAAGAAGTATGCCTACTCCATTTTGTTTGCGAGGGCCTGACGAGAAGAAAGCTTTAGGGTATCTGTAGTAGTGCTTTTAAGGTTCTTTATGTTTGGCAAAATGTGTCTCCGGAAGGAAGACTATGTCGCCTTGTAGTTTGTGTAGCTCGCGAGTCACTATGGACCTCTTCCCCGGATTATTTAAACCCTTTGTGTTAATCGTGATAACTTTGAGTGGATGTATTTTGATTTGGTCAGTTAAGTAGTCATTTTATATTAATGCAGACTCTGATAATGTTGGGCTGGGGGGAAAAAGGGGGGGTAGGGAAGGGGAGCATGGGCGTATTAAGGCCAACAAGACCAGTGCCTAGTGCGGCAAATTTTGTGGGGCGGCATTTGCCGCGACTTCACTGAATATGTGGCTAATGGCTATAAAAAAAATTGACCTTCCTGCTGTTGGCGCATGGCTTGAGGGAGTCGCGCACGTGATCTCCCAGGTTGCAACGGAGATTAGGTGAAGAGTGCAGTCAGCAGTGACAGAGACGGCCGGGAGAGGAGACTGATTGTGGAGGAGGTGAGGCAACAGAAAGGGCGACGCATATCGCACTAAGGGAGTGTATCAGTGGATGAACTGGAATCACTTAACTCAGGTAGGGCTGAGTCCTGACAGTAGGTACGCATGATTATCTTACTAGTTTGCACTGTGCCAGCTAACACTTAATGCCTTCTCTGCTAGCGACATTAACATTTTATTGCCTAATCATTAGGCAATAAAATGTTAAGTCACACTAACATTTGAGAGCTGGCTGATAGTCTAATATAGCCTGCCTGATAACAGTTCTACCAAAGCTAAGTGCATTTGTTGTAAACTTGTGGAGGTTATATCTCCTGCTGTGGTTTGTAATAGTTGTCATGATAAGCTTTTACATGCAGAGAATGTGTCCATCAGTAATAGTACATTGCCTGTTGCTGTTCTTTCAACATCTAATGTACAAGATATACCTGTGAATTTAAAAGATTTTATTGCTGATTCTATTCAGAAGGCTTTGTCTGCCATCCCATCTTCTAATAAATGTAAAAGGTCTTTTAAAATTTCTCATAAAGTTGATGAAATTTCAATTGACCGACAACATACTGAATTATCCTATTCTGATGAGGGTCTATCTGATTCAGAAGATCCTTCCTCAGATATTGACACTGACAAATCAACTTATTTATTTAAAATGGAGTATATTTGTTCTTTGTTAAAAGAAGTGTTGATTACATTAGATATTGAGGAAACTAGTCCTCTTGATATTAAAACTAGTAAACGTTTAAATTCTGTTTATAAACCTCCTGTGGTTACTCCAGAGGTTTTACCAGTTCCTGATGCTATTTCTTATATGATTTCTAAGGAATGGAATAGACCTGGTACTTCTTTTATTCCTTCTTCAAGGTTTAAAAAATTGTATCCTTTGCCAGCAGTTACTTTGGAGTTTTGGGAAAAGATCCCCAAGGGTGATGGGGCTATCTCTACTCTTCCTAAACGTAATACTATTCCTATGGAAGATAGTACTTCCTTTAAAGATCCTTTAGATAGGAAACTTGAATCTTATCTAAGGAAAGCCTATTTATATTCTGATCATCTTCTCAGGCCTGCAATTTCTTTGGCTGATGTTGCAGCTGCATCAACTTTTTGGTTGGAAAATTTAGCACAACAAGAAATGGATTCTGATTTGTCTAGCATTGTTCGCTTGCTTCAACATGCTAATCATTTTATTTGTGATGCCATTTTTGAAAACATCAAAATTTATGTTAAATCTATGTCTCTAGCTATTTTAGCTAGAAGAGCTTTGATGGCTTACATCTTGGAATGCTGACTGACATGACTTCTAAGTCTAGATTGCTATCTCTTTCTTTCCAAGGTAATAAGTTATTTGGTTCTCAGTTGGATTTAATTATTTCAACTGTCACTGGGGGGAAGGGAGTTTTTTTGCCTCCGGATAAAACACCTAAGGGTAAATCTAAAACTTCTAACCATTTTCATTCCTTTCGAAAAATTAAGGAACAGAAACCTAATATTTCCCCAAAGGAATCTGTTTCCAATTGGAAACCTTCTTCAAATTGGAATCAATCCAAGCCGTTTAAGAAACCAAAGCCAGCCCCCAAATCCGCATGAAGGTGCGGCCCTCATTCCAGCTCAGCTGGTAGGGGGCAGATTAAGATTTTTCAAGGATGTTTGGACAAATTCTGTTCAAAATCAATGGATTCAGAGTATTGTCTCTCAGGGGTATTGAATAGGATTCAGAGTAAGACCTCCTGTGAGAAGATATTTTCTCTCACGCATCCCAGCAAATCCAGTAAAGGCTCAGGCTTTCCTGAAGTGTGTTTCAGACATGGAGCTTTCAGAGGTAATCATGCCAGTTCCGTTTCAGGAACAGGGTCTGGGGTTTTATTCAAATCTATTCATTGTCCCAAAGAAAGAAAAAGCATTCAGACTAGTTCTGGATCTGAAAATTTTGAATCGTTATGTAAGAGTACCAACTTTCAAAATGGTGACTATAAGGACTATTCTGCATTTTGTTCAGCAAGGGCATTATATGTCCACAATAGACTTACAGGATGCATATCTTCATATTCCTATTCATCCAGATCATTATCAGTTTCTGAGATTCTCTTTTCTAGACAAGCATTACCAATTTGTCTCTCTTCCTTTTGGCCTAGTGACAGCTCCAAGAATCTTTTCAAAGGTTCTCGTGCCCTACTCTCTGTAATCAGAGAACGGGGTATTGCGGTGTTTCCTTATTTGGACGATATCTTGGTACTAGCTCATTCTTTACATTCTGCAGAATCTCACATGAATCAACTAGTGTTGTTTCTTCGAAGACATGGTTGGAGGATCAATTTACCAAAAAGTTCCTTGATTCCTCAGACAAGGGTCACCTTTTTAGGTTTCCAGATAGATTCAGTGTCCATGACTCTAACAGACAAGAGGCGATTAAAATTGGTTTCAGCTTGTCGGAACCTTCAGTCTCAGTCATTCCCTTCAGTAGCTATGTGCATGGAAGTTTTAGGTCTCATAACTGCAGCATCGGACGCAATCCCCTTTGTTCATTTTCATATGAGACCTCTCCAGCTTTGTATGCTGAACCAATGGTGCAGGGATTATACAAGGATATCACAATTAATATCCTTAAATCCCAATGACTATCTCTGACTTGGTGGTTAGATCAACAATTTATAGTTCTAGGGGCCTCTTTTGTTCATCCAACCTGGAATGTGATCACAACAGATGCGAGTCTTTCAGGTTGGGGAGCTGTTTGGGGATCTCTGACAGCACAAGGTGTTTGGAAATCTCAAGAGTGGAGATTACCAATCAATATTTTGGAACTCCGTGCAATTTTCAGGGCTCTTCAGATTTGGCTTCTGTTGAAGAGAGAACCTTTCATTTGTTTTCAGACAGACACTATCACAACTGTGGCATATGTCAATCATCATGGTGGGACTCACAGTCCCCTAGCTATGAAAGAAGTATCTTGGATACTTTCTTGGGCGGAATCCAGCTCTTGTCTAATTTCTGCGGTACTTATCCCAGGTGTAGACAATTGGGAAGCGAATTATCTCAGCCGTCAGACTTTACATCCGGGGGAGTCGTTCCTCCATCCAGATGTGTTTTCTCAGATTGTTCAGATGTGGGGTCTTCCAGAAATAGATATGATGGCTTCTCATCTAAACAAGAAACTTCCCAGGTACCTTTCCAGGCCCAGGGATCCTCAGGCGGAAGCAGTGGATGTGTTAACACTTCCTTGGTGTTACCAACCTGCTTATATTTTCCACCTCTAGTTCTTCTTCCAAGAGTGATCTCCAAAATCATCATGGAACAATTGTTTGTGTTGCTGGTAGCTCTAGCATGGCCTCACAGATTTTGGTATGCAGATTTTGTTTGGATGTCCAGTTGCCAACCTTAGCCACTTCCATTAAGGCTGGGCCTTCTGTCTCAAGGTCAGTTTTTCCATCAGGATCTCAAATCATTAAATTTGAAGGTATGGAAATTGAACGCCTAGTGCTTAGTCATAGAGGTTTCTCTGACTCAGTGATTAATACTACACTGTGTGCAGAATTATTAGGCAAATTAGTATTTTGACCACATCATCCTCTTTATGCATGTTGTCTTACTCCAAGCTGTATAGGCTCGAAAGCCTACTACCAATTAAGCATATTAGGTGATGTGCATCTCTGTAATGAGAAGGGGTGTGGTCTAATGACATCAACACCCTATATCAGGTGTGCATAATTATTAGGCAACTTCCTTTCCTTTGGCAAAATGGGTCAAAAGAAGGACTTGACAGGCTCAGAAAAGTCAAAAATAGTGAGATATCTTGCAGAGGGATGCAGCACTCTTAAAATTGCAAAGCTTCTGAAGCGTGATCATTGAACAATCAAGCGTTTCATTCAAAATAGTCAACAGGGTCGCAAGAAGCGTGTGGAAAAACCAAGGCACAAAAAAACTGCCCATGAACTGAGAAAAGTCAAGCGTGCAGCTGCCAAGATGCCACTTGCCACCAGTTTGGCCATATTTCAGAGCTGCAACATCACTGGAGTGCCCAAAAGCACAAGGTGTGTAATACTCTGAGACATGGCCAAGGTAAGAAAGGCTGAAAGACGACCACCACTGAACAAGACACACAAGCTGAAACGTCAAGACTGGGCCAAGAAATATCTCAAGACTGATTTTTCTAAGGTTTTATGGACTGATGAAATGAGAGTGATTCTTGATGGGCCAGATGGATGGGCCCGTGGCTGGATTGGTAAAGGGCAGAGAGCTCCAGTCCGACTCCCGCCAGCAAGGTGGAGGTGGAGTACTGGTTTGGGCTGGTATCATCAAAGATGAGCTTGTGGGGCCTTTTTGGGTTGAGGATGGAGTCAAGCTCAACTCCCAGTCCTACTGCCAGTTTCTGGAAGACACCTTCTTCAAGCAGTGGTACAGGAAGAAGCCTGCATCCTTCAAGAAAAACATGATTTTCATGCAGGACAATGCTCCATCACACCCGTCCAAGTACTCCACAGCGTGGCTGGCAAGGAAGGGTATAAAAGAAGAAAATCTAATGACATGGCCTCCTTGTTCACCTGATCTGAACCCCATTGAGAACCTGTGGTCCATCATCAAATGTGAGATTTACAAGGAGGGAAAACAGTACACCTCTCTGAACAGTGTCTGGGAGGCTGTGGTTGCTGCTGCACGCAATGTTGATGGTGAACAGATCAAAACACTGACAGAATCCATGGATGGCAGGCTTTTGAGTGTCCTTGCAAAGAAAGGTGGCTATATTGGTCACTGATTTGTTTTTGTTTTGTTTTTGAATGTCAGAAATGTATATTTGTGAATGTTGAGATGTTATATTGGTTTCACTAGTAAAAATAAATAATTGAAATGGGTATATATTTGTTTTTTGTTAAGTTGCCTAATAATTATAAACAGTAATAGTCACCTGCACACACAGATATCCCCCTAAAATAGCTATAACTAAAAACAAACTAAAAACTACTTCCAAAACTATTCAGCTTTGATATTAATGAGTTTTTTGGGTTCATTGAGAACATGGTTGTTGTTCAATAATAAAATTAATCCTCAAAAATACAACTTGCCTTATAATTCTGCACTCTTTGTATGTTACAGCTCGTAAATCTGTTTCTAGAAAGATTTATTATCAAGTTTGGAAGACTTATATTTCATGGTGTTCTCATAAATTCTCTTGGCATTCTTTCAGAATTCCTAGAATTTTACAGTTTCTTCAGGATGGTTTGGATAAGGGTTTGTCTGCAAGTTCTTTGAAGGGACAAATCTCTGCTCTTTCTGTTTTATTTCACAGAAAGATTGCTAAGCTTCCTGATATTGACCGTTTTGAACAGGCTTTGGTTCGTATCAAGCCTGTCATTAAATCAATCTCTCCTCCTTGGAGTCTTAATTTGGTTTTGAAGGCTTTACAGGCTCCTCCATTTGAGCCTATGTATTCTTTGGACATTAAACTACTTTCTTGGAAAGTGTTGTTCCTTTTGGCCATCTCTTCTGCTAGAAGAGTTTCTGAATTATCTGCTCTTTCTTGTGAGTCTCCTTTTCTGATTTTTCATCAGGATAAGGCGGTTTGGATTTCATTTAAATTCTTACCTAAGGTTGTGAATTCTAACAACATTAATAGAGAAATTGTTGTCCCTTCCTTGTGTCCTAATCCTAAGAATTCTTTGGATAGATCCTTACATTCTTTGGATGTGGTAAGAGCTTTGAAATATTATGTTGAAGCTACTAAAGATTTCAGGAAGACTTCTACTCTATTTGTTATCTTTTCTGGTTCTAGGAAAGGTCAGAAGGTTTCTGCCGTTTCCTTGGCATTGTGGTTAAAGCTTTTGATTCATCAAGCTTATTTGGAGTTGGGTTAAGCCCCACCTTAGAGAATTACAGCTCATTCTACTAGATCAGTCTCCACTTCATGGGCTTTTAAGAGTGAAGCTTCAGTTGATCAGATTTGCAAAGCAGCAACTTGGTCTTCTTTGCATACATTTACTAAATTCTACCGTTAAGATGTATTCGCTTCTTCGGAAGCAGTTTTTGGTAGAAAAGTTCTTCAGGCAGCTGTTTCAGTTTGATTCTTCTGCTTGTGATTTAAGTTTTTCCTTTCATTCATGAGAATAAACTTATATTTTGGGTTGTGGATTAATTTTTTTCAGCGAAAAATGGCTGTTTTTATTTTTATCCCTCCCTCTCTAGTGACTCTTGCGTGGAGTTCCACATCTTGGGTATTGCTATCCCATACGTCACTAGCTCATGGACTCTTGCCAATTACATGAAAGAAAACATAATTTATGTAAGAGCTTACCTGATAAATTAATTTCTTTCATATTGGCAAGAGTCCATGAGGCCCACCCTTTTTATGGTGGTTATGATTTTTTTGTATAAAGCACAATTATTTCCAAATTCCTTTGTTGATGCTTTTTACTCCTTTCTTTATCACCCCACTACTTGGCTATTCATTAAACTGAATTGTGGGTGTGGTGAGGGGTGTATTTATACGCATTTTGAGGTTTGGGAAACTCTGTCCCTCCTGGTAAGATTGTATATCCCATACGTCACTAGCTCATGGACTCTTGCCAATATGAAAGAAATTAATTTATCAGGTAAGCTCTTAAATAAATTATGTTTTTATCTATACTACTTTAAAGATTTACAAATCTTTCTCAAGCTGCTTTAATAAATGTTTTAAATATTTTAAAGCTCCCTGCAATTAAATGTGTATGGGCAGATACCAAAATATGTTATGGGCAAAAAAGGCTTAAAACCTGGTGGGGGTAGCAGAATTTTGAATGCCTAGGTCAGCACAAAACCTTAATAAACCACTGAAGGGGAGGTATTAAGAAAGAGAATATATTATAAAATCAAGCAAATTTCGACTTTCTACAGTGATACCAATTTCAGCAGTAATGAAAACTTTTTTTTCCTGATATGTGCGCACTCAGTTTTTATTTCTAACATGCCTATCTAAAAAAATCTCTAAGAATAAAAATCTTAACCCCTTAATGACCAGACCATTTTTCAATTATCTTACCTTTAGGGACAAAGGCTATTTTTACATTTCTGCTGTGTTTGTGTTTAGCTGTAATTTTCCTCTTACTCATTTACTGTACCCACACATATTATATATCGTTTTTCTCGCCATTAAATGGACTTTCTAAAGATACAATTATTTTCATCATATCTTATAATTTACTATAAAAAAATTATAAAATATGGAGAAAAAAACAAAAAAAAAAACACTTTTTCTAACTTTCACCCCCAAAATCTGTTACACATCTACAATCACGAAAAAAACACCCATGCTAAATAGTTTCTAAATTTTGCTATTTCCAAACCACTTTTTTTTTCAAAATTAGCGCTAGTTACATTGGAACCCTGATATCTGTCAGGAATACCTGAATATCTCTTGACGTGTATATCATTGTTTTTAGAAGACAACCCAAAGTATTGATCTAGGCCCATTTTGGTATATTTCATGTCACCATTTCACGGCCAAATGCGATCAAATAAGAAAAAAAGTTCACTTTTTCACAAATTTTGTCACAAATTTTAGGTTTCCCACTGAAATTATTTACTAACAGCTTCTGCAATTATGGCACAAATGGTTGTAAATGCTTCTCTGGGATCCCCTTTATTCAGAAATAGCAGACTTATATGGCTTTGGCATTGCTTTCTGGTAATTAGCCACTGCCCCTGCGCACCACACGTGTATTATGGTCAGCAATTAAGGGGTTAATTAGGGAGCTTTTAGGGAGCTTGTAGGGTTAATTTTAGCTTTAGTGTAGTGTAGTAGACAACCCCAAGTATTGATCTAGGCCCATTTTGGTATATTTCATGCCACCATTTCACCGCCAAATGCGATCAAATTAAAAAAAACGTAAAATTTTTCACAATTTTAAGTTTCTCACTGAAATCATTTTCAAACAGCTTGTGCAATTAAGGCACAAATGGTTGTAAATGGTTCTCTGGGATCCCCTTTATTCAGAAATAGCAGATATATATGACTTTGGCACTGCTTTCTGGTAATTAGAAGGCCGCTAAATGCTGCTGCGCCTCACACGTGTATTATGGCTAGCAGTGAAGGGGTTAATTAGGGAGTTTGTAGGGAGCTTGCAGGGTTAATTTTAGCTTTAGTGTAGAGATCAGCCTCCCACCTGACACATCCCACCCCCTGATCCCTCCCAAACAGCTCCCTTCCCTCCCCCACCCCACAATTGTCCCCGCCATCTTAAGTATTGGCAGAAAGTCTGCCAGTACTAAAATAAAAGGGTTTTTAAAAAAAGAAATAAATATTTTTAGCATATTTAAATATGCTACTGTGTAGGATCCCCCCTTAGCCCCCAACCTCCCTGATCCCCCCCAAACCGCTCTCTAACCCTCCCCCTCTGCCTTATTGGGGGCCATCTTGGGTACTGGCAGCTGTCTGCCAGTACCCAGTTTGCAAAAAAATATGTTTTTTTTTATTTTTTGGGCGTTTTTTCTGTAGTGTAGCTTCACCCTCAACAGACAAACCCCCACCACCTAACTGATTTGTTGTTTTTTTTAAATTATTTGTTTATTTTTCTACCCTTTTTTTCATTTTTCAACACTTTTTTTCTGTAGTGTAAGGTTCCCACCCGCTCCCTCCCCGTGCATGCGCCCGACCCCCGTGCAGGTGCGCGCATCTGTGTGCGCCCCCGGACATCCCCGCCCATGATCCCGCCCCCCTCCACCCACTAACGAACAGAGCCACCGATCTCCGATGCAGAGAGGGCCACAGAGTGGCTCTCTCTGCACCGGATGGCTGAAAAATGTTATTGCAGGATGCCTCAATATCGAGGCATCCTGCAATAACCGGAAAGCAGCTGGAAGTGATCAGGATCGCTTCCAGCTGCTTTCCAGACCGAGGACGTGCAGGGTACGTCCTCAGGCGTTAACTGCCTTTTTTTTGAGGACATACCCTGCATGTCCTTGGTCGTTAAGGGGTTATAGTGTATATATTATGCTTCATTATATATATAGTGAAAAAAGTAAAGAAAATGAAATAGACCATTTTGTACAATAAACTATTATAAAAAGATATGAGTAGATCTCTTCAGACTCTTAAGAACACAGCAGTTCATGAGGTTTATCTTAAATAAGAGACAGCTTATATAATTACAAGAAAACTGTGTAGAGACTTTACAGATCAATAAAGTAGATGAAAATAATCTCATGAGAATTTGAGTGGATTCTAACATTGGAGAGAAAGTGTCTTGCTTCATTTACATAATCCTATTTTTATTTTTTAACCCTATGAGCCATATAATTGGAAAACTAGAATGGCTTTAGGGTTGCTTTTTGGTAATTAGAAGGCTGCTAAATGCCACTGCGCACCACACATGTTTTATGCCCAGCAGTGAAGGGGTTAATGAGGGAGCTTGTAGGTTAATTAGTGTAGTGTAGTAGACAACCCCAAGTATTGATCTAGGTCGATTTTGGTATATTTCATTCCACCATTTCACCGGTTAAATGCGAGCAAATACAAAAAAAAAAACTTTACATTTTTCACAATTTTAGGTTTCTCACTGAAATTATTTACAAATAGCTTGTGAAATTATGGCACAAATTGTTATAAAAGCTTCTCTGGGATCCCCTTTGTTCAGAAATAGCAGACTTATATGGCTTTGGGGTTGCTTTTGGTAATTAGAAGGCCGCTAAATGCTGCTGTGCACCACAAGTGAATTATGCCCAGCAGTGAAGGGGTTAATTAGGTAGCTTGTAGGGAGCTTGCAGGGTTAATTTTAGCTTTAGTGTAGAGATCAGCCTTCCACCTGACACATCCCACCCCCTGATCCCTCCCAAACAGCTCTCTTCCCTCCCCCACCCCACAATTGTCCCTGCCATCTTAAGTACTGGCAGAAAGTCTGCCAGTACTAAATAAAAGGATTTTTTTTTTTTCTAAATAAAAATAAAATATTTTAGCTGTGATGGACCCCTGCCTTAGCCCCCAACCTCCCTGATCCCCCGCCCCAGCTCTCTAACCCTCCCCCCTACCTAATTGCCACCATCTTGGGTACTGGCAGCTGTCTGCCAGTACCCAGTTTGCCCCAAAAAACTAAAGTTTTTTTTCTTTTGAGCTTTAAACTTTTTTCTGTAGTGTAGCAGTCCCCCCACAATACCCCCATCCTTCTCCCCCTCCTAGATCCTTTTATATTTAAAATTTCTTTAACTTTTTTCCCCCCCTCTCCCTCCTCATTGGTGTCAGTGGCTAATGCATGCGCGTGCCCCCCGCAGGCCCCCCGCACGCTCCCGGTACCCGGCGTGCACATTGCACTTACAGGAACTGGATGCCGGGTAGCGATGGGCCACCCACCTGCCTCCCTGCTACACTCCCACTCACCAACGAACAGCACCATCGCTATTATCCATATCGAGGCATCACTGCAATACCCTGCAATACCCTGAGAGCTGCTGGAAGTGGTGCTTTGTAGAAAGCTGTTTTTTCTCCCTTGGAGGCTACAATACATGTGGGAAATCCCCATCTGTATGGGATTTTCCTTTCCTGTAGAATAGTTGTGAGTAATCTTAATTCTCTTCACTTTTGTAGTGTGGCCGGGCTGAGATCCGAGTATATTTGTAGAGTGATGCCAGCGTGCTGAACAGGATGTTTATTTTTCTTCTTTTTCTTTATAGTTGAGAAGTCTAAGGATAAACATCCTTTAGTGGTGCTTTGGCTGGGGGTTTTGGGCGAAGGGCCCTATGCGCCATTTCTATAGTATCATCAGGTGCCATTGATGTACCTTTAATCGTTTTGAATAAATTATGTAAATAGCCCTGTAAGGCAGTAAGGCTTATCGATTCAGGGATACCTCTGATGCGTAGGTTGTTCCTCCTACTATGGTTGTCTAAGTCCTCTATACGGTCTTGCAGGCTGTGAACCATTTCTGTGCCATATTGTGCTTTTGAAGTTGACGCTTTCACTTTTTAATGTAGGGAGTCTTGTGTTTTTTCTATATTGGCAACTCTCTGTGACAGATCTGTGACATCTCTGTGTAGTTCGCTAAATAGACTTTTAACTTCTGACATGATGTCATTTATGTCTTCTTTAGACAAGATGGTTTTGAGATTGTCTTTTGTGACATATTGTGATGACAGTATGGTAGCTGGAGGTGCCTGTGTGACTTCTGTAAGTTTGGGATCTTGCTTTGAGCTGCTCTCTTCAGCTGCAGATGCCTCTATACCCTTGAGATAGTGACTCATATTTTTTGTTTTTGCACCTTTATCACAAAAGTTAGTTTTTTTCTGGGCCATATTTTGTGCTCATAGGGTTAAAGATGTAATCTCCTTCTTGCCACTGAGATGTTTTTTTCTTGCTGCATGGCTAGGGTGCACAATACTAGTCTGAGGAGAATCAGTGCACAGGGCTTCAATGTTTCTTTAGGGTTTGAGAAATTCTTAGTGTGCCCTTTTCCTAATTACTGTGTGCATCTGTGGTAATTTATATAGCCTTCTTTGATGAATTGGGCTAGTCTGTGGGTTGTGCCCTATTTAGCAGTTCCCTGCTATGTGCAGTGTTCAGTTATGAGGGCCTATTTTCAGTTTAGCTTATGACCCTTTGTCTTTATTGTTATAGGTTAAGTCGGTATATAACCACAAATATGTCATCAGTATAGTGTATTCCACCTCTATTCCCCAGTTCTGAGTCCATACACTCATCAATCTGCAAGGTGCTGTTGCGAGATTTACTCTTCTTATATCTGCAACACAGATTCTTTTATTGTGGTCCCTTGCGGTGGCCTTTGCTGGCATCCATCTGTTCTTTGTATTAAGTTAAGATCTGCCAGTGCAGCATGGCCGTTCGGTGGTGTGGTAGCTGCTGGGCTGGTGGATACAGCCTGTAGAATTGGTTGCCTTTGAAGTGGAGGATCAAGGTGTCGGATCCGCGACTAAGCTGGGTAAGCTGAGAGCTGAGGTCTCCTCGGTATCTGGGGTCAGTGTAGCTGCATAAATAGCATTTTTTTGTGGCTTTAGAGGTGTTTGGGCCTTCTTTTATCTTTGGAGCTTTAGGCTGATGCGGCCATTCTCCAGCATGGTCAAGCTCTGCCCCTAGAAGTAATCTTTTTTATTACATCGGGTTGCTCTTGTATTACAAGTTGAAAGCAAAATGTTTGCACACAAACTAAACCTGACGCACGCTAACTCCCAGACTTTGCAATATCAGGACCGCGTTATTCTCCCCTTAGAAGTCAAAGGAGAGTGCAGAAAAAAAAACTAACAACTATTGCTCACACACTAACCTGACAGGAGTTATCCATAATCAATAATTGATGAACAAATAAAATTTAGAAAGTTTTCAAAGTCACACTTGATAGAGCGTCAGTTCACATACAGATGGAAAATGTAGAGGTAGTTAAAGTGTGAGCGAGACTAATACACTGTATGACTGTTATTTATGCCTTGGTGAGTATTATCCGCTAGCTCACAGTGGATTCAGCATGATATCTCTTATAAACGGCATATATAAAACAGGCAGTGATTGTTCACAGAAATCGACATTCATCCACACCTAGAGCTCTGTCTTCAATCCGTGATCCATGGTTTAGGGAATAAAGCAGCATTAATTAAGCATGGCTGGAAAACTTACAACTCCGGTAACAGCTCCGGTATCAGCTCATCCCTGCTCACTGCTACACTTCCGTACCACGTGATCAGGATATTCCTCTGTGTGCTGACGTCATCAGCTGAGGGAAACTAATGACTGGAAACAGTAGGTGTACGCTGAATAGGCAGGCAAACAAGAGCTCAAAAAAATATATAGTGGAGCAGATCCCTGAAATCCACTAATAGAAATATTGAAAAGAAGTCCAGCAGAGCCTCTTGTTGGGAGATTAATATATTTATGTTTCCTATGCTCTCTCAATTTCTTATAAACGTGTTATGTGTATATCAGGAGTTAAAGTCTTAAGCCATTTTGGTTTTAACATATCGGGTAGTTTCTTAGAATTTATATTGTGTATTCAGATGCACCTTGTTATGTCTATGATTACCGTCCTAGTGACCGAAACCAGTCAGACGTTTTTGTATGGCCATGGATTTTATTATCCTATTCCTGTTGTTTTAAACTATTTGTTTACTAAAGTATTTACTTTTTAACTACTCCCAACAAGAGACTCTGTGGGACTTCTTTTCAATATTTATATTAGGAGTTATCCATATTTCACATTTCAATGTTCTTCACTTACAGTACAATGCTATTTTATTGTAAATACATATTTATATGTATATAACTATACCTGTATCTATTCCTATAGATATATAGTTATAGACATCTTTTTTTACATATAACATTATCACATATATAAAGAACTGTATATTTAATAATAACAATTAATGTTTTTTCTATGTGAAGAACATAGGAGTGTAAAATATGCATAACGCAATTAATGCTTTGCGCTTTAAGTCTAATGCGGTGACGTGTTAGTGCACATTAAGAATTGCAAATCTAATTTTTTTAAATATTATATATAAATTATTAATAAGAATTATTAAACATTATTATACATACAGTAATATATATATATATATATATATACAGAGAGAAGTGCACTCACAGGAACGAACAACTGGCTCAATACCATTGTTAGCCTGTTCTATGGCGATTTACCACCTGGGTGCAGCTTTTTAGCCCAGTAATGCTTTTCACAGAGTAGAACTTTCCTGTAGTATATCAGTCTGATCCCGCCTATTACGGTCAGTCCAGCGCCGAAATACCAGGCAATTTCTCTCTGAACAAGGAACATAGCAACCCCAGACGATCGTTTCGGCCTTCATTGGGCCTCGTCAGTGAGGTGTAGCCATATTCCTCTAAGCACACTGAGCAAGGAGTCCACGTCTGGTTGCCCCTTTTTCCCATAGGGAGACTAAATACATACAGAGAGAAGTGCACTCACAGGAACGAACAACTGGCTCAATACCATTGTTAGCCTGTTCTATGGCGATTTACCACCTGGGTGCAGCTTTTTACATATATATATATATTTTTTTTATATATTTTATGGGTAATTTTTATAAAATGCACTTTGAGATTCGATAATGTTAATGTAAAATAGATATCTGTTCCTATATATCCATAGGAATAGATATATAGGTATATACAGATATATATAGGAATATATATATTTACAATAAAAATAATATTGGAATGTGAAATATGTACAGTACATATACAGCAAAACACATTAATACATATGTACACACATATATGCATACATACACATATATAGACATGTATGTTTATATACATTATACTAGCCCTTTCCAACCTTGTCCTATGCCATATACATTTAAACTCATAACTTTTTTTAATATTTATGTGACACATTTTTATCAGATAGTGTTTATATGAGTGTAACTGTAATTTCCTATATATTTATGTTGTGTTTAGTGAAACCTTTTTGTAAAAGCAATATCCTGTACGCAAGGTTTCCAGTCACGCTCACCCAGCATGCGTAAAACACGTTTATACTTGAGTGAATGTGTTTACTTTCAACTTGTAATACAAGCATTATTTCCAACACGCTCAAAAAGCTGAAAAAAGCAAGTTATCAAATGCACGCAAAATTTAACGCGCCACTTGTAATCTAGCCCATTATTGTAATGATTTGGAATGGATCTCGCCAACTTTATTTTGTTCATATTGTAACCTCCTCAAGAATCACAACATTTTATATTAATCAGCCCCACAAATAAAATGACAACCTTTCACTGTGTCAGTATTACATACCTTTAAATTATTTTATAACCTGTAAAAAAATTACCTGTGAGTGCCAAACAATTATATGAAAATTAAAACCAAATCTGTAGTTCTATCAGTCATATTTCTTTACAATACATATATATTTTATGCTATCTTTCATTCTCACCATATTTTAAAAGCTATTATATTGCAAATATTCATTTGGATCATAATACAATAGAACTGCTGTGATGTGCTTTATAATAAATATGTCTCTATCTCAAGGTTACTATACTCCTGAGTCTCTAATGGAGAACAGAAAGTCCTGATATTGAACAATGTGATGCTGGAAAGCATTGCTCTACATAAAAGCTGCTTAGATAACAACACGGATATACTTGAAATCTCTAAAGGCTTCTTTCATTGTGGATATAAAAAAGTGTTTTAGCATTAAATGACATGGTCGTGTTCTTAATGTATGTCATGGTAATCTAGCACAATATGTTCTCATAAATGTCCTTTATATCTTTTTAGAACATTCTCATACTGTAGGTGCATACTTACATATCCATATATAAATTTGTATATATTTATAAACTACCCATTCAAAGAATATATATATATATATTATTTTATATTATGTTACTTGTTGGTTATATTTTGGTTACAATAGTATATTTCTTTTTTTACTTGTTTTCAAAGCTTTTAAACATTGTTTTTGACTTCTATATTTCATGTGGTTACGTTTTCTTTTTTGTGCCACAAAATGTAACCTTGTATAGTGGCTGTATAATTTCTGATCATTATTAAATCCAAATGACTTAATCCATCACAATATCAAACACTGAGTTTAAAATTCATTGATTTCTGTTTTCTTAGGTGCTATATATTTTAGACAGAAATATACAGGAAGAATATCTAAAATTATAATATATCATAAAATAAATAAAGCATAGGTATTATATACATTCAATAGCAAAATGACTATCCAAGATTTTTAGAACTGGATATAGGAGAAGCATTTGTTTCTACCATGCGGCTAGATTACGAGTTTTGCGGTATGGCTATACCGCTGAAAAATTGGCAATTGTGAGTGGAATGGCCATGGACGCATATTACAAGTTGCGGCGGTATAGCTATACCGCAAGCATTATAGCCTGTAACGCAACGTCCATTCCGCACTCAAAAAAATGGCGTTTGATTGTGGGATTTTCCATAGCGCCGTATTACAGGTTGTGCGGTCCAACTAAAATGCTTGCATTACAGCCTATACCGACACAATCCATACCGCCATCTGAGAGCAGTAGTTATGGATTTTGCAACTCATAACTAAAATGTTACTAAGTACACTAACACCCATAAACTACCTATTAACCCTTAAACCGCCACCCTCCCGCATCGCAAACACTATATTAAACCTATTAACCCCAATCTGCCATCTACTCACATCACAACTATTAAATAAACCTATTGACCCCTAATCCGATGGCCCTGACATCGCCAACACTAAATAAACCTATTAACCCCTAAACCGCCGCCCTCCGGCATCGCAAATACTATAATACATTTATTAACCCCTAATCTGCCACCCACCCGAAACTAAACTAAACATATTAACTCCTAAACCGCTGGACCCCCACGTCACAAAACACTAAATTAAACTATTAAACCCTAAACCTAACACCCCTAACTTTAAGCTAAAAGTTACAATATAACTATCTTAAAATAAATAAAAACGTACCTGTGAAATAAATAAAAACTAACATTAAATGGGGCGGAGCAAGCCAGGAAAGAGAATGGACGCAACTCTGCTAAGCTCCCAAATATAATATGACTCAGGAGCTAAAAACCAGCTGTAAGGAAGCGGGCAGGTTATAAAAATATAACTGGATTATTAGCAGTTCCAATATAAACTAGATCTCTCTTTATCACGATCTCCCTACCACCTTCCTAACGCTAGATTGAATCCTGAGGGTAGGCAGGCCTAAGACGCCGAACAGCAAATATTAGAACTATAATCTGACCTCCGTCTGCCCCAAGGATCACACAGGTTTACGAATATTTGCTCACAGAAGGGGCAACATTTGGGGATGAAGCCATTAAAGCACACGAGCCATAACTAACTTGGAAGATGTAGACACAAACGGTGCGAAAACCCTATTGCTATCACTGGCATCGCAAGATCTGAGGACAGAGGTCTACTCCGGCATACTAGGCAGCATTGAAAGCCTCTGCACAGATGGAACTCATCTCCTTACTTTTAGAAGACCTGGCTGCCCGACTGGATCAGCATTATGCGGCCTGCATAGTTGCGCTCCACAATAAAGCCAACCCATCATTGGATGCTATCCCTCCAGTGGCTTCCTGCAATCCCAACATTGATACCTTTTCTACCCGAGAAGGTGCAGCAGGGTCCTGGTTAGAAAGTGAGATAAAAGAAGGCGCCAACATAGTGCAAAAATCAATGAGGTAAGACACGCAATAGATGTAAGTCGAAATGTATTCACAAGATTGCAGACACTTGAAAAGTGTCACAAAAGCCTCCTGGACCCTCAGAGTCGTCCAGCTAACTCCCACTCCAATGTGGTAAGGTGAATCCGCTCGTATATACCGGCTTTTTTGGCTCCGATGGTAGTCTCAGCTTCAGACAGTGTTTCCAGCTGACAAACCTGTGGCCAGCTCAGGATACAAATGTGCGGTTAGTGTTCACCCGTTAAGAGCCCATTGTCAGGACAACTCAAGACTGGGTGATGTTTCAGTAAAATAATGATTACCAGAAGGTAAAGAATAAAAGTTTGTGGCAAAAATCTTAGTAAAATAAATAAGACTTTAATGGGCACAACGTTTCTCGGTCTGTACGTGACCGTTTCCTCAGGTGCAAAAGTGTCCTGGTATTGCCCCTCGGCGGCAGGCATCTCACACGCTCAGAGTGCACAATGGAGGGAACTTGTACACGGTGAAACTCACGCAGAGGAGATGGAGGTAGTCACTGACATCTCTCGCCCTGTCAGCTTGATGGAAACGCTGAGGAATACTGAAGCTGCTCAAGTATTCAGTGTCGCTCATTTACCGGAGCAAATATGCAGTCCACTCAGTATGGCTATGCTGTCCTATGGGGATCATTTTGCTATAATGCAGATTGGAGGGGATCTGAGCCCCAGATGCCTCCGGTCCACTGCAGACATACCCTATCTTACATGGGCTATGAAGGAGGCTTGCCTCCAGCTCTCTCTATGCTTATCTACACCCATAGATAGATCTGGTGTAGGGTAGTATGGATAATAAATGTGGAACTACTCCAAAACTATAAATATTACTTAGTTCTCAGAAAGTCATGTTGCTAAGACATCCTGTCTTGAAATAGACTGATTCCGGCATGAAGATCTAAACGTCTGAAGATAAGGATTATAGACTGTTTCATAAACCACAACATCTATAACTATCACCCATTTATGTTATGTGTTCTTCAACTTGTTGCCTCTTGTTAAGTGATAATTGTTAAAAATTATAAACATATGGCACTGTTTATTTCATTCTTTAGGTCAGTTACTTGTTTGGTCACTTTTTATACAGAAAAGTCTTTATGCCATAAAGTGTCATAGGTTGTAGTGGGTGCAGCTTGATACCTTACTGAAGGTAAGATTATCTCATCTCTAATAATATTTTTATGAGATTTTGCTGTCCATATTGATACATGCCCCTGCAAGTCCACATTTCTATATTATTGTCTAAAAAGGGATAATACCTTACACCATACTGCTGTATCTATGTTCTAATACTAGAAGTGAATGTATTTCACCAGTAAGACCCCTAGTAAGACATTGATATGAGCCCTAACAATATTGCTGCATCCTTATACATTGTTACTCCTGATCTTATGTTCTTTCACAATTTGAAAGCATCCACTTGTATTTTTTACTATTGGTTACTTGTTAACTTGTCTATGTGTATGTTGAGAGCCAATTGATCTATAGTGTTATGTATTTAGTAACATTTTTTTTCCACATCTAGACTAATATAAGAGCAATCCACTAGTACCAACCCAGAGAGATTATACACAATGACACTCAGCAGGTACATGTAGATGATTGGCACCACTACTAAATAGAGTGATAATCTTTGCTCATTATATGTTTGGAGGAGACTTTAATAAGTGTAAAAGATAATTCCCTAACAGACATTCTACCATAATTAATATAAGACCCAATTCCTATAAGCAAAATATCTACAATCTGGCCCAATGTGGTTATTGGAGATATTACTGTAGACTCAGTTTCTTACAGCTGTGTTTTTCTGATCACATCCTGAATACTCTGAGAACTGGAGTCGGATAGACCTATTAGGGTAATAAGTTTTTACTGGAGTTTAATGCTCATCAGAATATTCTATTGCTCTCTCTCCCCCATATTTGTTATTTACAGTATATTTATATAACAGTTTCCTGATATCTTCAACTCATATATTATTAGTGTACAGGAGGTTCGATTCTAAACTAACTAAAGTAAGATGCTTCTCTGAGAAGAGCCTTTGGGAATACCATGTATGACTCTCATCTAAACAACCTATTGCATTTCCTGTTCAACTCCTCCTGTACAAGACACCTTAACCCTTAATATTTGTACATAACTTACAGACTTTTTTTTTTGTTATACCTGGCAAAAGGGTACATATACCATAATACATATTGATACTTGTTTTTTCACTTGTGGTCTTTCTGTCGGCGGCTGAGACAGTGGGGACTATTGTGACTCATTTTGAGTAACCTTAGTTAAAAGGAAATCAATCCCCGACATAGTAAGTTAAATGATGAGCAGCCTCCTCCTAAAGCTGGCACCATACCCTTTATAAATGTTTTTTCTCAAATAGGAAATCCTATCGGCAGTAGTATACTTCCTTGTTATCAATTCTAAGGACACAAACCATTTGCAAGAGCACTGATGTGAGGTTTCCGGTGAGAAGGCGGAGCAACAAGACAGGTGCTCCGACTCGGCGTCTGAGCCGACAGCAGCCATCACAGCCTTCACTGTTTGCCCTCTGTACCTGTTTGGGCTTGGGCCACAGCTTGACACGACACCGCAAGCTCAAGGGAAACCTCCATTGCTGAATCAGCAGCGGTAAATCCGCACTTATTTTACACAAACTATTGCCAGATCTATTGGAACTGCCAAGGAGTTAGCACTAACCTGCCCTTACTTTTTTCTGTGTTGCCGGAGTGAATTGCCGGTCTCGCGGCCCCCCTGAGGGGCTGGTGGAGGAGCGGAGCGGAGAGTATGAGGAGGTGGAGTGGGTCTCCGTGAGTGACAGGTGAATCGGCCCTGTCAGCAGTCAGCCCGGGAGGGACAGCCCTGGAGTCTTGTCCCACTTTAGAGGAAGCTGTGCCGGGGGCAGAGGTGGGTCAGCCGCCGGAGGTGGGTGTGCCGTATTGGAATCTGTAGGGGTCTTCGGAGCCTGCATCCCCTCTGGCTTCTTGAGGAGAGGTCGTGGTCTTAGCCGGCCTTGCATTTATCAATAGCCTCCGTGAGCGACAGGTGTATCGGCCCTGTCAGTAGTCAGCCCGGAGGGGTCAGCCCTGGAGATTTGCCCCACTATAGAGGAAGCGGTTCCGGGGAGAGAAGTAGGCCTATTACTGGAGGTTGCTGTGCCGCATTGGAATATACAGAGGTCCCCGGAGCTTACATCTCCTCTGAATATTCAAAGAGAGGTTGCTGTCATAACCGGCCCTGCATCTGCCACTTGCCAGCCGTTACAGCGGACTTGAGATAAGGCCCCCGGGGTGCTTCAATTCAGGTACTTTATGTTTTATCTGTATTGCTCCTCCGGGTAGGAGTTCCCCCGGTCAGATGCCAATCTCTCTCAGGCTCAGCCTAGCTCCTTAGGTACTCTTCAAGTATCCCAGGATATAGTTTCCTTCATGGTTCCTGGTCCCTGAGATATAAAAAAGCCTAGAGGTGGCCATATCAAGAACTAACATTTCTCTTTTCAGGGTTTCCATCATTTCCTCAGAAGTGAAGCTGTATGATACAAGGCTGCGAAGTCTACTGGGCCTTATGAACTCTTAAAGGACTCTGCTTGGGGCTTAGACTGAGTGGGGACTGTCACCCTGAGCCTTATATCAATATAATACTTTACATTCTGTGTGTTATGCTGGAAGGTTTAATAGGGCATTGATTTTCCACATAGGTGCTTACTCTGTCATACACATAAGATTATAAAGAGGTGTGCTATTTTTTTTTTTTTTTTTTTCTTATAAAAGTACAGGCATTTGTCTATAGGTTTTTCCTCAAGGCACGGCTTTTTTTTTTTTTTTTTGTACATACTAACACTGTATTAGGCTCCAGTTTAAAAGTTTATATAGTATAATTTTTTTTTTCTTGGGGGCTTTTCTCTAATTTTCACTATATATACTATATCCACGCACAAGCACTAATGTAAATGTGCACTTAAGTTAAGGAAAGGATAAGAAAGGAATAGTAGAGAGAAGAGGGGGGGAAGGAAGGTAGAAGGAAGGGAAAAAGGAAGGAGAAAGAGGGGAAAGGGGCAGGAAGGGGAGGAAGAGAAGAGTTGATTGTAGATAAGGAAAAAAGGGGAAAAAAGGGATGAGATAAATTTTTGTGTGTTTGGTCTTTTATCTCACCAAGTGTGGTTTCACAATTGTTCTCCCCCATAGAGGGGACCTATATTCTGTTTATTGAGCACAGTATTTGTTTTTGTTATTATCTTTCACTTGTCACTATTCATGGAAAAATTTATAACTCACAGTAACAACACTACACCTAAAATGCCTGTTAAATCTAGGGATAAGAAAAACTCTAAATGTGGCGATACAAGTGTAGATATATCTGCAGAAAGTGCACCTACAGTAATTGATACCCAGCTTTTGATTGCTCAACTTACAGCAATCTTCTCTCCCCAGTTTGAGGGTATTAAAAAAGATTTGGGAGATATTTCCTCAGAGTTAGTTTCACTCTCAGTAGAAGTCAAAACTTTTTCGCAGAGAATTGGAGAAGCAGAAAATAGAATTTCTGCTGCTGAAGACAGGTTGACAGCCCAAGGTGCTATTATCCAGGCCCAGGAAGTCAAACTCAATAGCATGCAGTCGCGCCTGGAGGATCTTGAGGATCGCTCCAGGCGCAACAACATCAGGGTTATAGGTCTCCCTGAATTGCCTGAATTTGAGGATCTTGTTAAATTCACTTCCTCCACTCTCCCCCTTGCCATTGGTTTTCCACCCCAGTCTCTCCCTTTAGCAATAGAGAGAGCTCACAGAGTGGGTTCCAGAAGGGATTCAGCTAGTAGTCTGGGTAAACCCAGGATGTGTATTTTTAAGTTATTAAAATTTCAGGATAAGCTTGAGATCCTAAAGTTAGCGAAGAAAGCTGGTTCATTAGAATTTGGGAACAGCAAGATTTTGCTGTTCCAGGACTTCTCGGCGGAGACCTCCGCTTGTAGAAGACTTATGGCACCGTACTGTTCTCAATTGATTTCTAAAGGTATTAAAGCTAGTTTATTTTATCCGGCCAAAATTATAGTGGAAAATAAGGGTGCCAAATTTACATTGAATGAAGTTGCTGAGGTTAAAGAATTTCTGAGAACTTTTGACTCCTAGATCTGGGCTTGTTATTAAGCTAGGTGTTGTTTGTAGGCCAATTTAGGTCCATATATTATCTCAGGAAAGTTTTGATTTTTTCTGGTTTTTGGTCATTTTCAGAGTTTTATTTAATTTTAATTTTTTTTTTTTTTTCTTTCAATGTTGTATGAGAAACATGTATATGCTAAATTTGTTTTACAAAAATCTTTGAAAATGAGCAGATATTTTGGGTTCTGTTGTTTTTTTTTTTTTTTTTTCATTGTTTTCTCTCTCCTCCCTCCCGTGCCCCCCCCCCCCCTTCATTTTTGTTTTTTTTTCCCCTCCTGTTTTTGTTGGCTGATATCGCCAGTTACATGTCTTCTATAGGGTTTGGTACGCGAGCTAGATCAAAGTATAGCGGTGGGTTGTAGAATTCTTTCATGGAATGTGGGGGGGATTTCCTCTCCCGCAAAGCGCAAATTGGTTATTAAAAC
Source organism: Bombina bombina (assembly GCF_027579735.1). Classification (NCBI taxonomy): domain Eukaryota; kingdom Metazoa; phylum Chordata; class Amphibia; order Anura; family Bombinatoridae; genus Bombina; species Bombina bombina. The sequence goes on along the minus strand of NC_069503.1, from coordinate 1,029,664,225 downwards.
ACTGGCTGCAGAAAAACCAGATGTTGTCTGTTTACAAGAGACACACTTAGATGCAATAGAAGCTGTAAAGCTTAAAATGAAATGGGTCGGCGAGGTATTAGCCTCATCTTCTCCAGCTAAAAAACGAGGAGTTGCGATCCTATTGCATAAAGACTTGGATTATCAAATCATTAAAGTGGATTTTGACTCTTCGGCCCGATATATGTTGCTACAGATATTGATAAATTCTGTCAAATATATATTCTGCAATATTTATGCCCCCAATAAATTTTCAGTAAAATTCTGGGACAGGATTCAAAATATAATTTTTCCCTTTCAAAGGGAGAATTTAATTATTTGTGGGGATTTCAATGTTACTTTGTGTCCAGAATTGGACCGTTTTTCAAATAAGAATTTCGTTAAATACAAGTATCAAGCTAAATACTTTAAAAAAATTTGTAGTAAGTTGTTATTGACAGATATATGGCGTTTACAAAACCCGCTAGCTAGAGCATACTCATGTGAATCTAAGTCGTGTAGGACCTTTTCGAGGATAGATTTTTTCTTAATTTCTGAAGCATTGACAGTTTTCCAGCTTAAATCCGGAATTGGGGAATTCCAGATATCAGATCACGCTATAATCTCTTTATCGATTCTCGACTCGAATGAGGTACGTCCACCTACGCAGGTCTTTGGTTTCCCTCGCTTCTTATATACTAACCCGAGCTTCTTATCCTGGATTAAGACTATCTGGCAGGAGCATGTATCATTTAACGCGAATTACAGTCATAAAACGGAGGTTTATTGGGAGGCGGCGAAAGCTGTGATCCGAGGTAAAATTATAGCTTATATGAGCATGCGCTCAAAAAAAAGTAAGGAACAGGGGAGTTCCCTTGTTACAAGAATTAGAGCAGCGTACAGGGATATTCAGTCGGATCCCTCTGTAAGGAACTGGGCAGTGTATCTTGAGGCCAGAAAGGAGAGAGAGATTTTCATAAAACAGAAATCTTTGGAGGAAGACGCTAGACTGAATCTTAAATTCAGGAGTTTTTATGGGTGTTCGGCGAAGCATCTATCTCGCTTGGTTAAGAATAGAAAAAATAGAAATTATATTGCAGTAATAAAAAAGGGCGAGGACAGGTTTTTTAACCCAGCAGAGATTGCTCAGGAATTTTATAAGTATTATCTAGAATTATATTCGGCTGTCACCTCTGATCGTGACGGCCTAGAGTCTTTCTGGTCTGCAATAAGTATTCCAAAGATACAAGCAGAAGAGTTGGCTATGTTGAATCAGCCGATTTCGCGTGAGGAGATTGGCATTGCTATTGATAATCTTAAGCTTAATAAAGCCGCTGGCCCTGATGGGCTTCCGGCCGAATTTTATAAATTATTAAAGGAAGAACTGCTATCACCATTAGAGGCCTTATTCAACAATTATTATCTTTCGGATAATGGGATTTCTGATAATTTTGCGGCAGCTAATATTTCACTCATTGCGAAAAAAAATAAAAATCCTGAGGATATGGCCTCATACAGGCCAATATCAGTACTTAATACTGATTACAAGCTCCTTGCTAGTATTATTGCCTCCAGATTGAATCGTTGTCTACAGGGTCTGATCCATCAGGATCAGACTGGTTTCATGACCTCTAGAAACTCGTCGCGAAATATACGTAAGGTTACTACGTTTTTAGATTTTATGTCGAACTTGCCACCAGAGTCTAATAATGACGGAATTCGTGATTCAGCAGTCTTAACCCTTGACGCAGTCAAGGCTTTTGACTCTATTGTCTGGGAACATTTATTCTGCTCACTGCAGAAATTCGGCTTTTCTGGTAACTTTAATCTATTCATTCATAAGATTTACTGCAAACCGATTTCCTTTCTCTTGGTTAATGGGATACGTTCACAGGGGATTGTTTTACAGCGTGGCACCAGGCAGGGGTGTCCTTTATCCCCCCTCTTGTTTAACATCGCCTTAGAACCCTTAGCAGTTAGATTCCGTGAGGTCTTAACAGGTATCTCTCTGGGTCCCCACCGTTTAAAAACTCTCCTCTATGCGGATGATATGTTGATTTTTGTAGATAAGCCTTTGCAATCGATTTCAGTTATTCTCCAACTCCTGGCTCAGTTTAGTTCCTTCTCCGGTTATCGGGTGAACTTGGAGAAGAGTGAACTCATGTATTTGGGTGATAACCCATTTTGTCCGGGAAAATTTCCTTTTAAATCTGTTAACGCAATTAATTATCTGGGACTGGAGCTCCATAAAAATCCGAAATTATGGTATAGTGCGAATGTTGTCCCTTTGCTGAAAAAAATTAAAATAGATTTACAATTATGGGCTTCATTTCCCCTATCAATTTCGGCAAAGGTAAATTTAATAAAAACGATCGTTTTTCCCCGTCTTCTGTATGTGCTTCAGAATCTGCCTCTCTTCATCTCCAATGCGGATATTAGGAATTTATATAGTTGTTTTTCCAAATTTATCTGGAAAGATAAGAGACCCAGGATAGCATTAGCTAAGCTTATGCAGAAATCAAACTGCGCCGGGTTGGCCCTGCCCGATGTTAGGCTTTATAACACGGCGGCGCTGGTGAAATTCGCCGTGGATTGGGTAGCGGATTCCGACAGGTTAGCAGTTAGTCAAGAGGAAGCCTTTTATACCCGCCCATTTGCGCTCAGAGCACTGTTACATTGTAATACAAAACAGTTGCCCTCTAGCATTAGTAGAATGATATCTTTTAAAAATGTCGTAGTTGCGTGGCGGAAGTTTTGTATTTGCCTCGGAGTAGATCCTTCTGTCTCAGAATACCTTCCGATTCAGGGTAACCCGAATTTCATTCCGGGCTTATATCATAAGGTGTTTAAAGCATGGGGAAATAAGGGCTTGTTGTGGGTTAAGCAATTATTGGGGGTCGATAATCTGATCCAGTCTGCTGAGTCTTTGTTTCAAACTTATGATCTTCCAAGGTCCGATTTATTCGCCTACTTTCAGATTCGCCATTTCATGCGTGAACAAAACTGGGAGAATAGTGTGCCACTAGAATGGTCCCTCATTAGAGCTTTAATCAAGAAATTCAAGATGGGAAGCTCCTCTATCTCTTTAATGTATGATATTATGCTTTCTAAACAAAGTGATAAGTATCTGCTTAGTATAAGTAATTGGTTGCATCCGGCTATTACTGATATTTCCGTGGAGAGGATCATTCAGAGTTGTCATATGGCATACAAATGTAGGGTCTCGATGTCCTGGAAGGAATCGCATACGAAGCTTTTGAATAATTTCTATTTGCATCCCCTGAAATTACAAAAATTCTCTGATATTGAAACAAATAATTGTCCCAGATGCTCAAATTCTAGGGCTGATTTATTTCATATGTTTTGGTCCTGTCCCAAAATTAACCAGTTGTGGTGTAAATTGGGTCACTGGTTTAATACATTGTACGGGGTAAATTGTGTTCTCACGCTTCAAGATGTGATATTATTAATTACAGAAACACACAGAAACTTGGGCCCATTAACTTGTATTTTGAATACGATTATCTTAGCCGTGCGTCATCTAGTCTTATCAAATTGGAAATCGAAGAGAGCACCGAGCCTTGAGAGGTCTTTTAAAGAAATCCAAGGTCAAATTATATTTGAGTCATATCATCTATCGGAAGCATCTGAGAAGAGAACCAAGGAGTTCTTGCAGGGATGGCTACCAATTATTCTATCATACCCGCTTCGGATACAAAGGCAGATTCTTGCCCCGGTGCGATCAACGGCCTGCTTTGCTGAGTTAGTGTTATTGGGGAAATTCCCGGCATCCTGGTTAGTCTCGGCGGCATAATCGGGCCTATATTTGTAGTTGTATTTTGGCTGGAGAGTGGAGTGCAAGGTATTATCTCGTCTGTGGGGCACGTGGAGGGGGGTTGTAGGGGTTTTCCTTTTTTTTTTTTTTTTTTTTCTCTATATTTTGATATTGCAAAAAAGAAAAAGAGTCAAGCGGATGATATTTAATGCAATGGCATATGTATTATTTGGTGATAAAGAGTGAACATGTTTTTGGTATAAGAAATGCTAGAAAATGGAGCCTGCGCTATTGATTGTTTTGGTCCTCTGCTTTTGTATTCTTGTTGTTGCTTTTTTTTGTATATCTGTATACTTTTGCCTTATTTTTTTTTTGTATAATAAGAATTGATAAATCAATAAAAAAGAATTAAAAAAAAAAAATTCTAAGGACACGGCTATGACATGACTAATTATCTATATAATTGTTCATTTGCCTCCCAGAGCTTAATGTTAAGTCTATTTACACATTGGCACCTAGTCTATATGGCGGTATATAGTACTTTCCATAAAAGTTACCAGGGTAATATTTCTACTTTGATTTCCCATCTCATATAATTTTCACAGGGTGGCTTTAATTTTGCAATATCTGCATGCTCAAAAAAAGAAGAAAAAAAAAAAGAAAAAAATATAGCTTAGTAAACACCTCAGGAAATCATGGTTTAGGGCATATATTTTATAAGGATTTATTTTACATACTGTTATATATTATGCAGTTCTTATCTACTACACTTGGGGCTGTCTCTACTATTTCCTTCTGTAACTAACATATTGACCCGAGATAATTAGACTACCTACTGGTCTTCCTATATATTGACACATGTTGCATAAGTAAAATCTCATGGTTACATCCTGTCTAGTCCATGGACTTGGTAATGTCTAAGATATATCAATATACGAGCGGTAGGAGCCTCTATGTCATAACCTCGCAGTATCTTATAATGCATTGTCTGCTACCAACCACATCACACAATGTACTAATTCTTTCTAGGTAGCTAGATTAAAGAGTACCAACCGCAAATGCAAATTTTCCTCCTTTAGATTACATAATCCTGGTTACATCCAAGAGCGACCTCCTATGTTAATGAAGGAATTATGGCATACTGTTGTATATATTAGAGGCCCCAGATGTTTCCCCATTAGAAATCACCTGGTTGATCTATTTTCTATCTATAAATGATGTATATAAACTTGGTAGATATGCATTATGCTCTGTACACTACTATAACAGATCGTAGGATTTCCATTTTTAAGATCAGCACTATTATAACATATTTTAGTTTGCACCACTCTTACTCTGCTGGAAACTGTAGCATAGATAAATGTCCTGCAGTGCCCCTGCCTTCCTGAAAATGGCTACCTTGTTGTGAAGCTACCCCTATATTATTACTATATGCCATATTCTTACTCCCCTCATTAACTGACCTGAGCTGGCTCCGCTTCCCCTTCCCCTTAATACTTAGAGCGGCTTTTGCCCGCTATATCCTCTTCCCCCTTATATACTATGGCCCACAAGTGGCCAGGACAAAAGCTACCTCCTCGCGTAATAAATTCATTTGATGGGCCCAAGAGTAGCCCCTTTGGCATTGCTAGGAGCATTCGTTATAAGATATAATACAAAAATGAAGTCCCATTTCCCCTAGTCCAGACTTGTCTGTCACACAGTAACTAAGCCTATCTGATGATCCCATTCCTTCTTGTTTATCTCTCAAGGCAGATTTTGATATCTTTCTATAAATAATCACTATACCAGATATAGCTCTACATGCTATGATGATGGCCATATCGCTGATCTGGCTATATTATTTTAGTCAACAAATAGTACCACAGTCTATGTTCTTACTGGTTATGTTTGTGTGATAGCAATGCTTATTATGTTTCTGTGGTATAACAACTTTTGGACGATTTTTGTTTGTAACATTTCTCAAGACTTCAATAAAAAATTATTTTTAAAAAAAATAAATAAAAAAATAAAACTAACATTAAACTATAAATTAACCGAACATTGCTATTCTAATAAAATAAAAAAACTACCAATTAAAAAATCAAAATAAAAAATTTCAAAAACCTAATACTACGAAAAAAATGAAAAATCTAACATTCAAAAAATAATAAACTGCCTAAAAAAATCTAATTAAAAAAAAAAACACCCCCCCAAAAAAAAAAAAACTAACACTAACCCTATAAAATCTACTCGCGGTTCCTGAAGTCTGAACATCCATCTCCGTCCAAGCGGCGAGAAGTCTTCATCCAGGCGGCAACACCTTCATCTATCTCGGGACGTCTTCTATCTTTATCCTGGTGACGCGGAGCAGAGCTATCCTGGACGGCGATAACAGAACAACTGGAATCCTCGCAGTCAAATGGGGTAGGTAAAAGAGGGTGAATATAAATGAAGTATCGCCAGTCAAAAGGCTTAAAAGTAGAAAGCTCCTTTATTAGAAATACACTAAAAAGGCATACACGCCAGCAAGCTAACATCCTGCACGAAGTGTCCTCTGAAGTTGAATGCAAGGTACCCATTTCAAAATTGCGTACCTTGCATTCCTATTGGCTGATTTGATTCTTCAAAGTCAAATCAGCCAATAGGATGAGAGCTTCTGAAATCCTATTGGCTGTTCAAAACAGCCAAAAGTATGAGAGCTACTGAAATCCTATTGGCTGATTTGAACAGCCAATAGGATTTCAGAAGCTCTCATCCTATTGGCTAATCATTTTAAGGGCAGTAAAAGAGCTGAATAGGTTTTTATTTTGGGGGGTTGGTTGGGTGGGGGGTTTTACTGTTGGGGGGACTTTATATTTTTTTTCCAGGTGCAAGAACTGTTTAACCTAGAGCAATGCCCTACAAAAGGCCCTATTAAGGGCTATTGGTAGTTTATTGTAGGTTAGGGGGTGTTTTTATTTTAGGGGGGCTTTTTATTTTTATAGGGCTATTAGATTAGGTGTAATTGTTTAATTTTTGATAATTTTGTTTATTATTTTTTGTAATCTTAGAGTTTTTTATTTTTTCGTAATTTAGTGTTTAATATTTTGTAATCTTAGATTTATTTTATTTTTTTCGTAATATAAGGGTTTTTTTTTAATTAGGTTTTTATTTGATAGTTTTTTTTATTTTATTAGAATACTTATGTTAGGTTAATTTATAGTTTAAACTTAGTTGTTTTTTTATTTCACAGGTATCTTTTTATTTATTTTAAGATAGTTAAATTGTAATTTTAATTTAAAGTTAGGGGGTGCTAGGTTTAGGGGTTAAGAGTTTAATTTAGTGTTTTGCGATGTTGGGGGCTGGAGGTTTAGGGGTTAATTTTTAATCTACTGTTGGCGATGTTGGATTAGGGGTTAATCACTTTATTTAGGTGCCAGTGATGTTGGGGGTGGCAGATTAGGGGTTAATAACTTTTATTAGTGTCGGAAATGTCGGGGGAGGCGGATTAGGGGTTAATAACTTTTATTAGTGTTGGGGATGTCGGAGCAGCCAATTAGGGGTTAATCACTTTATTTAGGTGTCGGTGATGTTGGGGGCAGCAGATTATTGGTTAATAACTTGTATTAGTGTTGGCGATGTCAGGGAGTGGTGGATTAGGGGTTAATAACTTTTATTCATTTTGGCGATGTCGAGGAGCGACGGATTAGGGGTTAATAACTTTTATTAGTGTCAGCGATGTCGTGGGCGGTGGATTAGGGGTTAATCACTTTATTTAGGTGTCGGCAATGTTGGAGTGCAGCGGATTAGGGTTTAATAACTTTTAATAGCGTCAGCAATGTCGGGGAGCAGCGGATTTAGGGTTAATAACTTTTATTAGTGTTGGCAATGTTGGGGACGGCAGATTAGGGGTTAATAACTTTTATTAGTGTTGGTGATGTTGGGGAGTGGTAGAATAGGGGTTAATAACAAGGAGGTTTTTCAGTAACTCGTAATGGCAGTGCTATGGAGAGTGCAATAGCGCAATTTTTTTTGCGTTCTTTTCGCACCCTGTTTCTTATCTAGGTGATCGCTTCTTTAAAATATGTTATCTTAGATATTTTTAATATTACCTTATTTAATGAAAAGAACATGTGAAAAAGCAAAATGCAATATTCAAATGTTGATTCTCGTAGAGAGTCTATGTTAACCAATGTTTTATTGTTCATTTTCTATTTCAATATTTGTTTTTCTCAAAATAATGTAATATTTAAAATAATGAAGTTAACATTTGTATGACACAGAAATGGCCAATGGTAGAACCTTTACCCACCCCTAATCAAGTCTAATAAATGTAATAATAAAGATAAATAGACGGAGACTGCAACAATCTGGAGAGGTTTCATAGCAACTGATAATCAATGTAAACATTATTTGTTTCTTGCTATTTTTAATTTGTTTTATGTATTTTTTTTTTTACTCAATTTATAAAATAAGAAATTGAAAGTACTATTCAGAGAACGTATATATGTGTATTTAAACTTAAGTTTATAATCATTCTTGACAATATATTTATATTGGTTTACACTGTTTTATTTTATTTATTTTTTTCTGGTTTTTTTGTTTGTTTTTTGGGGGGTTCAAATTTTAACACTTTGAAGGGCAATAAATAAAGATATTTTCTATTATTAAAAAAATAAATTCAACATACTCAAAATGGTAACTAAACACAGTTGATTAAATAATCTAATTTTGGAAACACTTGAACAGGAAAAACATGAAAAAAAATATTGTCATGCCTACTTGATTAATTACAATAGTGTGTAACCTTATGACATGAAGAGAAAATGAATTAATTTTTTATCAAAGAATTGAAAGATTGAAAAACATAAAAAGCTTACAGCAACCAGAGGCAGCTAAATGATATCTGTGTTTTTATATATTTACATTTTTAGAAGTAAGAAAGAACAGCTGATAAATTTAAATTGGCATAAAATGGATATTTAAAGGGAGATGAAACCAAAAACCTAACAGCTAGATTACAAGTCTGTGCGTTCGTCTTTTAACGCTGAAAAAAATGATATTTTAGCGTTAAATAAGCAATGCAGCCATTACGAGTCTTGTCGGTATAGGTTTACTGCAAGCCTTTTAGCCTATAACGCAACATCAGTCCTGCAGTTGACAAGATCCGTAACATTACCTAAAAGTAGTAGTTATGAGTTTTACGCTACAAATCTGTAACATAAAACTCATAACTAAACTGCTAAACACCCATAAACTACCTATTAACCCCTAAACCGAGGCCCTCCCGCATAGCAAATACTATATTAAAGTTATTAACCCCTAATCTGCCGCTCCCGACATCGCCGCCACAAAAAAGTATTAATCCCTATTCCGCCGCCCCCTCACATCGTCACCACTATAATAAACGCATTAACCGCTAAACCCTGCCCTCCCGCATCGCAAACACTATTTAAATATTATTAACCCCTAATCTACTGTCCCGCCCACATCGCCCCACTATACTAAAAGTTATTAAGCCCTACACCGCAGCCACTATAATAAACCTATTAACCCCTAAACCGCAAGCCCACCACAACAAAATATACTAAAGTAAACTATTAACCCCTAAACTGAAAGCCCCCACATCGTAATAAACTAAATTAAACTAGTAACCCCTAAACCTAACGCCCCCCCTAACGTTTAAAATTACAATTTCCCTAGCTTAAATTAAATTAAAATTTCCTGTCAAATTAAAAGAACTAAGTTTAAACTAACAATTAAACTAATATAATTATTAAACTAAAAGCTAGATTACGAGTTTTGCGGTATGAGTAAAAAAGCAGCGTTAAGGCTCATAAGGCTGCTTTTTCACTACTGCTGGTATTACGAGCCTTGCAGGTTTAGGAACACCGCACACTTTTTTGGCCGCACCGCAAATTAACTTACGCAATTTGCGTAAAGTCTTTTTTCAATGGGACTTCCATAGCGCCGGTATTACTGGGAGGCCAAAAAGTGAACGGTACAGCCTATCCCGCAAGATTCGTAACGCAATCTAAAGTCAGTAGTTATGAGTTTTACACTACAAAGCTGTAGCATAAAACTCATAACTAAAGTGCTAAAAAGTACACTAACACCCATAAACTACCTATTAACCCATAAAACGAGGCCCTCCCGCATCGCAAACACTAAAATAAAATTATTAACCCCCTAATCTGCCGCTCCCGACATCGCCGCCACTATAATAAACATATTAACCCCTAAACCACCGCACTCCCGCCTCGCAAACGCTAGTTAAATATTATTAACCCCTAATCTGCTGCCCCTAACATCACCGCCACCTACCTACATTTATTAACCCTTAATCTGCCGCTCCCAACATCACCGCCACTATACTAAATTTATTAACCCCGAAACCTAAGTCTAACCCTAAACCCCCTAACAAATATAATTAAAATAAATCTAAATAAAAATTCCTATCATTACCTAAATAATTTCTATTTAAAACTAAATACTTTCCTGTAAAATAAAGCCTAAGCTAGCTACAATATAACTAATAGTTACATTGTAGCTACATTAGGGTTTATTTTTATTTTACAGGCAGGTTTGTATTTATTTTAACTATTTACTAAGTACCTAGCTAAAATAAATACAAATTTACCTGTAAAATAAAACCTAACCTGAGTTATGATAACACCTAACACTACAATTAAATAAGTACCTAAATAAAATAAAATTACTTAAATTACAAAAACAAACAAACACTAAATTACACAAAATAAAAAAAGACATTATCAGATATAAACTAAAAAAGCCCCCCAAAATAAAAAAAAACACTTGGATGAAGACTTCTCCTGGCTTCGTTGAGGATGGATGTCCGGTCTTCAAAACTGTAAGTGGATCTTCGGGGGTTAATGTTAGGTTTTTTTAAGGGTTTTTTGGGTGGGTTTTATTTGTAGATTAGGGCTTTTGGGCTGAACAAGAGCTAAATGCCCTGTTGGGGGGGGTTGTATTTTTTTTACAGGTAAAAGAGCTGATTTCTTTGGGGCAATGTCCCGCAAAAGGCCCTTTTAAGGGCTATTGTAGTTTAGTTTAGGCTAGGGTTTTTTTTTATTGGGGGGCTTTTTTATTTTGATAGAGCTATTAGATTATTTGTAATTAGTTTAAATATCTGATAATTTCTTTTTTTTATTTTGTGTAATTTAGTGTTTGTTTGTTTTTTTGCAATTTAGATAATTGTATTTAATTTAGGTAATTTATTTAATTGTAGTGTAACTCAGGTTAGGTTTTATTTTACAGGTAAATTTGTATTTATTTTAGCTAGGTAGTTAGTAAATAGTTAATAACTATTTAGTAACTATTCTACCTAGTTAAAATAAATACAAGCTTGCCTGTAAAATAAAAATAAACCCTAAGCTAACTACAATGTAACTATTAGTTATATTGTAGCTATCATAGGCCTAGATTTAGAGTTGGGCGGTAGCCGTCAAAACCAGCGCTAGAGGCTCCTAACGCTGGTTTTTACCGCCCGCTGGTATTTGGAGTCAGTCAGGAAAGGGTCTAACGCTTACTTTGCAGCCGCGACTTTTCCATACCACAGATCCCCCTACGCCATTTGTGTATCCTATCTTTTCAATGGGATCTTTCTAACGCCGGGACGTCGTGGCTGAAGTGAGCGTTAGAAATCTAATGACAAAACTCCAGCCGCAGAAAAAAATCAGTAGTTCAGAGCTTTCTGGGCTAACGCCGGTTTATAAAGCTCTTAACTACTGTGCTCTAAAGTACACTAACACCCATAAACTACCTATGTACCCCTAAACCGAGGTCCCCCTACATCGCCGCCACACTATTAAAATGTTTTAACCCCTAATCTGCCGCTCCATACACCGCCGCCAGCTACATTATCCCTATGTACCCCTAATCTGCGGCCCCTAACACCGCTGACCCCTATATTATATTTATTAACCCCTAATCTGCCGCCCCCGCTATCGCTGACACCTGCATATTATTATTAACCCCTAATCTGCCGATCCGTACACCGCCGCAACCTACATTATACCTATGTACCCCTAATCTGCTGCCCCTAACACCGCCGACCCCTATATTATATTTATTAACCCCTAATCTGCCGCCCCCAATGTCGCCTCCACCTACCTACAATTATTAACCCCTAATCTGCCGACCGGACCACACCGCTACTATAATAAATGGATTAACCCCTAAAGCTAAGTCTAACCCTAACACTAACACCCCCCTAAGTTAAATATAATTTAAATCTAACGAAATAAATTAACTCTTATTTAATAAATTATTCCTATTTAAAGCTAAATACTTACCTGTAAAATAAACCCTAATATAGCTACAATATAAATTATAATTATATTGTAGCTATTTTAGGGTTTATATTAATTTTACAGGCAACTTTGTATTTATTTTAACCAGGTACAATAGCTATTAAATAGTTAATAACTATTTAATAGCTACCTAGTTAAAATAATAACAAAATTACCTGTAAAATAAATCCTAACCTAAGTTACAATTAAACCTAACACTACACTATCAATAAATTAATTAAATACAATACCTACAATTATCTACAATTAAACCTAACACTACACTATCAATAAATTAATTAAATACAATACCTACAAATAAATACAATGAAATAAACTAACTAAAGTACAAAAAATAAAAAAGAACTAAGTTACAAAAAATAAAAAAATATTTACAAACATTAGAAAAATATTACAACAATTTTAAACTAATTACACCTACTCTAAGCCCCCTAATAAAATAACAAAGCCCCCCAAAATAAAAAAAAATGCCCTACCCTATTCTAAATTAAAAAAGTTCAAAGCTCTTTTACCTTACCAGCACTGAAAAGGGCCATTTGCGGGGCATGCCCCAAAGAATTCAGCTCTTTTCCTGTAAAAAAAACATACAATACCCCCCCCAACATTACAACCCACCACCCACATACCCCTAATCTAACCCAAACCCCCCTTAAATAAATAAACACTAAGCCCCTGAAGATCTCCCTACCTTGTCTTCACCACACCGGGTCCCGATCTGTCCAGAAGAGCCTCCAAAATCTTCATCCAAGCCCAAGCAGGGGCTGAAGAGTGACGTCCATCCTCCGGCTGAAGTCTGGATCCAAGCGGCAAATGAAGAAGTCCATCTTCGGGAAGAAATCTTCATCCTATCTGGGCAGAAGAGGACATCCGGACCGGCAAACATCTTCATCCAAGCCACATCTTCTATGTTGTTCCATCGGATGACGAGCGGCTGATCTTGAAGACCTCCGGCGCGGATCCATCCTCTTCGTTCGACGTCCAACTGAAGAATGAAGGTACCTTTAAGGGACATCATCCAAGATGGCGTCCCTCGAATTCCGATTGGCTGATAGGATTCTATCAGCCAATCGTTATTAAGGTAGGAAAATTCTGATTGGCTGATTCCATCAGCCAATCAGATTCAAGTTCAATCCGATTGGCTGATCCAATCAGCCAATCAGATTGAGCTCGCATTCTATTGACTGATCGGAACAGCCAATAGAATGCAAGCTCAATCTGATTGGCTGATTGGATCAGCCAATCGGATTGAACTTAAATCTGATTGGCTGATTCCATCAGCCAATCAGAATTTTCCTACCCTAATTCCGATTGGCTGATAAAATCCTATCAGCCAATCGGAATTTCGAGGGACACCATCTTGGATGACGTCCCTTAAAGGAACCTTCATTCTTCAGTTGGATGTCGAACGAAGAGGATGGATCCGCGCCGGAGGTCTTCAAGATCAGCCGCTCGTCATCCAATGGAACAACATAGAAGATGCTGCTTGGATGAAGATGTTTGCCGGTCCGGATGTCCTCTTCTGCCCGGATAGGATGAAGATTTCTTCCCGAAGATGGACTTCTTCATTTGCCGCTTGGATCCAGACTTCAGCCGGAGGATGGACGTCACTCTTCAGCCCCTGCTTGGGCTTGGATGAAGATTTTGGAGGCTCTTCTGGACAGATCGGGACCCGGTGTGGTGAAGACAAGGTAGGGAGATCTTCAGGGGCTTAGTGTTAGGTTTATTTAAGGGGGGTTTGGGTTAGATTAGGGGTATGTGGGTGGTGGCTTTTTTTCAGCCAGCTCTCCCCATTGATGTCTATGGGGATATTGTGCACGAGCATGTAAAACCAGCTCACCGCTGCCTTAAGCAGCGCTGGTATTGGAGTGCGGTATGGAGCTCAATTTTGCTCAACGCTCACTTCTTGCCTGATAATGCTGGGTTTATGAAAACCTGTAATACCAGCGTTGTAGGTAAGTGAGCGGTGACAATAACGTGCAAGTTAGCACCGCACCCCTCATAACGCAAAACTCGTAATCTAGCCGAAAGAAAACTAAACTACACATTAAAAAATCCTAACACTACTCTAAAAATTACAAACGCCTAGATTATGAGTTTTGTGTTATGAGCTGTGCAGTGCAAACGAGCAGTTTTTTCTCACCGCTCACTTACCTACAGCGCTGGTATTACAGGTTTTTACAAACCCAGAGTTAAAAGGCAAGAAGTGAGCGTAGAGCAAAATTTAGCTCCACACTGCACTTCATTACCAGCGCTGCTTAAGTCAGCGGTGAGCTGGTTATACGTGCACGATTTCCCCATAGACATCAAAGGGGAGAGCCGGCTGAGAAAAAGTCTAACACCTGCCAAAAAACAGCATAAAAATCAGTAACACAGCTCCATTGATTCCTATGGGGAAACACATTTTATGTTTACACCTAACACCCTAACATGAACTCTGAGTCTAAACACACCTAATCTTACACTTATTAACCCCTAATCTGCCGCCCCCGACATCGCCGACACCTGCATTATACTTATTAACCCCTAATCTGCCGCTCCGGACATCGCCGCCACCTACATTATACTTATTAACCCCTAATCTGCTGCCCCCAACATCGCCGACACCTACATTATATTTATTAACCCCTAATCTCCCTCCCCCAATGTCGCCGCAACCTACCTACATTTATTAACCCCTAATCTGCCACCCCCAACGTCGTTGCCACTATATTAAATGTATTAACCCCTAAATCTAAGTCTAACCCTAACCCTAACACCCCCTAACTTAAATATAATTTAAATAAATCTAAATAAAAATTACTATCATTAACAAAATTATTCCTATTTAAAACTAAATACTTACATATAAAATAAACCCTAAGCTAGCTACAATATAACTAATAGTTACATTGTAGCTATTTTAGGGTTTATTTTTATTTTACAGGCAAGTTTGTATTTATTTTAACTAGGTAGACTAGTTAGTAAAGAGTTATTAACTATTTACTAACTACCTAGCTAAAATAAATACAAATTTACCTGTAAAATAAAACCTAACCTAAGTTACAATAACACCTAACACTACACTACAATTAAATAAATTACCTAAATTAAATACAATTAAATAAATTAAATTAAATTAGCTAAATCACAAAAAAAAACTGAATTACAGAAAATAAAAAACAAATTACAGATCTTTAAACTAATTTCACCTAAGAGCCCTATCAAAATAAAAAAGCCCGCCCAAAATAAAAAATCCTAGCCTAAACTAAACTACCAATAGCCTTTAAAAGGGCCTTTTGCGGTGCATTGCCCCAAAGAAATCAGCTCTTTTACCTGTAAAAAAAATACAAACACCCGCCAACAGTAAAACCCACCACCCACACAACCAACCCCCCAAATAAACGCCTAACTAAAAAAACCTAAGCTCCCCATTGCCCTGAAAAGGGCTTTTGGATGGGCATTGCCTTTAAAAGGGCATTTAGCTCTATTGCTGCCCAAAGCCCTAATCTAAAAACTAAACCCACCCAATACACCCTTAAAAAATCCTAACACAAACCCCCAAAGATTCACTTACCGGGAGAAGTCTTCATCCAAGCGGCAAGATATCCTCAACTAAGCCGGCAGAAGTGGTCCTCCAGACGGGCAGAAGTGGTCATCCAGACGGACAGAAGTCTTCATCCAGACGGCATCTTCTTCTATCTTCATCCTTCCGACATGGAGCGGCTCCATCTTCAAGACATCCGGCACGGAGCATCCTCTTCAAATGACGTCTTCTTAGGAATGAATATAGCTTTAAGTGACATCATCCAAGATGGCGTCCCTTAGATTCCCATTGGCTGATAGAATTATATCAGCCAATCGGAATTAAGGTAGAAAAAATCCTATTGGCTGATGCAATCAGCCAATAGGATTGAGCTGGAATTCTATTGGCTGATTGGATTGAAGATGTAGCCGCTCAGCGTCGGAAGGATGAAGATAGAAGATGCCATCTGGATGAAGACTTCTGCCCATCTGGAGGACCACTTCTGCCCGTCTGGAGAACCACTTCTTCTGGCTTCGTTGAGGACATCTTGCCGCTTGGATGAAGACTTCTCCCGGTAAGTGAATCTTCGGGGGTTAATGTTAGGATTTTTAAGGGTGTATTGGGTGGGTTTATTTTTTAGGTTAGGATTTTGGGCAGCAATAAAGCTAAATGCCCTTTTAAGGGCAATACCCATCCAAATGCCCTTTTCAGGGCAATAGGTTTTTTTAGTTAGGCTTTTATTTGGGGGGTTGGTTGTGTGGGTGGTGGGTTTTACTGTTGGCAGGTTGTTTGTATTTTTTTTTACATTTAAAAGAGCTGATTACTTTGGGGCAATGTCCTGCAAAAGGCCCTTTTAAGGGCTATTGATAGTTTAGTTTAGGCTAGGGTTTTTTTATTTTGGGGGCTATTTTATTTTGATAGGGCTATTAGATTAGGTTTAATTAGTTTAAATATCTTGTAATTTGTTTATTATTTTCTGTAATTTAGTGTTTGATTTTTTGTACTTCAGCTAATTTAATTTAATTTAGTTAATTTTATTTAATTTAGTTAATTTATTTAACTATAGTGTAGTGTTAGGTGTTATTGTAACTTAGGTTATGTTTTATTTTACAGGTACTTTTGTATATATTTTACCTAGGTAGTTATGAAATAGTTTATAACTATTAAATAACTATTCTACCTAGTTAAAATAAACACAAACTTGCCTGTAAAATAAAAATAAACCCTAAGATAGCTTCAATGTAACTATTAGTTTTATTGTAGCTAGCTTAGGGTTTATTTTATAGGAAAGTATTTAAATTTAAATAGGAATTATTTAGGTAATAATATTATTTTTTATTTAGATCTATTTAAATTATATTTAAGTTAGGGGGTGTTAGGGTTAGGATTAGACTTAGGTTTAGGGGTTAATACATTTAGTATAGTGGCGGCGACGTTGGGGGTGGCAGATTAGGGGTTAATAAATGCAGATAGGTGGCGGCAATGTTAGGGACGGCAGATTAGGGGTTAATAATATTTAACTAATGTTTGCGGGGCAGGAGTGCGGCGGTTTAGGGGTTAATATGTTTATTATAGTTGCGGCGACGTTTGGAGCGGCAGATTAGGGGTTAATAATTTTATTATAGTGTTTGCGATGCGGGAGGGCCTCGGTTTAGGGGTTAATAGGTAGTTTATGGGTGTGAGTGTACTTTTTAGCACTTTAGTTATGAGTTTTATGTTACAGCGTTATACCATGAAACTCTTAACTACTGACTTTTAAATGCGCTAGGACTCTTGACGGGGTAGGGTGTACCGCTCACTTTTTGGCCTCCCAGGACAGACTCGTACTACCGGCACTATGGAAGTCCCATAGAAAAAAGACTTTACGAAGTTTACGTAAGTCATTTTGAGGTAAGGCCAAAAAAAGTGTGCAGTGACCCTAAACCTTCAAGACTCTTAATACCAGCGGGCGTAAAAAAGCAGCGTTAGGACCTCTTAACGCTGCTTTTTTACCCTAACGCACAACTCGTAATCTAGCCGTTTGTTATTTTGTGTAATGTATTTTTTCGTTTTGGGGTGGGTTTTTATTTCTAGATTAGGGCTTGGGCAGCAAAAGTGCTAAATGCCCTTTAAAGGGCAATGTCCATACAAATGCCCTTTCCAGGGCAATGGGTAGATAAGGTTTTACTTTAGTTTTATTTTGTGGGTTTGGGGGTTGGGGGTTTGTATACTGTTAGGGGGAGTTTGTTTGTTTTTTTTGTAGCAAAAGAGCTGTTAACTTTAGGGCAATGCCCTACAAAAGGCCATTTTAAGGGCCCCCAAAAGGCCCTTTTAAAGGCCCTTAGTAGTTTGGGGGGTGGGGGTTTGTATACTGTTAGGGGTGTTTGTTTTCTTTTGTAGCAAAAGAGCTGTTAACTTTAGGGCAATACCCTACAAAAGGCCCTTTTAAGGGCCAATGGTAGTTTATTCTAGATTAGGGTTTTTTATTTTGGGGTGGGGATTTTTTTTAAAGGGTATTAGAATAGGAATAATTTTTATTGTTTTGGATAATTTCATTTGTTTTTTTGTAATGGTAGGTTTTTTATTTTTTGTGATTTTAGTGTTTTTTTTATTTTTTGTAATTTTAGGTTTTAGTGTAAGACAGGTTAGGTTTTATTTCACAGTTAAGTTAGTATTTATTTTAACTAGGTAGTTAGTAAATAGTTAATAACTATTTACTAATTAGTCTACCTAGTTAAAATAAATACAAACTTACCTGTGAAATAAAAATAAAACCTAAGCTAGCTACAATATAATTATTAATTATATTGTAGCTAGCTTAGGTTTTATTTCACAGGTAAGTATGTATTTAGTTTTAAATAGGTATTATTTAGTTAATAATTGTAACTTTAGTTTATCTCTATTTTAATTATGCTAAAGTTAGGGGTGTTAGGGTTAGGTTTAGGGTTAGGTTTAGGGGTAGAATTAGGGGTAGGTGTAGTGGTTAATAGTTTAATTTAGGTTTTTGCAATGTGGGGGGCTGGTGGTTTAGGGGTTAATAGATTTATTTAGTGGTAGTGATGTGGAAGGCCAGAGGTTTAGGGGTTAATAGCTTTATTTAGTTGTGGCGATGTCGGTGAGAGGCGGAATAAGGGTTAATAGATGTATTGTAGTGTGGCCGGGGTGCAGGAGAATAGGGGTTAATAACTAAAGTATAGTGGCGGCGATATCGGGAGTGGCAGATTAGGGGTTAATAGCTTTATTTGGTGGCGGCGATATTGGGGACGGCAGATTAGGGTTTAATAACATTATGTAGGTGCCGGCGATGTCAGTAGGGGTCAGATTAGGGGTGTTTAGACTCAGGGTTTATGTCAGGGTGTTAGGTTTCTTTCCCCATAGACATTAATGGGGCTGCGTTACGGAGCTTTTCTTTCCACAATCGCAGGTGTTAGACTTTTTTCTGACCTGGTCTCCCCATTGTATGTCTATGGGGAAAGCGTGCACAAGCACATCAAAACAGCGCTTGTTTTTGATGCGGTATGGAGCTTAAAAGCATCATATCGCACGCACAAGCCGACTTTTTGAAAACTTGTAATGGCTGCGCTATAGGGGGTTAAATAACGCAACTTTTGTTGTGTTTGTTAATTTCCCTATAACTCGTATTCTACCCGTTAGTTTTATGATTCAGGCAGAACATACCCTTTTTAAAAAGTTTACTTCTGTTATCAAATACTTCTGTAATCATGTTTGCATCATTCACATGAAATTCTGTGTAGCAGGGCATACCTAGATAGGTTGTTTGCATGTGTCTGGAGCACTATATTCACAGCGAACACTGCTGCCATCTAGTGCTCTTGCAAATGTATACATTTTTAAACATATTCTTGCAAACCTGTTGCCATATAGTGCTCAATACCAAAAGAACAAAGTCAATTTGATAATTTAGTTGACTATCTAAATGATTTTCCTTTAAGCTTCTGACAAAAAATAAAAAAATTCCAAAGGCTCATTTGAACACATTTATTTATATTTGTCATAATAAATGTCACTAATAGATTAAATGTAAACATATGTGTAAGTTATATTATCTATAGTGTATTAGACATCATGGTATACTTTTTACAAATAAATATAATAGCTAAATATAATATTATGCTTCTGGGCATTATGTTCCTGAGCTGTTTCTTCTTAAGAACCTTATGTTGCCTGAAGTTTTACAATATGTTTTCTGAAATCATTGAAGTACTTTAGATTTACGTAGTATCTAACAGGATTGCAAATATTCTCTGCTGTATCCTCTTAAATGAATTTCAAGATACAGAACAACATACGTCTGCTTAGTCTATATGGCCTGAAGGATTGTATTGCAATTTTTTTTATTTTTTTATTTATTTTTTATTAAGGAATTGATCAAAAACAAAATGAGAGCAAAAAAAAGCAAGATAAATACAAGCAAAACATCAACATGTGGCAATGTGTGAAAACGTCTGTCATTTGTTTATACAATACCAGATATATACTTGTCCTGCCAGGATTACACATTTTGTTATTAGCTCTCGTCACACATAAAAGGAAGAAGAAGAGGGGATAGCAAGGCAGCTCACTGGCATGAGTTTATGTGAGATCATCATATACCTAGCCTATCATATAGCGATATTAGTAAATTATACCTCCTCTCTGAAGGATCTAGGTTCCTCATGTTCCACTACTAAATGTAACAGAAAACAAAACAAACAAACAAAAAAAAAGACAGAACAGCAAACAAAGCATCACAAGAAGTTAACAGTTTTCAAACGGACCTGCAAAACTCAACCTATAATATATGAGGTTTCTCTGCGTTGTAATTTTTTTTTTTTTAAACTAAATTATCCTAAACAAGAATAAAAGACTCTAATAAAGGCATCTACATAAAATTCGATTAAAAACAGGGGCACTTTAATTCATCAAAATTTACATTTCACTCCTGTTGTGAAAAAAAAGTACCTTTTAATCTTCACAGCAGCTCCAGCTTCCTCCACCCGTCGCAAAACCTCTTCCTGGCTCTAAAATGAGGAATCCGGCTTCCTCCAATCATGGCATTAAATCAGACACTGATTACCCCAGGGGGGGAAGCCGTGATTGGAGGATGACCTATCCATCATTTCTGACATCAGAAATGGCTTCCAACGACCGGGGAAGTTGAAGCTGCTGTCAAGATTAAAAGATAAGTTTTTTTTTCACAACACAAGTGAAATGTAAATTTTGATGAATTAAAGTGCCCCTGTTTTTAATCGAATTGTTAAAAACCCGGCACTTTAGCATCAAAATTTAGATTCACTTTAATGTGGAAAAAAGGGAAGCTGGATTCCAAAAGTAAAGAGATAATACTATGTTTGAAATAACAGTAGGCAATGCAATGTTGGTAATTACAAACTCATGTTTTTTTTTTAATTGGAAAAGGTAAGGCTAGCCCTCACTATATTATTTACTATTTCTGCCAATTACTTATAAGGTAAAGTGCCTCATAATGAATCTCAAATAAGAACTATCCCATTTTATAATCTACAAAGATTACAGAAATTAGGGCAATAAGGCAATCAATACAGAAATAACATAAACATAGTCATCATGTAACCAAGCTTCTTTACAAGGTGTCCTTCATGTAAGATGTCAGACCACTAACCGAGTTCAATTTCAAGTTCCCTTTTATGTGGAAAGCAAATAATTTGCTGCAGCATCCCACATAATCTTAAACGGCTCAAAATAAGACATTTCTTCCAGCGTTGTGCTGCAGGCTATAGCAGAAATAAACATAGCTCACCCCACCCCTACTTGCTTTCACATAAACTGAAATACAGTTTTCTTGCGGTTCTTGTTGTAGGTGTAAAAATGTCCTCTCAAAAGTTCTCATTTTGAATGCCATGAACCTGTGCAAGTGGTCCCCTTATTAATATTAGATAGCAGCTTGATTTCTCCAAAGTCGTCTCTTCCAAGATAAAGCGTTCCCCAACAGCTTGCCTGTCCAGGGAGAGGCAGATGGCATTGATCGATGGCTGTAAAATAGAAATTAAAAGAAATTTTCTTCAGAGCTGATGAAGCCTGCAGCCATCTTGAAGAGCCGCCCAAGTTGCCTGTATTGCAATCTTAAAAGATTTCTTTATAAACTAAAATGTCTTATGGTAGTTCTTCATCCTGCACTGTTTAAGGCAGTCCCTATTTTCTTTTTGTGAAACCTGGACATTTATAGAGAGGGTGGGCTGGACAGAGTTCCAAACCATGACTATCCCCCAAAATGCAGGGCATTGGTTGCTCTGAGGCTAGAAGCACTGAGCAAGGGAATCTGTGAGAGATGTTTAAAGAATCAACCAACTGACCCTGTGACATGCTACACAACGATTATTTGTTCATCACGGGTGATTATTTATATCAGTCTCTAAATGTCCACAAGGAGGTACTAGTATATTAGTTTGTCAGGGCATGCTGCTTGGGCTTTAACTGTTTAAATGTGTTAAAACTATTTTTAATGCAGCAGTTTAAAGGGACATTCAACATTTTGAGATGGTAATATAAAAGGATAAATTGTATATGTAAAATAAAATCTGCAATATACTTTCATTATTTATTTTGTTAATTTTTCCTGTAATTCCACTCTCTGAAATTGTGAGCTTTTCAGTTCCTCTTAGAATTGGAAGCATAGAACACTGTTATATTTCGCACAGTTATTGGCTGAACACTTTAGTGACCTATTCATAGCTGTACCTAATTGGCCACAGCAGAGAAGGTAATCTAAGTTACAACATGGCAGCTCACATTATTTTATAGACACTAAAACTATACACTTATTTTGTCAATATTTAAACAATTAATGAAACTTTAAAAAAAAAATACATCCACGATATTCTCAAACTAATCTTTTCTTTAAATGCCTCATTTTATCTAGCATTTATTTAGTGTTTAATGTCCCTTTAAAGTTAAAGGGACAGTCTACACCTTAGTCATCTTAAAGTCTAACTTTAGAGGAAGCTGAAAATATCCTCCTGAACCCCTTTATATATCATGCAGCAGTAACAGTAAAACAAATATTTTAAAATTACTATTGTTTCTGGTCACTTTGAAATGGCTGCCAAGCTCCGCCCACTGATGACATCACGATCTAAACTGCATCTATGCACTCTGCTAAATAGCACTGGCAGTCTGCTGAATTCAATTTGTGAGTCTTTTGTAACTAGTGAAGCCTTTAATGCAGCGCAGATCATGATGTCATCAGTAGGCGGAGCTTTGCAGCCATGAAACAATATTCATTTTAAAATAACTTTTTTACTGTTACTTCTGCATGATATAGAAAGGAGTTCATGAAAATATTTGCAGCCTAATCTAATGTTAGATTTTAAAATGACTAAGGTGTAGACTGTCCCTTTAATATATCCTATGAATATATATATTTTTTTAACTTTTGCTTAGGAATTAAAAACAGTACAGGAGGAAAATAATAGAATCACTGACAGTGTGTAAGAAAAACAGTGAAATTGACATTGGAAGGAGAGAGCACGAGAAAAAATCTTCAGCACGGATCCCTTATCTGTTTTTCTAGAAGATAAATCTCTGCTATATCAAATACACTTTTCTTCACATGCCTGAAGTCAGAGTCTGGGCACAGAGCAGCTACATCTACAAATAATGTGTTCTGCTGTTTGTGAGAGAATATGAATGTGTGTCTGACTGTGTGTCGGTCAAAGAAAAAAATAACCTTCCCTGTCCTCCACTGGGCAGAATTCTGATGCAGTCCTCAGCAGCTGCCTGTGTCTTGTGGTAGATCTCTGGGGTGTTGGTTACTGGGGAGTAATCTTTATCTACACTCACAGTTGCTAGAAGAAGAGCCTTTATTCACATATCCTGCACCAACCAAGTATTTTACTGACTACCTAGTGCTGTGTAGACTTTTCATTCAGACCCTGTAAACAGAAACAGAGGCAACTTTGATCCATGGAACAGAAAGGGCATGAAAAGCAGATGGCAAAAAGAGAGGAGAATCTTAGTGACTCTGTGAAGCTAAAAAAACAGGGACAAGAAGACAGTGAAAGGGACAGTAAACCCCTTGAGATTTGTATATAAAATGTTAAAGGGGCACTGAACCCAAATTTTTTCTTTCGTGCTTCAGATAGAGAATGCAATTTTAAGCAACTTTCTAATTTACTCCTATTATCAATTTTTATTTGTTCTCTTGCTATCTTTATTTGAAGAAGAAGGCGTCTAAGCTTTTTTTGGTTCAGACTCTGGACAGCACTTTTTTATTGGTGGATGAATTTGTCCACCAATCAGCAAGGACAACCCAGGTTGATCACCAAAAATGGGCCGGCATCTAAACTTACATTCTTGCATTGCAAATAAAGATACCAAGATAATGAAGAAAATGTGATATTAGGAGTAAATTAGAAAGTTGCTTAAAATTTCATGCTCTATCCGAATCACAAAAGAGAAAATTTGGGTTCAGTGTCCCTTTAAGTTGTGTGTAATGAAACAACTTTGCAATGTATTTCCTTTATTTATTTTGCCCCCTTGTAATTTATCTATAATCAATTTCTAATTCTCAGAATGTGAAATGCACCCTGCTGACTTTTCAAGGCTAAACCTGCTACAAATCTGTCCCTAATTGGCTTTATCCGATAACAACTGCAAAACAATGCATTCTATACTAACATTATGACCATGACTAGCCTTGCTGTCTGCGGATAAAGCCCAGATAGGCTCCTCCAAATACGGCAAATGGTGGGCGGAGTTTGGCTATTGAAAAATAACTGCAGCAAAAAGGATGTTAATTTGTTTTAAAATCACTGGACTGATATGTTATTCTATAGCAACTCAAAGGAAATGTCTTGTAATTACAAGGTATTTGCTGTTCCTGGAAAGGGAATTTAAATAAGCTTAGAAATGAACAGTAAAACATGATGTTTCATATCACTTTTTACAACCCCCTTACTATATGATTTTGACGTTCTGGTGTACCAGCATTTGATAAATTCCTACCAAATCCCACATCACAAAGGAAATTCATATACTCAGAAAGAGCTTTGGGAGTTAAAGAGACATTGTACACTAGGTTTTTCTTTGCATAAATGTTTGTAGATAATCCATTTCTATAGCCCACCTGGGAGTGTTTTTGTCAAAATGTATAGTTTTGCTTGGATTTTCAGACTCCTAACCAAGCCCCAAAGATTTAGATGTATATTGATGTTTACAGACTCCTGGTTTAGCAATAGGTATTTTCCTATGCAGGGAAGGGAGAATTGTCTGCTATTCCCCTTTCAGTGGGTGTCCCAGCCTAACTTCACCAGCAGTGCTAAACTGGGAGCTTCTAAGTAAGTTTTAAAAGGTTTTATAATGGATTTTTATATCAGTATCTGTGCATATTCTTCTTTATAGTAGGGTCTGTTACATGCAGTTATATGAAAATTGATGTGTACTGTCTCTTTAATTTTGGCCATTTTTTATTTTTTGTTTTTACAATATAGTGATGCATGCTATAAAGAAGAGTTTCTTAAAGGGTTATTGGATATAAAAGATATAAGTCAAACACAATCAGTGTATATTCACAAAAATAATATAATTAAAATGAAAAAAACTAACAGCTAGATTACGAGTTTTGCATTTTGCGTCATGAGTGAAAAAGCATTGTTATGCTTCATAACGCTGCTTTTTCCCTAACGCCGCTATTACAAGTCTTGTAGGTATAGGTGTACCGCACACCTTTTTGGCCGTCACGCAACGTCAGTACCGCACTTTTAAAAAAGTCCTTTTTCAATGGGAATCCCATAGCGCCGGTATTACGAGTTTGCCTGGGAGGCCAAAAAGTGAGCGGTACACTCTATAACGACAAGATCCGTACCGCAATCTTAAGTCAGCCGTTATGAGTTTTACGTTACAAATCTGTAGCATAAAATTCATAACTAAAGTGTTGCAAAGTACACAAACACCCATAAACTACCTATTAACCCCTAAACCGAGGCCCTCCCACATCGCAAACACTATAATAAAATTATTACCCCTAATCTACCGCTCCGGACATCGCCGCCACTAAAAAAATTTATTAACCCCTGTTCCACCGCTCCCCGACATTGTTGCCACTATAATAAACCTATTAACCCCTAAACCGCCGCCATCCCGCATTGCAAACACTACTTAAATATTATTAACCCCTAATCTGCCGTCCGCCCACACCGCCGCTATAATAAACCTATTAACCACCAAGCCCCCCACAACGAAATATACTAAATTAAACTATTGACCCCTAAACTTCTGGCCTCCCACATCACTGCATAAATTTATTAACCCCTAAACCTAACCCTAACATAACCCAAAGCATAAGTCTAACCCTAACACCCCCTAACTTAAATATGATTAAAATAAATCTAAATAAACCTTACAATTATTAACTAAATAATTCCTATTTAAAACTAAATACATACTTACCTGTACCTTACTAATAGTTATATTGTAGTTATCTTAGGTTTTATTTTTATTTCACAGTTTGTATTTATTTTAACTAGGTAGACTAGTTAGTAAATAGTTATTAACTATTTACTAACTACCTAGTTAAAATAAATACAAATTTACCTGTAAAATAAAACCTAACCTGCCTTATAATAAAACCTAGCATTACAATCAAATCAAATAAATTAAATTAATCACATACAATTATCTAAATTACAAAAAAACAAAACACTAAAATTACACATAATAAAAAACAAAATTATCAACAACAAAAATCGAATTACTCCTAATCTAATAGCCCTATCAAAATAAAAAAGCCCCCCCCAAAATAATAAAACCGCTAGCCTACACTAAACTGCCAATAGCCCTTAAAAGGGCCTTTTGCGGGGCATTGCCCCAAAGATAACAGCTTTTTTGCATGGCAATAAAAATTACAAACACCCCCCCAACAGTAAAACCCATTTGGGGGGTTTGGTTGTGCGGGTGGTGGGTTTTACTGTTGGGGGGCGGTGTTTGTAATTTTTATTGCCAGGTAAAAAAGCTGTTATCTTTGGGGCAATGCCCCACAAAAGGCCCTTTTAAGGGCTATTGGCAGTTTAGTGTAGGCTAGGGGTTTTATTTTTGTATTTTTTTTATTTTTTTTTTGGGGGGGGGGGCTTTTTATTTTGATTGGCTATTAGATTAGGAGTAATTTGATTATTATTATTTTGATAATTTCTTTTTTATTTTGTGTCATTTAGTGGGGTTTTTTTGTAATTTAGATAATTCTATTTGATTAATTTAATTTGATTTGATTGTAATGTTAGGTTTTATTGTAAGGCAGGTTAGGTTTTATTTTTTAGGTACATTTGTATTTATTTTAACTAGGTAGTTAGTAAATAGTTAATAACTATTTACTAACTAGTCTACCTAGTTAAAATAAATACAAACTTACCTGTGAAATAAAAATAAAACCTAAGATAGCTACAATATAACTATTAGTTATATTGTAGCTAGCTTAGGTTTTATTTTACAGGTATGTATTTATTTTTAAATAGGAATTATTTAGGTAATAATTGTAAGGTTTATTTAGATTTATTTTTTATTATATTTAAGTTAGGGGGTGTTAGGGTTAGGGTTAGACTTATGCTTAGGGTTACTTTAGGGTTAGGGTTAGGTTTAGGGGTTATTATATTTATGTAGAGTTAGTGATGTGGGAGGCCAGAGGTTTAGGGGTTAATAACTTTAGTATAGTGGCGGCAACATTGGGGCAGCAGATTAGGGGTTAATAAGCATAGGTAGGTGGCGGCAATGTTAGGGGTGGCAGATTAGGGGTTAATAATTTAATGTAGGTGGCAGAGATGTTAGGGGCAGCAGATTAGGGATGTTTAGACTCAGAGTTTATGTTAGGATTTAAACATAATTTTTTTTTCCCCATAGACATCAATGGGGCTGCGTTACAGAGCTTTTCATTCCGCAATCGCAGATGTTAGGCTTTTTTTTTGCCGGCTCTCCCCATTGATGTCTATGGGGAAATTGTGCACAAGCACGTCAAAGCAGCGCTCCTATTTGGGTGAGGTATGGAGCTCAACGCAACCATATCGCCCACGCAAGCCTGCTTTTTGTAAACCTGTAATATCAGCACTATAGGGAGGTGAAATAATGCCGCTTTTGTGGTGGTCGGTAATTTCCCTATAGCGCTCAAAACTCGTAATCTAGCTGTAAGTGAAAATAAACTGTGCACATATAGTGCTTGTGTAAATAAAGATAAAAAACCTTTAAATGCCTCTGATACAAGTAGGAAACTTCAAAAAAATTGCAAAAACTTGGAAGTTTCCTACTTGTATCAGAGGCATTTAAAGGTTTCTTTATCTTTATTTACACAAGGACTTTATGTGCACAGTTTAGTTTCACTTTTCACTCATTTTAAACTGTTATGGGAGTCAAAATTAAACTTTTATGAGTTAATTGCAAAAAAAACAAACAAAAACTTTTTTATTTATTTCAGTTATACACTTTAATTCTTTCTCTAGGTCTCCTTGGTTGAAATCTGGTTTCCTTCAATGAGGGAATACAAGCAACTTGCAGAGGAAGTCAGAGTACAAAAGCTTTTGCTACTCTATGGTACAACTCTATCGTAAACTAAGTTAGCGAACATATAGGGCTCGGTTTATTGAGCCTTTCTCCTCCCTTCAACTGCAGGTTCTCACGGGAGAACCTGCAGTCAGTATTTATCAAGCTGCGCTGCTTCCCTACACTCTTCTCCACCTATTAGATGGAGAATTTCAATCTCCCCGTTCTCATCTGACCGGGGAGATTGACAGGTCCTTCACGCTCGTGATTGGCTGTTTGCAAAACAGCGCTTGTGTGCAATGTTAAAGGGACAGTCAACTCCAGAATTGTTATTGTTTAAAAAAATAGATAATCGCTTTATTACCCATTCCCCTGTTTTGCATAACCAAAACAGTTATATAAATACACTTTTTACCTCTGTGATTACCTTGTAAGACTGCCCCTTTATTTCCATTCTTTTGACAGACTAACATTTAGCAAACCCCCTTTAAATAAACCTAACACTAAGCCCCTGAAGATCTGCCTACCTTATCTTCACCACGCCGGGTATCACCGATCGGTCCAGAAGAGCCTCCGAAGTCTTCATCCAAGCCCAAGCGGGGGCTGAAGACGTCCATCATCGGGCTGAAGTCTTGATCCAAGCGGCGGCTGAAGAGGTCCATCATCGGGCAGAAGTCTTCATCCTATCCGGGCAGAAGAGGAGATCCGGACCGGTAGACATCTTCATCCAAGCGGCATCTTCTATCTTCTTCCATCCGACGACGAGCGTCTCCATCTTCAAGACCTCCGGCGCGGATCCATCCTCTTCTTCCGACGTCCTAACACATCCTCTTCTTCCGACGTCCTAACACAGAATGAAGGTTCCTTTAAGGGACGTCATCCAAGATGGTGTCCCTCGAATTCCGAATGGCTGATAGGATTCTATCAGCCAATCGGAATTAAGGTAGGAAAATTCTGATTGGCTGATGGAATCAGCCAATCAGATTCAAATTCAATCCGATTGGCTGATCCAATCAGCCAATCAGATTGAGCTTGCATTCTAGTGGCTGTTCCGATCAGAATTTTCCTACCTTAATTCCGATTGGGTGATAGAATCCTATCAGCCAATCGGAATTCGAGGGACGACATCTTGGATGACGTCCCTTAAAGGAACCTTCATTCTGTGTTAGGACGTCGGAAGAAGAGGATGGATCCGCGCCGGAGGTCTTGAAGATGGAGCCGCTCGTCGTCGGATGAAAGAAGATAGAAGATGTTGCTTGGATGAAGATGTCTACCTGTCCGGATCTCCTCTTCTCCCCGGATAGGATGAAGACTTCTGCCCAATGATGGACCTCTTCAGCCGCCGCTTGGATCAAGACTTCAGCCCGATGATGGACGTCTTCAGCCCCCGCTTGGGCTTGGATGAAGACTTCGGAGGCTCTTCTGGACCGATCGGTGATACCCAGCGTGGTGAAGATAAGGTAGGAAGATCTTCAGGGGCTTAGTGTTAGGTTTATTTAAGGGGGGTTTGGGTTAGATTAGGGGTATGTGGGTGGTGGGTTGTAATGTTGGGGGGGTATTGTATGGTTTTTTTACAGGCAAAAGAGCAGAATTCTTTGGGGCATGCCCCGCAAAAGGCCCTTTTAAGGGCTGGTAAGGTAAAAGAGCTTTTCTATTTTTATTTTAGAATAGGGTAGGGCATTTTTTTATTTTGGGGGGCTTTGTTATTTTATTAGGGGGCTTAGAGTAGGTGTAATTAGCTTAAAATTGTTGTAATATTTTTATAATGTTTGTAAATATTTTTTTATTTTTTGTAACTTAGTTCTTTTTTTATTTTTTGTAACTTAGTTCTTTTTTTATTTGTTGTACTTTAGTTAGTGTATTTATTTGTATTTAATTAATTTATTGATAGTGTAGTGTTAGGTTTAATTGTAGATAATTGTAGGTAATTTATTTAATTATTTATTGATAGTGTAGTGTTAGGTTTAATTGTAACTTAGGTTAGGATTTATTTTACAGGTCATTTTGTAATTTTTTTAACTAGGTAACTACAAAGTTGCCTGTCAAATAAATATTAATCCTAAAATAGCTGCAATATAATTATTATTTATATTGTAGCTATATTAGGGTTTATTTTACAGGTAAGTATTTAGCTTTAAATAGGATTAATTTATTCAATAAGAGTTAATTTATTTAGTTAGATTTAAATTATATTTAATTTAGGGGGGTATTAGTGTTAGTGTTAGACTTAGCTTTAGGGGTTAATAAATTTATTAGAGTAGCGGTGAGGTCCGGTCAGCAGATTAGGGGTTAATACTTGAAGTTAGGTGTCGGTGATGTTAGGGAGGGCAGATTAGGGGTTAATACTATTTATTATAGGGTTATTGAGGCGGGAGTGAGGCGGATTAGGGGTTAATAACTTTATTATAGTAGCGGTGAGGTCCGGTCGGCAGATTAGGGGTTAATAATTGTAGGTAGGTGGAGGCGACGTTGGGGGCGGCAGATTAGGGGTTAATAAATATAATATAGGGGTCGGCGGTGTTAGGGGCAGCAGATTAGGGGTACATAAGGATAATGTAGGTTGCGGCGGTGTACGGAGCGGCAGATTAGGGGTTAAAAAAAATATGCAGGGGTCAGCGATAGGAGGGGCGGCAGATTAGGGGTTAATAAGTGTAAGGTTAGGGGTGTTTAGACTCGGGGTACATGTTAGGGTGTTAGGTGCAGGCAATGGAAGTGTTTCCCCATAGGAAACAATGGGGCTGCGTTAGGAGCTGAACGCTGCTTTTTTGCAGGTGTTTTTTTTCAGCTCAAACAGCCCCATTGTTTCCTATGGGGGAATCGTGCACGAGCTCGTTTTTTAAGCTGGCTGCGTCCATAAGCATCGCTGGTATTGAGAGTTGCAGTGGCGGTAAATTATGCTCTACGCTCCTTTTTTGGAGCCTAATGCAGCCATTCTGTGAACTCTCAATACCAGCGGTATTTAAAAGGTGCGGGGAAAAAAAAGCCAGCGTTGGCTACGTGGGTCGTTACCGACAAAACTCTAAATCTAGCCGTAAGTTTCTTAGTACCACACTATACTTCCCTTAGGTCAGGTATATTAAACATATGTTACCTGAAAGCAAAGGAGTGACCCCTGTACCCATGTTATGAGATACAATGAATGTGTTGTAGTTATGTGGGTCCTCAGATATGGCTCTAACGGAGATATAAATAGTCAGACCCCAAATTAGGTCAGGTCTCTAGAGGGTATCTGTTATTACTGCCAAAAGTTTATTAAATCAAACCTAGAGTTAAAGCCATCCGGTAGCCTCGTTTTGAGAGTAAATATCCAATATACCTCTCTTTTGCTGAGGTATTTGTCTGTCACCTCCTCTAGGTGTAAGAGACACCTTTTCCACAACTGTCCATTCTAAGGGACTCAGTTTTTCAAGCGTGCTTTTCAATAAAGTGTTTAGGCAGGGGTGACAGTTTGTCTTCCCTCTTCCTACTCATTTCTGTGTCTACCGTTATGCTGGATAAATGCTCCCTAATCCGTGTTCTCACTTCCCTTGAGGTTTTACCTATGTATTGAAGGTGACACAGTTGGCACTCTATAAGATACACTTCACCTTTTGAGAGACAGTTGACACAGCTATCTATGGGAAATGATTCACCTGTTTTACTGAGGTGAATTTGTTGCCTATTCTAATGTATTTACAAGCCTTACAGTCTGTGAAACCACATTTGTGCATGCCTTTTTTCTTGTAGCCATGATGACTGTTTCTCTATAGTTTTTCATCTCCTGTATAAGAAACGTACATTTTTCGGGTGGTTCCCCCCAAAGCTATCGTCCGCTGAGAGCATCGGAAGGTGTTTTTTTATTATGTTGCATATGTCCTTATATTTTGTAGAGTATTGGGTAACTAATTGAATGGTATCCCTGTCTTTATACGTGTATTTGTGTTTCTTCTTGTCCCTAATGAGGTCCTTCCGATCTATCACTAATACGGCTAGTCGGGTATTTTTAACCATGTTTTTATAGTAGCACCTTTTTATCAGATTTCTGTCTAATTGTGCTGCTTCCCTCTTTTGTATCAGTGGTTCTGTGCAATTGCGTTAATTCTAAGATGTTGTCTCTTTGCAATACCTTTGAAAGTTTATACAGGACGACCACTTTTTGCATGAAGTATTGTATTTTTGGAAATTATTTTTTTGTGTAATCTAGTTGCAACTAATGAGGTGTCTGGGTTACCTGATATTGTTAAGTCTAGATAATCAATCTCCTTCTTACTGACCTCATATGTAAATTGGACTGATGTGTCAGAATGTTCTATATATGTTAGGAAGTGTTTGAGTGTCTCTTCATCTCCTTCCCATATTAGAATGAGATCATCTATATAATGTTTATATAGAGATATATGTGACTTAAAGGGATTTCCATCTCCATAGATGCAGCACAGCTCCCACCACCCCAAAAAGAGGTTGGCGTATGTGGGCACGGATTTTGCCCCCATAGCTGTGCCGCATCTCTGGAGAAAGGAAGACCCTCCATATTTGAAATAATTATGTGTTAACAAATATTCTATGATTCTTAGAATATATTCCTGCATATTCTGGCTGTAATCACTACGTTTTGACAAGAAATAAGATATTGCTTGTAGCCCTTTAGCATGGGGTATACAGCTATATAGCGATACTTCAAGTGTCACCCACTTAGAGTAACTGTTCTAACCTAGTTCACTTAAAATCTGAATTAGGTGTTTTGAATCTCTAAGATAACCAGAGGTTGTAAGATGGAATCTACCCATTCCGATAGTGGTTCTAACAGGGAACCCACACCCGATACTATCGGGTGTCCTCTTACTTCTGACAAACTTTTATGAACTTTTGGGAATATGTGGAATAATGGTGTCTGTGGGTGTGAGTTGAATAGAAATTCAAAAGTGGATTGATCAATAAACCCATGGTGCAAACACTCATCTAATATATGAGACAATGTAACCAAAAATTCTTTAGTGGGTTCGCCAGAGAATTTTGTATAGCTCTTGTCATCTGACAGTTGTCTCATAAATTCACTGTCGTAGTCTGCTCTATTAAGGACCACTATTCTTCCACCTTTTTCTGACTTTTTTTATGACAATACTAGTGTTGTCTTCTAGTTCTTTTATAGCTTGTCTTTCCTTAACTGTTAGATTATTTGTTTATGTTTTATAGTATTGTCTGTGTGGAGCAATTCCAAGTCCCTAACAATACGTTCCTGAAACAATTCCTAGACTCCACCCCTTGACTGTACACGGTAAAAGGTTGATTTTGGTTTAAAACCTATATGTTTGTCTCTCTCTATGGTGGAGTCTGGCAATTGTTCACTTTGTAGCTGTAAAAGTGTTTCTCTCATACAAGCATCTTCGCTGTGGGTACAAAATTAAGTCCAAGATTAAGAACTCTACTTTGCTCTTTTGTCAGGATGGTATCCGACAGATTAATTTCTATAGAGTTGCCTTCTATTGATGGTCTTTCTTTGTCCTCAGCATGTACCTGTTGGGTAGCGGTTACACTCTGTCTCTGCCCCTCCCTCCTGTAGAGTATGTACCTTTTTGTGACGGTTGTTTTATGATGGGGGCAGGTACTTAAAAACCCTGTACAAATTTGTCTCTAATTCCTTCTTTTAATGCATCAGATTTATTGGTAGTGTTAGATATATATCTATTTGTATGTGACTTTTTCTTAGCTCTCTGGGACTCTGTTTGTGATGTGCTGGCACTAGATGTTGTATTGACAGTTCTTTCTAGGGCCTGAGCATCCTCTCCACTATTGTCATCTGTGGATTCTGCCTCTGTATCAGAGAATGTTACCTTTTTCTTATTGCCTGTAGAGTTAGATCTTCCTCTTTGTCTATAATTATTTCTATTATTAATTCTATTTGTTATCATCTTTTTAATAATAATACACTGAGTATCATCTTTTGCATAATAAATAATTCCTTTATTAAGCTTTTGCCTTTGTTTAATATTTGAACTACGTTACTGAAAGACTTGTTGTAATTTGGGCAACGGATTGCTGCCTGCCAGAGAAAAGATCGGATAGACAGGGGTGAATATGTATGCCCCTGTCCACCCTTGATTGATAAATCAAGCCCATAGTATAGCCAGAAGCACTGTATAATACAAAATAGTAATACAAAAATAAGACAGTTTGAACACAAACTGAGAGTGCATCTATCTCAAGATAGGATACATTCAACCTTGTACTCTATATGCAAGTAGCTGTCACTCAGCACTGCCTTGTATAAAACTGTTACACATACTGCTGCCATATGCGCCTTTCTTAGCTTACTTCAGTATGCTAAGTTAAAGGGACACTGAACCCAAATTTTTTCTTTCGCGATTCAAATAGAGCATGCAATTTTAAGCAACTTTCTAATGTACTCCTATTATCAATTTTTCTTCATTCACTTGCTATCTTTATTTGAAAAAGAAGGCATCTAAGCATTTTTTTGGTTCAGGACTCTGGACAGCACTTTTTTTTAAAGAATTTATCCACCAATCAACCAGAACAACCGAGGTTGTTTACAAAAAATGGGCCGGCATCTAAACTTACATTCTTGTATTTCAAATAAAGATACCAAGAGAATGAAGAAATTTTGATAATAGGAATAAATTAGAAAGTTGCTTAAAATGTCATGCTCTCTCTGAATCAGGAAAGAAAAAATTTGGGTTCAGTGTCCCTTTAAGCACAAAAATGCAAGTATTATGGAGCGCTAATACCACACAAAATGCATTGGTTAAATTTTATTGTCTGTGCAAACAAATACGTTTTCTCTAGCACACTGTCTAGTGAATACACAAAAAATTAATTGAAAAACCCCTTAAAAAAAACACAAAACATTCTTTCCTTAACTATTGCAGTGCTTGCAGCTCCAGGGTGGGACTTTGCCTGTGTGTTTAACTATGTTGCACCGCTTAATCACATACTAAGCTAGTACTGTATAAGTAATGAATAAAATGACACTCATGCAATGTTTGCAGTAGAATCTTCCCTTTAAAGGAAGTTAATATTTGGATGACACTAATTAATCACATGGAATTTTCATACTAACGTTACTTTGTTTGCAAAAGCTGATAAGACATGGATATTTTATATATGTATATTGTTATAAGGTCTGCATATTTTAAGAATGTATTTTATTTAATAAAAGTTTGGATCCAGCAATGTAATATTGTAATGTTCAGAAAATAATTATTTTAATTGTTTTTCTGTAGAAAGTTATTTTAACTAAATGGCTGAACATTTAAGAACATTTTAAGGGTAGTTATTAATGCACATATAAGTGAAGTGACTTATTCTATTAGGATAGGGTGTGGTTAACTCTTTCCTGTCTAAGATGAAGACAATTGTTTCATTAGGTGTATTAACCCTCTCATAGGCCAGTGTTCAGTTCTGGAGCGACAGTGCATTACAGTTCCAGGGGTGAATTGAGCTTTGAGTTTAAACCCTTTGTAGGGATTAAACACATAGTTTAAAGTGAGCGATAGGGCAATAATAAAATACTGTGCCATGACAAGTTGTACCATTTTATTGATGGTCAATTTAACAGGAGACATCTTTAAGGTAAAAGAGGGGGGGGGGGTCCATTTCTATACTTTCTACCACTGTGTGTTTTTAATTGTTTTAAAGGGATAGTAAACACCAAAAATGTTATTGTTTAAAAAGATAGATAATCCCTTTATTTACCATACCCCAGTTTTGCATAACCAACACTGTTATAGAAATATACTTTTTACCCCTGTAATTACCTTGTATCTAAACTTCTTCTGACTGCCTCCTTATCTCAGATTTTTTGACATACTTGCATTTCAGGCAATAAGTGCTGACTCTTAAATAACTTCACATGCCTGAGCACAATATTATCTATATGAAACACATGAACTAATGCCCTCTAGCTGTGAAAAACTGTCAAATGCAGAGGTGGCCATTAGCATATGAGAATACCTACCTAGAACAAAGCAAATTTGATGATAAAAGTAAATTTTTTAAAATTCCACGCCCTATCTGAATCATGAAAGTGTAATTTGGACTTTACTATCCCTTGAAAGGAGCGCTGAAGGTGTGTAAGGATTTATTCTTGTCATTTTTAGCAAATGTATATACCTTTTAAAACAAAGTTTATTCAGTCATTATTCAGCCTTATTGAAGTATGATACATGACCACTAGATGGCAGTCTCTACTTTATCTCTAGTATCATGCAGTATCTATTTTTTACAGTTGAATGAGATCACACAGATTACTAAAATAAAAGATAATACAATTACCTGAACATCATAGAGATTACAGGTTTGTGCTTACTCACAGCCCTTTTTCTTTCAGTTAACTATATAAAAACAGGGGCATGAACTGAGTGATGCAATATCGTTTTGCTAATTTAGAGGGAACCAAATTAAAAGGGACCTCTGCTAATAAGATGTCAGCTAGATAGATAGATAGATAGATAGATAGATAAACAGATAGCTAAATAGATTAGAATAGATAGATAGATAGATAGATAGATAATAGATAGATTGATAGATAGATGCAGAAACACAAAGAAAATCATGTATAAAGAAATACATACGATTTGTCCATGTTTCCTAATGCTAATTCTCACCAAAATTCTCATAGGACAGAAACTCTTAAAATAGTTTGTAGGCATAACAGGTAGAATGTAAAATGTATAATGAAATACATCTTCTTTGAAGCTTGGCAACATTAAACTGTGTTAAAATATGAAAAATGGAGGCAAACAAACCCCATACACTCCCACAAATGCATATAAACTTAAGGTGTGTTCTACTGTTCTAGAGCTGAACTGGAACCTCTGGATAATCACACTATAGTCAGGCAGCAGTAAGATTGTGCTGTATGTGTTAGGGTACCCTCTGTGAGTTAGCCACACTCCATAAATCCAATAAGGAAACCAGGGATAAGTCTCTCAAGTGCCTGGGGTGCCTGAATGTTTGAACTTTTGCAAGCTCACTGGTGGGGTCCCCTATAACAGTTACAGTGTAGGTGACCCATGCAGAAGTGAGTATGGTGTACTGAGATTAATAAAATATTCTTTCTTCATCTGTGCAAAATAACAAAGACCTCAGATAGACGAGTGCTTTAGTTCAGCCTAGTTAACTCCATATAGGTATAAATTAAACTGACTGAACCAGGGAATGATGAGATTGTCATCCCCTAAGGCTTCTGGCATACGTTTCTACCTCTTCCAGAGGTCATCCTTACACCAGTACTGTTTAAAATTAAACTGCATGTAGGAAACATTTAAAGAGATGGAAAACAATAATGGAAAAACTAGCCTATAACTTGAAAAGATACAGCAGGATGCATATCACATTTGGTCAGATGCAGTAACTAACTCTTCCATTTTTACTTTTCACCTTAGTTGTGAGCTTGTAAGTGAGTGCTGGACTTTCTCTGTGTGTTATATTTATTTGTTTTGTTTTGTAATTCCCTTTTGGGACCTGCACCCAGACCTGTCTGGGGTTAACTGCCTGTGACTCTGTGGACAGTGCAGCTTCCTGAGAGTGCTATTGTGCACTCAGGGCTGTGCATGTTACAGGGTCATGGGATGTGTACCCGGTCTGGCCTGAGAGTGCTGTCCCCTTCTGTGTTTTGTATATGTCTGGGGAGATAACATAAGCCTGTGCACCCTTCACTTTTTCCCAGTTTGCTGGATTGTGAGCCTGCATTATGTGGCTGTTTAGGGACTCAGGTTTTTGGAAGAGACCTTGATGTGGTACCTGGGCTTGTCCCATTTGGCCAGATATACTTTTCACCTTATTTGTGAGCTTGTAAGTGAGTGCTGGACTTTCTCTGTGTGTTATATATATATATATATATATATATATATATATATACCACTTTGTACTATAGTTATATGATAGTGACAGAGTAAATGGAAAATCAGAATTGCATTAACATAGTTCACTACAGTTAATGAGTTTAAAGTGATGGTAAATCTTAGCGTTTGTGAAATGCTAGGATTTACCAGTGGAACAAATAAAGGGGACTTTCAGTCACGAAGTATAAAATACATGCCGAAAGTTCCTTTTTTTTTTTTTTTTTTTGAAGTGTTTGCCGCACTAAGATCACGGCAGAACACTATTTTATCATTGAGGTGATTTTAGCCAATAGCGTGCTAGCTATCTGGCATGGTGCCATCTGGCCCTCACGGCTATTGGCTAAGATGTGGAAACGTCACTTCACAGTAAAATAACGTTCTGCCATGGGATGCCTGAGGATTTAACTGTGGCGCACACTTCAAACAAATAAAGGAACTTTCAGAATGAAGTATTTTATACTTCATGACTGAAAGTTCCCTTTATTTGTTCCACTGGTAAATCCTAGTGTTTCACAAATGCTAGGATTTACCATCACTTTAATTAGTTTTCATGTTCAGCATTATACATTTAAGAGGAATTATAATTTGATACTAACACCACTTTTTTTTGCAAAATTCTCAAAATACAATTTCAGCTAGTCCACCCTCCTCATGTGTGTCTTGTTTAACAAATGCACATTTATTTGCCTATGTGGAGTGTATCATGACTAACTACAACAATATAAATAACTGATGCCATAACTTTACCAAAATTGAATGAAACTCATATTTTAGTCTATTAAGATATTTAAAAAACTAATAAACCATGAGGGTGGGGAAAAAATAATATCAGTCAGCAAGTATATGTATTAAATTTTATGTAATGCATGGCCCAACACTATTTTCAAAATTAACCAAGCAATGAATATTAGAGGTCCATTTAAAAACAGCACAATTATTTTGTCCCATGCTGCAAAGTAGGTTATTTAATCAGTTAAAAATAATCTAGCAAATATAAAAGAAAATCAAGCTATTGATGCACCCCAGGGGTACACTTTGATCTAGACCAGTAGGCATGTGCCAAAGGTAGCAGAATTTACAGGAATGACAAATGTTGAGGGGCACTTCTATGATTTGATGCCACTAACTTCTTAATGTTATACCAAGTCAGTTATCCCAGGTTCTTCAAGTGTCCCTGGTCTCCAGTTTTTGATAAACATATTAGGCCAATTTAAGTTAAAATTGTTGAATGAGGGGGTTCAGGAAGCAACAGATTTACCAGTGTCTAGAGCAGCATATAACCTAAATATACCACTGCCTAATATACGCAGCTATGTAATATGCTGATGAGGTCATCTTGAGAGTAGATATTGCCAAACATATATATCAGCCACCCAAATTCATACATACATTATGTTCTTTGTTATAGACTCCTTAATATATTTTTCTATTGTAAAACACATTAATTTTCCTCCTTCGTGTGCCACATATTCATTGGCTCTATTGGCTCTATTCCAATTAATCAGGCGTGCTACGTGAAAACATTGCATGCAAAATCCCATGAATTTTTTTTTTTATTTTTTTTTTAGCCATTCCATTGAATTTTAATAGCTATCATGCCACTCGAGTTATGTACAGTATATAGCATAATAGGAACATATGGAAAACATGGGAGTTTTCTCAGGGGTTTTCACAGACAATCATTGAAGCAAAAGACTTGCATTCATTATGAAAATAAAACGTCAGCAAATTCATTTAGTATTGATGAAGACTGTTTAATGTGTTTCAATGCATGCTTTGTTTTAGTTATCTAATACTATCAATTCATGGCTTAAGTAATTAACTATTTCTGATCATTTTATGTAACCCTGGGGTTAAGAAGGAATCATGGTCATCTGTTTGTGAAAACTAGTCTAGGGGGTCTATTTATGAAGCAGCGGATGCTGCTTCCGACCCTCTCCGCTTCAGTTTTAACTGAAGCAGAAATTAAGAAGCAGCGGTCCTAAGACCGCTGCTCCTTATCTCGTCCGCCACCTCTGAGGTGGCAGATAGCAATCAGCCCAATCGAATACGATCGGGTTGATTGACACCCCCTGCTAGCAGGCGATTGGCCGCAAATCTGCAGGGGGCAGTATTGCACCAACAGTTCACCAGAACTATTGGTGCAATGCGCTGTCGGCATTTATCGATGTGCGGTGGACATAATTCGATATAGCGGATCATGTCTGTCCGCACCTACATAAATAGACCCCTAGGTCTTCTTTTATTTGCTCCAGAATGTACTCTGTGGGCGGACACACACATTGAGTCAGTGCCAGGACCAGGTGGAGGAAGGAGCTTGCTTTCAACCTGGAGTGAAGGGAAGCTCAGCTGTAAAGATCCAAGGAGCAGTATCTCCTACCTTCAGGAAAGCTGCTGCAGGGTCAGTACTCAAGTGTATGGAAGCCATGTTAGTGCACCAGCTCCCTGAAGATTTAGGTAGATAAGCTAGGCAAGACCACAGAGCAAGAAGTTGATGTTCCCCAGCCTTTAGGGGTTGAGATAAAAGGGACCGTCTTCAATAGATTTGTTATTTTTTTTTAAAAATAGATAATCTCTTTTTTACCCATTCCCCAGTTTTGCATAACCAACACAGTTATAGTACTATACCTCTGTGATTACCTTGTATCTAAGCATCTTCTGACAGCCCCTGTCTATAGACTTGTATTTAGTACTGTGTTCTGCTAACGCTTAAAGGGAAAGGAAACCCAGAAAAAAACTTTCCATTTTTTAAAACCTCATATCCAGTTGTTCAACTCCTCAAATAACACATACAGTATAAGCCATTTTTTATCCTTTACATGAAAATTGCAATAGAAAATATAAATTCTGCCAAACCCTTCTTTTGGGTAATTATGCAGTCGAATCATTGAGTTCTACCTAGGTAGAACTATGATGGCGCCCCGTATGTGCATTTACACTTAATTATGGCACTGCATGTGCATATCGGTCTTCTCACTTCCAGCGTCAGCTGCAGCATCATCATCACCTTGCCGGATGCCGACGAAGAGGGGAGTAGCGTGGCATTGTAGACTGAGGGATGACGAGCAATGTTTAAAGGGATAGGAAAGTCAAAATTAAACTCAAAATTAAACTTGCATGATTCAGATAGAGCATGTCATTTTAAGAGACTTTTAAATTCACTTCTATTTTCAAATGTACTACGTTCTCTTGGTATCCCTTGTTAAAAAAGAATACACACATATCCTACTCTAGTGGGAGCTGGCTGCTGATTGGTGCCTGCCCTCATTTGTCTCTTGTGATTGGCTAACTAGGCATGTTCATCTAGCTGCCATTAGTGCAATGTTGTTCCTTCAGCAAAAGATAACAAGATAATAAAGCAAATGTAATGTTGTAATTTGTATATGTGCAAAACACAAAAGATTTCTAACCCTCTAAATAACTCCTTGAATGTGTACACAATGTTATCTATATGGCCCACATGAACTAGCAGTCTCCTGTTGTGAAAAGCAAATAAAAAACATGTGATTAAGAGGCTGTCTTTAGTGGCTTAGAAACAGGCAGAAAGTTTAAATGTTATAAAGTATATTAATATATCAATGTTGGTTGTGCAAAGCTGGGGAATGGGTAGTAAATCATTATCTATCTTTTTAAACAATAACAATTTTAGTGTAGAATGTTTCTTTAACTGTGCCAGTCTTCCAGTTGGTTAGATGAGGCTGACCGACCACAAAGCAAGAACCAGGCGTTGTAAAGCCAGGAAGCAAAGGTTCCATCTAGATTGCCATACTGGAAGATTCAGTAGTATTGGAAAAACCAATTTCTGCATATTTGTATTTTGTACTAATCAAGATCATATATTCCTTCCAGTTGTATAGAAATTGCTTCTATTTCTCAGGTATTGCATTAATGGAAAACTAAGCAACTCATTTTAGGCCTTTAATGGTACATTATCAAAATTGTTTAACGATGTGCAGTGAAAAAATGATTTAATTATAAATGCTGTCTCTTTTTACTATAATTTAATTCTGAAAATTGTGGTCTTTTCCACTCAAGACTTGTCATTGCTATATTCTGTTCAACTGTTGTTTGTACATTCCAGTGACTCATTTATAAATGTCACTTACTGGAATCAGTAGAGAAGATTACAGTTAAAAAATCTAGGTTATAACATGGTGGTCCCCATTGTTTTATGGACCTGAAAGCACCACACTTTTTTCTTTAATGTTAAACAACTAATATAATTGAAAAATACATCTGCATATTATCTCTGGCTGTTTTTTGCTAACATTGCATTATTCTAATCCCTTTAAGGATAATAACTTTGAGTGGCCATTCAGAGACCTCATCTTTTATTCATGATATAAAATATTAGGTCTTAGGAATCTATTAAAGGGCCATGATACCCAAATGTTGAAACACTTGAAAGTAATACAGCATAGCTGTAAAAAGCTGACTAGAAAATATCACCTGAACATCTCCATGTAAAAAAGAAAGATATTTTACATAAAAAATTCCTCAGTAGCCACATCCCATTGTAAAGGACTTCTAAGCAGCAAATCAGTATGTCTGTCCCGGGACAGCTAAGGTAGTGAGCTTATGTGCACACTCATTTTATTTCCCTAATCAGTTTAAGGAAGTTTACTATGAAATCTTCCTTTTTTTTTTTTTACCTGTAGCTGAGCAACAGCCGAAGTATATATTTTTTTACACAGAACTTTCTCTGCTGAGCTGAGGAAATTGTAAGGTAAAATATCTTCTTTGTTTACATAGAGATTCTCAGGTGATATTTTCCTGTCAGCTTTTTACAGTTATACTGCTTCAGTTTCAAGTGATTTAGCATATGAGTATTATGTCCCTTTAACCAATGAACAGCCACTATTTCCATTATACCATACGAAGAGGTGGCAAACTAAATATTTTTACATATATCTACTGAATGTCTAGTATTAAACATAACTAAAGGTTTTCTTGTTGGTATAAAAACACACAATAAAATTGAAATCAGCGCTAATTCATAAAAAAAGTGCTCAACACACCATATGCAAACAATAAATAATACTTTTTTAAGGGTACTTAGCAGTTCAGCTCATTTTGCTGAACTGCTAAGTACCCTTGAAAAAGTCCGGCCGTGATCCGGACGAAACGTGTAGGGTTTTGGGGTAACACCAGCTGATTGTGACGCACAGCCGCCTGTACTGAGACAAACGCTCTACTGGGGGACCCTCCAGCCTAATGTGACCTCAGACGCTGACTTGCTTGCGGTCGGTGATCCAGACGAAATGCATAGTGTTTTGGGGTAACAACAGCTAATTGTGACGCACAGCCGCCTGTACTGAGACAAACCCTCTGCTGGGCGACGCTCTGGCCTGAA
Organism: Bombina bombina; assembly: GCF_027579735.1. Taxonomy (NCBI): domain Eukaryota; kingdom Metazoa; phylum Chordata; class Amphibia; order Anura; family Bombinatoridae; genus Bombina; species Bombina bombina. The sequence continues at coordinate 1,029,620,988 of NC_069503.1, read as the reverse complement.
GTGACCTCAGACGCTGACTTGCTTGCGGTCGGTGATCCGGACAAAATGCATAGTGTTTTGGGGTAACAACAGCTAATTGTGATGCACAGCCGCCTGTACTAAGACAAACCCTCTGCTGGTGGACGCTCTGGCCTGAAGTGACCTCATACGCTGACTTGCTTGCGGTCGGTTTGAGTAAGATCTTGTGACATAATTTCTTAGGGGGACTCTGGACCAAGCCCTTTGCTATATCAGGAAGCTGAACCCATTGTGGATGCTGTACTTTTTATATTTATATGTAAGTGCTTATGTATCATTGCACTTGTGTTTTTTTAATAAACTCATTCAGCCGTATTTGCGCTTTCTTACTTTATCCCCAGCATTGCTATAAAAACACAGATTTGCTTCAGTAGCAGAATTGTTGTACTTGGGTTAACTTTCAGCTTTCAGCACTTAAAATAGCATGTTCTCTTTTCATTTTACAACATACTGTGAAAACAAAGATGCAACTGACATAATAAGGTCAGTGTTGCCTTGGGTTTTAACAAAACTGTCTGCAAATGTTAACATCATAAAGAATTTTCAGTGTAACTAAATTGTAGCTACAATACAGTGCTGATTAATTTTAAACTGATAAAGTAATTGGGGTTTAAATGTATATGTAGCTATACTTCGAGGCAATGGTCGCGATTATAATCAACATGGAACCATAACTGACATTCCTATAGGCAATTACTAGTTTATGTCATTTTCATCATAATTATGATGTTAAAAAAATACCTAAACTCCCTTATGGGATTCTTTAAATGGGATTCTGAAGAGACACTTTACAGAGATGTCACAATGCAGGTGTAATTAATTTCACCTAGTTTTCTTAACATCAGATTTTAAAAAATTGTTTGTTTTAATTTAGCTTTCTTAGCATTTGAATAATTTTACAGTGCCTAATAATTTTTCATTTGTATTTATGTTTTCATTTTTTTTAATGTTTTTTTTCTTTCCTTTTGTTCAGTGGCGTATTTAGGTTTTATGCTGCCCTAGGCACTCAAAATTAGAATGTAAGCTCCGTGGGCGAAATCTCCCATTATATACCCGTATAAAACTTCTAAAATAACTGCACGCTTCTTATAAATATAGCCATAAAAAATGTGCTGCCTTCTCTAATCTGCTGCCCTAGTCAAGGGCCTTGTTTGCCTAGGCCAAAATACGCTTCTGCTTTTGATAGTTCTTAGATCTGACATTTTTAACAATAAGGGGTGCAGGTGAGAAGCAAGACAACAGGGATATTTTTTATATACTTAAAGGAGCCCCAATCTCCCCCTCTGCTTTAATTAGAGGGGGATACAATCCCTTATTTTAAACAAGGGAATTCCCTCTTTTAATTGTCAGGTGATCAACATAGTAATGGTGATATTCTTCCAGGACAAGTTTTAGGGGGGACAAAAGGGGCAGCTGCCTGGGTTGCTAGGAACATTTAGGGCAGGGCTTTATAAACCCACATGCCAGGGCACCTGGATTTATGAGCTTCAGTAGCCCTACAGTGCATTACACTGACTAAATGTACTGCAACTGTATTAGACGGACTTCATCCATCCTTCTAGGTTGCAACTGAATACTACAACTCCCAGCTAGCTGCAATCTGGAGGGCAGAGTGACTAGGCATGAAGTGAGTAGATCCTTCCACATTGCTGCTGTGCTTTCCAAGTGAATAGGTCTATCTGGCCCAGGCAGGGCGAGAGGGGCACTGCACCTTTTGGCCCCCCCCCCCCCTTTCAGGGAAGAAGGTGCAATAAATTTCCTGAAAAAGGGTTTATGGTATCAGGAGGTGTAATATATACTGTTAATCTTTAATCCTAGCTCAGTGTGCTTAGAGGAATATGGCTACACCTCACTGACGATGCCCAATGAAGGCCGAAACGATCGTCTGGGGTTGCTGTGTTCCTTGTTCAGAGAGGAATTGCCTGGTATTTCGGCGCTGGACTGACCATAATAGGCGGGATCAGACTGATATACTACAGGAAAGTTCTAATCTGTGAAAAGCATTGCTGGGCTAAAAGAAGTTGCACCCAGGTAGTAAATCGCCATAGAACAGGCTAACATTGGTATTGAGCTGGTTGTTCGTTCCTGTGAGTGCATTTCTCTCTGTGTGTATTTAGTCTCCCTATGGGAAAAAGGGGAAGCCAGACGTGGACTCCTAGCTTAGTGTGCTTAGAGGAATACTGCTACACCTCACTGACGAGACCCAATGAAGGCCGAAACGATCGTCTGGGGTTGCTGTGTTCCTTGTTCAGAGAGGAATTGCCTGGTATTTCGGCGCTGGACTGACCGTAATAGGCGGGATCAGACTGATATACTACAGGAAAATTCTAATCTGTGAAAAGCATTGCTGGGCTAAAAGAAGTTGCACCCAGGTGGTATATCGCCATAGAACAGGCTAACATTGGTATTGAGCTGGTTGTTCGTTCCTGTGAGTGCATTTCTCTCTGTGTGTATTTAGTCTCCCTATGGGAAAAAGGGGAAACCAAACGTGGACTCCTAGCTCAGTGTGCTTAGAGGAATACTGCTACACCTCACTGACGAGGCCCAATGAAGGCCGAAACGATCGTCTGGGGTTGCTGTGTTCCTTGTTCAGAGAGGAATTGCCTGGTATTTCAGCGCTGGACTAACCGTAATAGGCGGGATCAGACTGATATACTACAGGAAAGTTCTAATCTGTGAAAAGCATTGCTGGGCTAAAAGAAGTTGCACCCAGGTGGTAAATCGCCATAGAACAGGCTAACAATGGTATTGAGCTGGTTGTTCGTTCCTGTGAGTGCATTTCTCTCTGTGTGTATTTAATCTTTAAATAGGTAACACTGGATGTTGGGACAGCGGTGGGCCATACAGGGGGCAGTGCATACAGGGGAAGGACAATAAGAGCGCTGGACAGTGGGCCCCCACAAATTTGTCTTGCCCAGGGCCCCGCAAATGCTAAGGGTATTCCTGATCTGGTCTCACTCTTCCACCATGTTTCTCCCAGGCCTAACTGGGAGACATATACAGTAACATGCTGGCTACTTTAAAAAAAAAACTTGCAATAATGTAAAGCTTATGCTCCCTATTATACCTGCAAACTGAAGTGCCAGGAACAGCTGTCAAAAAAATAACTTTTTTTTTTTCTATAGTATAATTTCTCGTTTAGTGTTTGATACCACTAGATGGCAATACCCTTGTATGTAAAAATAATTTGCCCTCTAGTGAACGACTGCAAATTGTTTTGTTTTTTCTTTGTACAATTTGTGCTGCTACAACATTTTTTGTTCTAAACAAACAGAAGACTTCCATACTTTTCAATGTTTGTCAGGTACTGTCTGGTACTGGGAGGTCTAGACAGGGTGTGCAGATTTGCTGATGTTCAGTGGGGTCATTGGTAAAAGTTGGAGTCACTAGTGGCCTGTGAGTGGGGTAAAGTATGATGTAGGCAGGATTTTGTGTGCAGTTCAAGAATTTGTCTAGCGGTCACTGGCCCCACTTCCAGAAATAGTGACATTTAAAAAGCAGGAAGAGGTCCCAAACTGTGACAACCTTACAATATGTAGGACAGTTGGAAGATCTAGATTTTGCATCCTACTTAAAAAGTCAAAGTTAAAGGAACAGCAAAGTCAAAATTAAATTTTAAGCAACTTTCCAATTCACTTATATTATCAATTCTGCTTAGTTCTCTTGATGTTATTTGTTGAAGGGTAATCTTAAGTGAGCTAGGAGATTGCACATGTTTTCAGCCATCTGTCACCAAATGTTTGTAAAACTGTTTCTAGCAATGTTATACATATTTGCAAACACCTATAAGGTAAAACTGCAAATACCTTGTTTGATGACTGAAACAACTTTTGCAGGAGATTCATTCTTTATTCTGAACAGGAACAGGCTTAAAGGGACAGTCTCTTTATAACCCATTCCCCAGTTTTGCATAACCAACACTGTTATATTAATATACCTTTTACCTCTGTGATTGCCTTGTATCTAAGCATCTGCACACTGCCCCCCTGTTTCATTTCTTTTGACAGACATGCATTTTAGCCAATGAGTGCTGACTCATAAATAACTCCACAGGAGTGAGCACAGTGTTATCTATATGGTACACATGAACTAGCACTGTCTAACGCTGAACAACTGTCAAAATGCACTGAGATAAGAGGAGGTTCAACAACTTGGAAATCAGTTTATGAGCCTACCTGGGTTTAGCTTTCAACAAAGAATACCAAGAGTACAAAGCAAATTTGATGACAAAAGTCCAATGGAAAGTTTTTTAAAATTGCATGCCCTATCTGAATCATAAAAGTTTAATTTTTAGTAGACTGTCCCTTTAAATCAGCTTTAGAAGGGCTGCAGCAACAGCTAGAAGTCTGGGTGTAAAAAGTTAAAAATACTGCTTAAATCATATTTTAAACATAATGTTAATGTATAATTGCAATAAAGTGATGGGACTCTTTATAAATTCAGGTCATGAATTGATATTATCAGTTACATGGAAAAAACTGCATTCTAACACTAGAAAGTCATTAAAGTGATGGTAAAGTGTCCCTTTGTGGAATGTTAGTGTTAGTTTAGATGCAGTTTAAGTCATCAGTTGTAATGACAACGCACTATAACTTACTTTTTAACCCCTTAGTGACCGGACCACTTTTCAATTTGTTGACCATCTGGGACCAAGGCTATTTTTGCATTTCTGCGATGTTTGTGTTTAACTGTAATTTTCCTCTTACTCATTTACTGTACCCACACATATTATATACCGTTTTTCTCGCCATTAAATGGACTTTCTAAAGATATGATTATTTTCATCATATCTTATAATTTACTATAAAAAAAATATAAAATATGAGGAAAAAATGAAAAAAATGCACTTTTTCTAACTTTGAGCCCCAAAATCTCTTACACATCTACAACCACCATAAAATACCAATGCTAAACAGATTCTAAATTTTGTCTTGAGTTTAGAAATACCCAATGTTTACATGTTCTTTGCTTTTTTTGCAAGTTATAGGGCAATAAGTACAAGAAGCACTTTGCTATTTCAAAACCATGTTTTTTGAAAATTGGCGATAGTTACATTGTAACACCAATATCTGTCAGGAATCCCTGAATAACCCTTCAAATGTATATATTTTTTAAAAGAAGACAACCTAAGGTATTAAACTTGGGGTATTTTGACTTTTTTCATGCAACCATTTTACCACCAATCTATGCCAAATTTTGGGGGGGGGGGGGAATAATTTGATTTTTTGACAAAATAGCAATTTAAGAATACATTTACTGATAATATTAAGGGTTACTGCCAAATAACACCCTAATATGTCTTCAGCAGCATCTCCTGGGTACAGTGATACCACCCATGTATAGGTGTGTCGGGTTCTCGGGGGGCTAAAAGCTCTTATTTTTAGAGAGCGCATTCCAGTTTTTCAACTTGGAATTTTCACATCGGTCATCATGCACTCATGTCCTAGTTGGGACATTTCTGAAGCTGGCCAATGGAATTTACCCCCATCAAACCATATATTTTTGAAAAGTAGACACCCTAGGGTATTTCAAATGCTGGTATTTTAACACTTTCCATGCACTAATTCAACCACCAGTCTTTGTCAAACGTTTGGGTAGTCATTTTTTTGTGTTATTTTTCACACACATTGTACTTTAGGCATGGATTCTCAGTTCCTGTTATGTGTTACTGCCAAAAAACACCTCAATATGTGTTAAACAACATCTCCTGAGTATAGTGATACCACCCATGTATAGGTGTGTCGGGTTCTCTGGGGGCTAAAAAGCCTTAATTTTAGGAAGTGCATTCCAGTTTTTCAACTTGGAATTTTCACATCGGTCATCATGCACCCATGTCCTATTTGGGACATTTCTGAAGCTGGTCAATGGAATTTACCCCCATCAAACCATATATTTTTGAAAAGTAGACACCCTAGGGTATTTCAAATGCTTGTATTTTAACACTTTCCATGCACTAATTCAACCACCAGTCTTTGTCAAACATTTGGATAGTCATTATTTTGTGTTATTTTTCACACACATTGTACTTTAGGCATGGATTCTCAGTTCCTGTTATGTGTTACTGCCAAAAAACACCTCAATATGTGTTCAACAACATCTCCTGAGTACAGTGATACCACCCATGTATAGGTGTGTCGGGTTCTCTGGGGGCTAAAAGGCCTTAATTTTAGGAAGCGCATTCCAGTTTTTCAACTTGGAATTTTCACATCGGTCATCATGCACCCATGTCCTATTTGGGACATTTCTGAAGCTGGCCAATGGAATTTACCCCCATCAAACCATATATTTTTGAAAAGTAGACACCCTAGGGTATTTCAAATGCTGGTATTTTAACACTTTCCATGCACTAATTCAACCACCAGTCTTTGTCAAACATTTGGGTAGTCATTATTTTGTGTTATTTTTCACACACATTGTACTTTATTCATGGATTCTCAGTTCCCGTTATGTGTTACTGCCAAAAAACACCTCAATATGTCTTCAACAGCATCTCCTGAGTACAGTGATACCACCCATGTATAGGTGTGTCGGGTTCTCTGGGGGCTAAAAAGCCTTAATTTTAGGAAGCGCATTCCAGTTTTTCAACTTGGAATTTTCACATCGGTCATCATGCACTCATGTCCTATTTGGGACATTTCTGAAGCTGGTCAATGGAATTTACCCCCATCAAACCATATATTTTTGAAAAGTAGACACCCTAGGGTATTTCAGATGCTTGTATTTTAACACTTTCCATGCACTAATTCAACCACCAGTCTTTGTCAAACATTTGGGTAGTCATTATTTTGAGTTATTTTTCACACACATTGTAATTTAGGCATGGATTCTCAGTTCCTGTTATGTGTTACTGCCAAAAAACACCTCAATATGTGTTCAACAACATCTCCTGAGTACAGTGATACCACCCATGTATAGGTGTGTCGGGTTCTCTGGGGGCTAAAAGGCCTTAATTTTAGGAAGCGCATTCCAGTTTTTCAACTTGGAATTTTCACATCGGTCATCATGCACCCATGTCCTATTTGGGACATTTCTGAAGCTGGCCAATGGAATTTACCCCAATCAAACCATATATTTTTGAAAAGTAGACACCCTAGGGTATTTCAAATGCTGGTATTTTAACACTTTCCATGCACTAATTCAACCACCAGTCTTTGTCAAACTTTTGGGTAGTCATTTTTTTGTGTTATTTTTCACACACATTGTACTTTAGGCATGGATTCTCAGTTCCTGTTATGTGTTACTGCCAAAAAACACCTCAATATGTGTTAAACAACATCTCCTGAGTATAGTGATACCACCCATGTATAGGTGTGTCGGGTTCTCTGGGGGCTAAAAAGCCTTAATTTTAGGAAGCGCATTCCAGTTTTTCAACTTGGAATTTTCACATCGGTCATCATGCACCCATGTCCTATTTGGGACATTTCTGAAGCTGGTCAATGGAATTTACCCCCATCAAACCATATATTTTTGAAAAGTAGACACCCTAGGGTATTTCAAATGCTTGTATTTTAACACTTTCCATGCACTAATTCAACCACCAGTCTTTGTCAAACATTTGGATAGTCATTATTTTGTGTTATTTTTCACACACATTGTACTTTAGGCATGGATTCTCAGTTCCTGTTATGTGTTACTGCCAAAAAAACACATCAATATGTGTTCAACAACATCTCCTGAGTACAGTGATACCACCCATGTATAGGTGTGTCGGGTTCTCTGGGGGCTAAAAGGCCTTAATTTTAGGAAGCGCATTCCAGTTTTTCAACTTGGAATTTTCACATCGGTCATCATGCACCCATGTCCTATTTGGGACATTTCTGAAGCTGGCCAATGGAATTTACCCCCATCAAACCATATATTTTTGAAAAGTAGACACCCTAGGGTATTTCAAATGCTGGTATTTTAACACTTTCCATGCACTAATTCAACCACCAGTCTTTGTCAAACATTTGGGTAGTCATTATTTTGTGTTATTTTTCACACACATTGTACTTTATTCATGGATTCTCAGTTCCCGTTATGTGTTACTGCCAAAAAACACCTCAATATGTCTTCAACAGCATCTCCTGAGTACAGTGATACCACCCATGTATAGGTGTGTCGGGTTCTCTGGGGGCTAAAAAGCCTTAATTTTAGGAAGCGCATTCCAGTTTTTCAACTTGGAATTTTCACATCGGTCATCATGCACTCATGTCCTATTTGGGACATTTCTGAAGCTGGTCAATGGAATTTACCCCCATCAAACCATATATTTTTGAAAAGTAGACACCCTAGGGTATTTCAGATGCTTGTATTTTAACACTTTCCATGCACTAATTCAACCACCAATCTTTGTCAAACATTTGGGTAGTCATTATTTTGAGTTATTTTTCACACACATTGTACTTTAGGCATGGATTCTCAGTTCCTGTTATGTGTTACTGCCAAAAAACACCTCAATATGTGTTCAACAACATCTCCTGAGTACAGTGATACCACCCATGTATAGGTGTGTCGGGTTCTCTGGGGGCTAAAAGGCCTTAATTTTAGGAAGCGCATTCCAGTTTTTCAACTTGGAATTTTCACATCAGTCATCATGCACCCATGTCCTATTTGGGACATTTCTGAAGCTGGCCAATGGAATTTACCCCAATCAAACCATATATTTTTGAAAAGTAGACACCCTAGGGTATTTCAAATGCTGGTATTTTAACACTTTCCATGCACTAATTCAACCACCAGTCTTTGTCAAACTTTTGGGTAGTCATTTTTTTGTGTTATTTTTCACACACATTGTACTTTAGGCATGGATTCTCAGTTCCTGTTATGTGTTACTGCCAAAAAACACCTCAATATGTGTTCAACAACATCTCCTGAGTACAGTGATACCACCCATGTATAGGTGTGTCGGGTTCTCTGGGGGCCAAAAGGCCTTAATTTTAGGAAGCGCATTCCAGTTTTTCAACTTGGAATTTTCACATCGGTCATCATGCACCCATGTCCTATTTGGGACATTTCTGAAGCCGGTAAATGAAATTTACCCCCATAAAACCATATATTTTTGAGAAGTAGACCCCCTAGGGTATTTGAAATGCTGGTATGTTCACACTTTCCATGAACTTATTTTGACCACCAGTCTTTGTCAAACTTTTGGGTAGTCATTTTTTTGTGTTATTTTTCACACACATTGTACTTTAGGCATGGATTCTCAGTTCCTGTTATGTGTTACTGCCAAAAAACACCTCAATATGTGTTCAACAACATCTCCTGAGTACAGTGATACCACCCATGTATAGGTGTGTTGGGTTCTCTGGGGGCTAGAAGGCCTTATTTTTAGGAAGCGCATTCCAGTTTTTCAACTTGGAATTTTCACATCGGTCATCATGCACCCATGTCCTATTTGGGACATTTCTGAAGCCGGCCAATGAAATTTACCCCCATAAAACCATATATTTTTGAGAATTAGACCCCCTAGGGTATTTGAAATGCTGGTATTTTCACACTTTCCATGAACTTATTTAACCACCAGTCTTTGTCAAACTTTTGGGTAGTCATTTTTTTGTGTTATTTTTCACACACATTGTACTTTAGGCATGGATTCTCAGTTCCTGATATGTGTTACTGCCAAAAAACTCAATATGTGTTCAACAACATCTCCTGAGTACAGTGATACCACCCATGTATAGGTGTGTTGGGTTCTCTGGGGTCTAGAAGGCCTTATTTTTAGGAAGCGCATTCCATTTTTTACACTTCCCATTTTCACATCCCATGCACCCATGTTCTATTTAAGACATTTCTGAAGCCGGCCAATGTAATTTACCCCCATCAAACCATATATTTTTGAAAAGTAGACACCCTAGGGTATTTCAGATGCTTGTATTTTAACACTTTCCATGCACTAATTCAACCACCAGTCTTTGTCAAACATTTGGGTAGTCATTATTTTGAGTTATTTTTCACACACATTGTACTTTAGGCATGGATTCTCAGTTCCTGTTATGTGTTACTGCCAAAAAACACCTCAATATGTGTTCAACAACATCTCCTGAGTACAGTGATACCACCCATGTATAGGTGTGTCGGGTTCTCTGGGGGCTAAAAGGCCTTAATTTTAGGAAGCGCATTCCAGTTTTTCAACTTGGAATTTTCACATCGGTCATCATGCACCCATGTCCTATTTGGAACATTTCTGAAGCTGGCCAATGGAATTTACCCCATTCAAACCATATATTTTTGAAAAGTAGACCCCCTAGGGTATTTGAAATGCTGGTATGTTCACACTTTCCATGAACTTATTTTGACCACCAGTCTTTGTCAAACTTTTGGGTAGTAATTTTTTGTGTTATTTTTCACACACATTGTACTTTAGGCATGGATTCTCAGTTCCTGTTATGTGTTACTGCCAAAAAACACCTCAATATGTGTTCAACAACATCTCCTGAGTACAGTGATACCACCCATGTATAGGTGTGTTGGGTTCTCTGGGGGCTAGAAGGCCTTATTTTTAGGAAGCGCATTCCAGTTTTTCAACTTGGAATTTTCACATCGGTCATCATGCACCCATGTCCTATTTGGGACATTTCTGAAGCCGGCCAATGAAATTTACCCCCATAAAACCATATATTTTTGAGAAGTAGACCCCCTAGGGTATTTGAAATGCTGGTATTTTCACACTTTCCATGAACTTATTTAACCACCAGTCTTTGTCAAACTTTTGGGTAGTCATTTTTTTGTGTTATTTTTCACACACATTGTACTTTAGGCATGGATTCTCAGTTCCTGATATGTGTTACTGCCAAAAAAAACTCAATATGTGTTCAACAACATCTCCTGAGTACAGTGATACCACCCATGTATAGGTGTGTTGGGTTCTCTGGGGTCTAGAAGGCCTTATTTTTAGGAAGCGCATTCCATTTTTTACACTTCCCATTTTCACATCCCATGCACCCATGTTCTATTTAAGACATTTCTGAAGCCGGCCAATGTAATTTACCCCCATCAAACCATATATTTTTGAAAAGTAGACATCCTAGGGTATTTCAAATGCAGGTATTTTAACACTTGCCATGCACTAATTGAACCACTAGTCTTTGTCAAACTATTGGGCATTCATTTTTTTGTGTTATTTTTCACATACATTGTACTTTAGACATGGATTCACAGCTCCTGTTATGTGTTACTACCAAAGAAGACACCAATATGTGGTCACCAACATCTCCTGAGTTCAGTGATACCACCTATGCATAGGTTTGGTGGCTTGTTTGGGCGGTGCAATGCCAAATGTCTGACATGTGTTTGTGATTTTTTTTCACATTTAACATATTTTCTTTGCCTATCGTCTTTTTTGGGGGTCTTTTAACATACCCCAATTTATTTGTTTTCCATAAATGTGATTATATTTAAAAAGTTGACACCCCAAGGTATTATACATGGAGTGGTTTGATGACTTTGATGCAACCGTTTTAGCCCAAAAAATTGGAGAAAGTATATGGTGGTAATTTTTCAATTTTCATTGTTACAGACACATTGCTTTTTTACTATGATTTAGGAGAGACTGTTGTAAGTTATTGCAAAAGAATACTTCAAGTTGTTTTCTGCAAGGCACCCTGAGTACACCTATGCCCCCCATGCATAGGTTTGCCAGGATTTTGGGAAGGTTATGTTACATGATTTTAGTTATTAAAAATGAGAGTATTTCTTCTGATAGGCCTATCTTTAGTTTGGGGCCTATCGCATACCCCACTTTTATTTATTGCATTCAAAGTGTATATTTTTTAAATGTTGACACCCCAAGGTATTGTATATGGTGTGCTTTGATGCCTTTGAAGCAACCGTTTTAGCCCAAAAAATTGGAGAAAGTGTATGGTGGTAATTTTTCAATTTTCATTTTTGCAGACACATTGCTTTTTGACTATGATTTAGGAGAGATTGTTGTAAGTTATTGCAAAAGAATACTTCAGGTTGTTTTCTGCAAGGCACCCTGAGTACACCTATGCCCCCCATGCATAGGTTTGCCAGGATTTTGGGAAGGTTATGTTACAATTTTATGACTTGTGATTTTAGTTATTAAAAATGAGAGTATTTCTTCTGATAGGCCTATCTTTAGTTTGGGGCCTATCGCATACCCCACTTTTATTTATTGCATTCAAAGTGTATATTTTATAAATGTTGACACCCCAAGGTATTGTATATGGTGTGCTTTGATGCCTTTGAAGCAACCGTTTTAGCCCAAAAAATTGGAGAAAGTGTATGGTGGTAATTTTTCAATTTTCATTTTTACAGACACATTGCTTTTTGACTATGATTTAGGAGAGACTGTTGTAAGTTATTACAAAAACATACTTCAGGTTGTTTTCTGCAAGGCACCCTGAGAACACCTATGTCCCCCATGCATAGGTTTGACAGGGGTTTTGGTTAAAAAAAAAACAGGCCCAATTTTAGAAAAAAATAGAGTAGTGAAATGTAAAAATCTGGCACAGTAAAAGTAAAAAAAACAAAAAAACATCTAACTGTAAACATAACCAAAAAAAAAAACTATATATATATATATATATATAACAGCAAATGTATTTATTTTTTTAAAAAATGACCATTGTATGGTACCGCTTGAAGCAGTCCCCAATGCAGAGTGCAGGCTGTCCAGGGCAATCAGGACAGTGATATATGGTGTCCCTTCTCTTCCCCCTGTTGGTACAGACTCTGCATTTTTTTTGTGGTTTCTGCTTTGCGGCAGTAGGGGGGATTTTAAAAATAAAATGGGTAGCCCCAACTCTGCTCTCTCCCATCACCGCCCGGGGAGCAGGTGCATCATGGTACAAAATCCCCGTAATAATCTGGAGCTGAAACTGTAAAAAAGTCTTTTTAACTCTGGGGTTTGCTTTTTTGAACAACAAAAAAGCGTTGTGGGTTGCAATCTGCATTAGGTAAATTGCAACCTTTTTGTACCAGGCCCTTGTCTTCCGCATAATTAGGTAGGGCTGCAGCAGCTGATCAGCCAGATCAACCCCACCCATATGCCGGTTATAAGACTTGATGCACACTGGCTTCCTTATGATCTCAGCTCTGCCACGTACAGAAACCGCCACCGTCCTCTCTGTGTGGATGGTGGTAAGAAGGTATACATCCTTCTTGTCTCTGTACTTAAGTGCCAACAGCTCCTCTTGGCGCAGAGCTGAGGTCTCCCCCCTTCGTAGCCGGGTGCGTACAAGCTGTCCTGGGAAACCTGCGCGGTTCTTTTTAATTGTACCGCAAGCTACTGTATCAAAGCAATACAGTAGCTTGAACAAAAGGACACTTGTATAAAAATTGTCTAAGTACAAGTGATACCCTTTCTTCATTAGGGGTAATATCAGGTCCCAGACAATCTTGCCAGTGGTTCCCATATGTTCTGGGCAACCTGGAGGGTCAAGTTGGCTATCCTTTCCCTCATACACCCGGAAGGCCTGAGTATACCCATTCTCGCTGTCACAGAGCTTATACACCTTTACCCCATATCTGGAGCGCTTGGAAGGAATAAACTGCTTGAATCCCAGCCTTCCCTTATGTGTATAAGCCTGGCAGAAAAGTGGGTTATCAGGGGGCGGATTTTATACAGCCTGTCAAATTGGGGATGCTCCCTAGGGGGGCACAGGCTGTTGTCGCTGAAGTGCATGAAATGCAGAATCATTTCATACCTCTTCCTCGACATAATCTGGGAGAAAATGGGGGTAGAGCAGATGGGGCTAGTACTCCAGTAGGAGCGAATGGAGGGTTTCTTTATGATGCCCATCAGCATGGTCAATGCCCAGAATTTTTTGAATTCTGGCACATTGATGGGGGCCCATAGCTGCTTTGCCAAATATGTTCCAGGCTTTGCAGCACGGAAGAGATGGGCATATAAATTAGTTTGGGCGACAATGTTCCCCAATACATCATCGCCCAGAAACACTTCCAGAAACTGCTGGGGGCTAAAACCTGCCACATCTATATTTATGCCAGCATTTGCTGTGAAGGGTGGGATATCTGGCCTCTGGAGATGAGGTGTTACCCACTCTTCAGCAGCAATGGCAGCAACACGCCTCCTTCTGGCAGGGGGGCTAGCAGGGGGGCTGGTAGGGGGTCTAGCAGCCACAGATACATCACTATCAGTTGAGACTGCATCTAGTGATGTATCTGAGCATATGGCAGGGTCAAAATTGGGGTCTGAGTCAGACATAGAGGCATCTGACTCTGACGCAAGGATGGCATACGCCTCCTCAGCACTATATATTTTCTGTGACATTTTTGTATCTGTCACAGAAAAAATGTACTAAATTTTTTTAAATTAAATTAATTAACTAAATTAATTAACTAAATAAACTAGCAAAAAAGTACTGCTATGCTACTGCCAGTGATTTATAGCGATCACTGGCAAGCTAGGGGTTAATGGCTCTGAAAATTAAATTAAATTAACTAAATGGTTCTGAAAAGAGCCTCTGGATTTTTAAAAAATTACAACAACAAAATTAACCCCTAAAAAAATGCACAGACAGCAAAAAAGTACAACTATGCTACTGCCAGTGATTTATAGCGATCACTGGCAAGCTAGGGGTTAATGGCTCTGAAAATTAATTTAAATTAACTAAATGGTTCTGAAAAGAGCCTCTGGATTTTTAAAAAATTACAACAACAAAATTAACCCCTAAAAAAATGCACAGACAGCAAAAAAGTACAGCTATGCTACTGCCAGTGATTTATAGTGATCACTGGCAAGCTAGGGGTTAATGGCTCTGAAAATTAAATTAAATTAACTAAATGGTTCTGAAAAGAGCCTCTGGATTTTTAAAAAATTACAACAACAAAAAATTAACCCCTAAAAAAATGCACAGACAGCAAAAAAAAGTGCAGCTATGCTAATGCCAGTGATTTATAGTGATCACTGGCAAGCTAGGGGTTAATGGCTCTGAAAAGAGCCTTTGGTTCTATATTTTTTTAACAAATAAAAGAATTAAATCTCTCTCTGCAAAAAAACAGGTCTCTCTCTCTCTCTCTCCAACAAAATCGCAAGTGAGGAGAGGGAGGGAGATCCACACTGATCAGTGTCAATATTTACAAATATTGACATGATCAGACAAATGGTGTATTTTATTATTATTATTTTTTTTTGGGTGGGAGGCTCAGATTGGGTGACCCTAGCTTGCCCCTATGATGAGGCAGGCTAGGGACACCCCCAGAGGCCCCATGATGCACTGGGCATCGCCATCTTGGATGCCTAGTGAAGGGGGAGGGGGGGCTATTTAGGGCTTTTTTTTTATTTCATACGTTTTTTTTTTTTATTATTATTAATTTTATTTTATAACTAACTAAGTGCCTCGACCCACCGAGGCACTTAGCACACAAGCAGAGCATCGGAAGCGTGTCCGATCGCTTCCGATGCTCTGAAACACTGCCGGGCTCCACGTGGAGCAAAACCGGAAGTGATCACTCGTGGGGGAGTGATCAATCCGGTCCCGGCACTCGGGAACAGTATTGCAGGATGCCTAGACCTCAAGGCAAGCCTGCAATACTGTTAGAGCAGCTGGAAGCGATTTCGATCGCTTCCAGTGCTCTGTTTAACCGACGACGTATGCCATACGTCCTCGGTCGTTAAGTGCTTTTTTTTTTAGGACGTATGGCATACGTCGTCGGTCGTTAAGGGGTTAATGTAGCGCTGAAATTCAAATACTCAATGCTCCAGCCATCCACTTCAAAAGTAATTTTTTTTTTGTAAGCTAACGTTCTAAACTGTTCTCCAATCAACGCTCTAGCTACAAAAAACAATTTGTGTGAGTGCCATATGGCTAGAGTTCTGACTGGAGAGCAGTTCAAACCGTTAGCTTACAAAAAAAGTGGGCAGCCAGAGCGCGAGGTATTGGAATTTCAGCGCTACATTAAAAAGTTTAGTTATAGCGCATCTTTATTACAGGTGATAAATTAAACTAAGTATATACAACAGAAAGTGGCGCTTACTGGTCCGGGGTCTCTTCACCGTGTTCTCGAGCAGCGTGCCTTCAGCGTTGGCTCAGCTCAGCTTCTCCGTCTCACCTCCTCACTGCCAGGAGCCCAGCAATAGCGCCTACGTCCCAGGCGCAGACTCAGGATCCAATCACAACACACTTCCGGGCGTCACTCACTTGCAGGGAGAGGAGGAATCAGCAGACATAGAAAATCCACAAAATCGAAGTGGTAAAAACGGCTTTATTGGTGACAAGGTAAAAACAAAATAGAGCCTTAGCTCATGATCGCAATCCGGGGTCACAGAACAGCAATGGCAGACATGTTTTGTGTGGTTCCTCCACACTTGATCACTGCTGATTTTTGCTAGTTCTGTGACCTGTTTTAAAAGCACAAGACATTCAACAATTAACCAATTAGAGAAAAAAAAAGTTAAAAACAATGAAGTTAACCCCTTCTTGCCCTGATGTGATTGTGTGTATTTTTACTCCTAAGAGGCTAATACATATATCTAACCTGAACAGTAAACTGATATATTGAATAGGCATATAGTAATTATTTATTATTAGTGATAGACTAAGCTTATTCTACATTTTGACAATATAAACCAAAAGGGGGGACAGGAGTGACGCATAGAGTTAAACCCTTGTAAAAAGTGTTACATATAGTAGACCAGTTATATATGTTTCTCTGTTTCCTTTTATTATATATATATTTAGAAAAGATTTAAATGGACAGATTCACATCACTTTCTTTGTTGATACCCAGAGGTGATCTGGTGTTCAACAGAAAGATCCATTGTGCCTCCTTGTAATCAAGTTTGTAGATTCTGTCACCTCCTCTTTTGTGTGGAGGGACATGATCAATGGCCTGGATAGACAAAAGTGAAGCATCCCCTGCATGTTTTAATTTAAAGTGTCTGGATACTGGTGTGTCCGTGTCAGGGTCCTCAATGTCCCAAATATGTTCTAGGGCCCTGTCCTTCAGGTGACGTTTTGTTTTACCTACATATTGAATCTTGCACCCCCTACAGGTGAGGAGGTAGATGACATGATTAGACTTGCAATTTAATCCAAACCTAATGTCATATGTGCATTTAGTTATTGTTGAGGTAAAAGTAGTACCCTCTATTACATGATTACATGTTTTACAACGCTGTGCTTTACATTTATAAAACCCTATCCTATGGGGTAACCATGTTCTACTCTTCTCTGTTGGTAAATCTGAGGGAGCCACTATATTGCCAATGGTCTTATTTTTTCTTGCAACAAATTTGCAATTTTGTGTGATGTTTTCTAAATTGTGGTCAGTGGTCAGAATGGGAAGACTTTCTCTTATGATGTCACATATTTTTCTATATTCTAGACTGTACGGGGTACTAAACACAATTTTATTCTCCCCCTTTGGCCTTTGCTGGACACTTTGTTTCTTGTATTTTAATAGACTATCTCATGGTATTAAATCCACTTCTCTCTTTGTGTCTTTTAATAGGCACTCTGGGTACCCTCTACCGAGTAGTCTCTCCTCTAGTACCTCACATTGTTCCTCATATGTTTTAATGTCTGAACAAACCCTTTTGGTTCTGATGTATTGTCCTTTGGGGATAGCTTTTTTAATATGCCATGGATGGCTTGACTTAAAATTCAGAATTGTATTCCCCCCTGTAGGCTTCCTATAGAGGGTAGTGCTAACAGTCTTGGTAGTTGTGTCTGCTTGAAGGGCCAGATCTAGAAATACTGTATTTTTGTCACTTTGTACATAGGTGAATTTTAGATTTTTGTCATTGGTATTAATGTTGTTTATAAACATATTAGCTGTTTCCTCATCGCCATCCCACACCACCAGCAGGTCATCAATATATCTTCCGTAGTACACTATATGTTCTTTGAGGGGGTTGTCATCTCCATAGACGTGGGCAGCCTCCCACCAACCCATGAATAGGTTGGCGTAGGATGGGGCAAACTTAGCCCCCATGGCCGTCCCACGTCTCTGGAGATAACACCCCCCCTCGAACATAAAAAAATTGTGTGTAAGTAAAAATTCAATTGCAGTAAGTAAAAAATATTTGACATCTTCTGCATAATTTGAAAAATTGTTCAAAAAATATGTCACTGCTGCTAACCCCTGGTGGTGTGGGATGGATGTGTATAGGGATGCAACATCTATAGTGATGAAGCGATATGTGTCCTTCCATCTTAGTGCTTTCATTTGATTTAATACTTGTGTGGAGTCACGAATATAACTCATTAGTTCTACAACCAGTGGTTGGAGGAATGTGTCTACTAGTTCGGACAGGGGTTCAAGTAATGACCCTATTCCCGATATGATCGGGCGACCGGGTGGGTTTTTGCTGTCCTTATGTAATTTAGGGACAAAATAAAAAATGGGTATGTATGGGTTAGCAGGAAGGAGAGTATCTAGCTGGGATTCCTTAAAGGCCCCTGCTTGTTGTCCCAATGTAAGAATATCAGCTAATTTAACTTTAAACTTTTGTGTTGGGTTGAAGGTAAGTTTGGTATACACGTCTTTGTCATTTAGCTGTCGGAGAGCCTCTGATACGTAGTATTCGCGGTCCATAACCACTACGTTCCCCCCCTTGTCTGATTCCTTAATTACAATGTTGGTATTCTCCCCCAACCCTTTTAATGTCATGTGTTGTTTATGTGTTAAGTTAAATTTGTATACATCCCTGGAAGTTTTTTCTTTTGTTACCTTTTCTGAGAGTATTTTTAATTTGTTTTCTACTGTCCGCTGAAAGACCTCTATGCCTTTGCTTCTGCTGTTAACTGGATAGAAAGCACTTTTTTTCATACTTGGTTTAAATGTTGGCAGAATTGTCTTAACTTCTTCCTCAACTGTGTTTTCATTTAACATTGTAGTAAGGTCTAATAGAAGACATTGCTCTTCAAAGGGAAGTTGATTTTTAATGTCAATTTGGTTTGCCTGTACCTCATCCCTATTGACCTGTTCGGCCGCGTCCTGGGGCTTTGGGAAATGATTCTTCAAAGTTAACTTTCTCACAAATTTGTTTACATCATGGACGGTGCCGAACAGGTCAAAGTGGGTTGTGGGGGCAAATCCCAAACCTAAACCCAATACCTCTACCTCTGTGGCTGTTCATATTTGGAAAGGTTTATAACATTCTTTATGCATATTTCTTTATTTGGTTGCGTGTCTGATACCTCCCCACCATACCTCCCCTTCTGCCTGTGTCTCCCCCTACTGCCCCTTCTTGTTTTTTTCTTTTGGGTTTTGTCCCCATGCGCCCCTCGTTTTTTGACTGATTTTCACTGACTTCTAATGGATTATCTAGTACTGACATGCCCTCTAAATGTACCACCTCATCATTGGAATCGTGCTCGGAGGTGTCAACGTCATATTCTGTTTCTGCAAATTGTACTTTTTTAATGCCTTTTTTAGGCTGTACATCCATCTTATGTCTTTGAAACATGTGACGCTGACCCCTCCCTGCACTTTGCCATCTATAGACTTTATCGTGTTCGTAATCTCTTTTATCCCTGGATAGTTTTTGCTTTTTAAAAGCCCAAAGTTCTTTGGTAAATTTTGACATATTTTCTTCAAATTTCTTATCATAAGTAATAAACTCTTTATCTGTCTGAAACATTTGTAAGTCTCTTTGTACCGTCTTGATAAGATCAATGGACTCTCTCCTCTGCTGTTTTTTATATTCCACCAGCAGATCTATCAAGGCAAAAGAACATGTGTCTAAGATTTGGTTCCATTTTTTGATAAAGTCCATATCTGTTACTAGGAATGATGGAAATTTCCTTATTCTTAATCCTCTTGGGATCCTTTTTTGTTTTTTGTACATTAGAAAAGTCTTTATATCTAGGTCTAGTTTAATGTCTTTCCTCCTTAATTCATCCATCTGAAAAAACAAGTCGTCTAGAGTACTCATTTTCTGACAGTATGTCATCCACCTCTTGGTCATAGCCCTTTAACGATGCCTCCAGGTCCTTAAACACAAAACCTTGTGTGTGTTCAGTCATGTCCGGTGTATATGTTATAGCCAAGTTGTAAAGGTAGTAAGTCTCTTGTCACCAAAATAAGCCTATATGCAATATGCAATTTGGTAAGTCCATATATATATTCAACAATTTACAGGGTCTTTATAGTAGCGATAAATATCCCTTAAATGAACAAACTGTTGCTTACGGTAAGTCACTGTGAACTTGAGCCACGCACTATCCTTACGCTAATACAGCTCCACGGACTAATGATTTATCAATAGTACCCCGTATGTAGTCTTGCAGCCACTCCACAGACGTATGCTTCTAAGTATATACAACAGAAAGTGGCGCTTACTGGTCCGGGGTCTCTTCACCGTGTTCTCGAGCGGCGTGTCTTCAGCGTTGGCTCAGCTCAGCTTCTCCGTCTCACCTCCTCACTGCCAGGAGCCCAGCAATAGCGCCTACGTCCCAGGCGCAGACTCAGGATCCAATCACAACACATTTCCGGGCGTCACTCACTTGCAGGGAGAGGAGGAATCAGCAGACATAGAAAATCCACAAAATCGAAGTGGTAAAAACGGCTTTATTGGTGACAAGGTAAAAACAAAATAGAGCCTTAGCTCATGATCGCAATCCGGGGTCACAGAACAGCAATGGCAGACATGTTTCGTGTGGTTCCTCCACACTTGATCACTGCTGATTTTTGCTAGTTCTGTGACCTGTTTTAAAAGCACAAGACATTCAACAATTAACCAATTAGAGAAAAAAAAAAGTTAAAAACAATGAAGTTAACCCCTTCTTGCCCTGATGTGATTGTGTGTATTTTTACTCCTAAGAGGCTAATACATATATCTAACCTGAACAGTAAACTGATATATTGAATAGGCATATAGTAATTATTTATTATTAGTGATAGACTAAGCTTATTCTACATTTTGACAATATAAACCAAAAGGGGGGACAGGAGTGACGCATAGAGTTAAACCCTTGTAAAAAGTGTTACATATAGTAGACCAGTTATATATGTTTCTCTGTTTAAATGATAAATTAAACTACATCTAAAATATCACTAACATTCAGGATATGATTTTTTAAAAGGGAGAGTTTACTATCACTTTAATTAGTACTGAATCAATTAGTCAACAAGTTTCCCTTTTCCATTCTCTACATGCAAAAACGCCCGCAGAAGCCCAGCATTAAAGCTTAGGATAACCTGTCTTATAGTTGTGTTTACCCATTCTGAATGTACGAAATTCAAATATCCTTGATTAATCCTATACATAAATGATGCTGCTTAATGAAAAGTCAGTGTTTTTAACAGATGAGAAATTAGTAGGCATGTGCATTCTTTCATTATTTTATTAATGTAGAAATACAACATACAAATATCTGTGCAAATCCATATATGTGTGTGATGCACTTTTACACTAATAATTTCAGTGCCAAAAATAGCCAAATGCCACTGCCTATGGCCATATTCAGCATTTGCTTCTATAATGAATAGCTAAAAAATGCACGTGCCTTGAAATTAGAGCTAAACAAACATTTGTATCTGATGTTTTTGATAGGCAAAAACTAATCGACTGGTATGGGTGCCATTGTCTATTAAAACAATATGAACTGCTAATGAAGTAATTAAAGGTACGATGTACTCAGGCAGTTGATAAGAGTTCAATGTATTGAGATCTTCTACAGGGACAACCTTTTAAATGGGTTGGGCTCACTCTCTTTCCCACCGCAGTGGAAGGTTAATTTTAGCTGCTTCCTCTTGTTTACATAGTTTTTCTTTAGCCATTGCTGCAGTATTGCCATTTTCAGTATACGTGACAGTCGTAACAGGCAAAACTGGTTATTTCAATTTAAATGAGAAAATAAAAATCAAGGAGATAATTATAATAATTTAATACACATTTGAGCAAGTAAGATGCATGATTGGAAACACATTTAAAGTGTAATGAAACCCAAAATTATCCTTTCATGATTCAGATAGAGCATGCAATTTTAAACAACTTTCTAATGTACTTCTATTATCAATAAGTATCTTTTGTTGAAAAGCAAGGACGGCCCATTTCTAGAGCACTATATGGCAGGAGTTTTGCAAGAAGGTTATCCATTTGCAAGAGCAATAGAGGCTCTAGGTGCCTACTTAGGTATCTCTCCAACATAGAATATCATGGGAAGGAAGAACATTTGATAATAGAAGAAAAAGTAAAAGTTTTTGGATTTCATATACCTTAATGGGAAGAAGATTTTACAGTACTATTACCTTTAACCCCTTAATGACCAGCAACGTACCCTGTACGTCACTGGTCTTTCTATGGGGTTGCTTTTTTAAAGCGTAATCTCAGCATCAGAAGCAAGACCGCCCTATTTTAGGAAGCCAGTAGGAGGGAGGGAGGGTGTAATAGTGCGGTCTTGCAACTCGTGGCAAGACCCGCGCTATTATAAACAGACAATCCATGAACGACCAGTGACAGACAGGGTATGTCACAGTCGTTAAGGGGTTAATATATTAAACAGAAGTTATTATTTCACATTTTACTAAATTGTATTCTGAACCGTTTGAGACTTATAGAAATATACACATTAGTGTGCAATCCACAGATGATAAAACCAATTTATACTGTATCTCAGCAGGATAAAAGTAATTTGTATAAATTGTAAGATCAATAAAATGTGATAATGTTTTCTATGGCCACCCCGGGCTTTAAATGTGATTTTACTTTTTCTGTTGACATTATTTTAAAAGCTTGTATGTTCACAGAAAGAGTTACTCGTAATTGCCTTAATGTAAGAATAATCCTTTACTAAAACTATCTATTGGTATAGAACATTGCAGCGTTTACTACTGAATTGCACTTCATTAAATATTTATAACATAATAAATTAATAAAGAAAATTGTTTTAAAAAATGCAAAAGAATAAAATCAATACAGGAATTCTACTGCCTGAAGTGTAGATAGATTTGCTTGCAGATAGGGCCTTTTATCTTTATAATAAAATTGTCACTTTTACCGTAAAGAGAGCAAAACTAATAGATATTTGTGTATTATGTTTAATGGGCAAATAATTCCTTCAGCAGGTTTTGATGACAGAATAAACCACAACACTGAAGATAGCATTTTCTCCAGCATTTCAGCTATTCAAAAGGCTGTAAAACCAAGAGTTATTTCTAATGAGCACTATTTGTCCCTATATATTGCACACCATGTAAGAAAATAATCATAGCACAGCCAGATGTCTCTGAGTGAAGATGACTACTGACAGCTTCATAGATTTCAAAAACCTCTATATTAAATTATAATAGTTGGGGGGGGGGGGGGTAATGGGTGGGACATGTAGTTTAATTTTTACATTTCCATTAAAGGGAATATTAAAACAAAAATTTGTTTTGTGATTTAGACAGACAGAGCAAACCATTTTTAAAAGTTTCCAATTTACTTCTATTATCAAATTTGCTTTGTTCCCATAATATTCTTTGTTGAAGAGATACCTAGGTAGGCATCTGGCGTACTACATGGCAGGGAATAGTGCTGCCATCTAGTGTTTTTGTAAATGAATAATATTCTTGCAAAGCTGCAGCCCTATAGTGCTCTAGAAATTGGCCGGCTCCTAACTTAAGCCCCTGCTTTTCAACAAACGATACCAAAAGAACAAAGAAAATGTGATTATCGAAGTAAATTAGAAAGTTGTTTAAAATCACGTGCTCTATCTGAATCATGAAAGAAAAATGTTGAGTTTCATATCATTTAAGCAAACACATGTCTGAATGTAAGGGAACATTATAGTTTATTTTCGTAATAGCAGAGACAAGAGTATGGATTTGCTCAGCATGCAGGAAGTAAATCCAGATTATTAGCGCTTCATTGCGTTGTAGTTAGAGATGTGAAATTGCTTTGGCACATTCATTCATTCTAAAAGAATTACCGACTGTTTGCTGATCATTCAGTATTCATTTTCATGTAAATGGTAACTTTTCCTTTATTGACTGTTGCATAGCGAATCCAAAAATCATATAATCAAACATTAATATTTGAATGTTGATTTTTATTCTTCATAGTATGTCTAGGGAATCAATATTTGAATGTTACATTGAAATATATAATTGTTACATTTGATATTCAAATGTTAACATGTATTCTATATAAACATTTGAATGGATTTCAGGGGAACCATTCAATCTACCACTTAAATGTTAAAAAAAAAAAACATGTTTATCTATACATTTTAGAATGATGAAAAATAAATTCAGTATTACATCTGACTATAATTCTAACATATACAAAATGATTAGAATACACCTGTTTAACCAAATTATAGTGATCAATCCAAACATTTTCCCCAAGCAATAACTTAACAACATTAGACAGTTACTGTTCCTTAACTGCACAGATATTTAGTGAGCTTGATTTATAATGAAACAAAAAAGCTTATTATGCTTGGCTTTGTAGAGCAAAAAGATTTTTTTTCTTCATGAAGTAACTTCTTATTCTCATTTTTAGCATTGCCTCTAAAAGAATAGAAAAAAGACCATCTTAGCTCATTAAAATGTATTAGAAAAATAATATCACACATAAGCGCTTGCATGATTTTGCCTCGTAGCCGCTGAATATTAGTCTCAAATGTTTAAAATTTGTCACAAAAGATGCTCTTTTTGTGAAGGCAAGAATAATGAATAACTAGGTTATTTTAATATTAATTTAAAGCATGTTAAAGGAACACTAGTAGTAGTAGTGTAAAATTAGTTTCCCATTATTATGATCTCGGTTGTTAAATTTAGGGGAAATAGCTCCTGGTTTTTGTATTTGAAATAGTTTGTTTTGCTCATTGAAACCACAACCCGTTGCTATATAGAGAACATGCTGCAAGATTACATTTTAAAAATGACGGTTGAAATGTCTCCCTTAAAGACATTGCTGGCCACCCCCATGGGCACAGTTTTGTTTTTTTCTCAACACTGCTCTTCTCCCTTCCAGTTCTGGGAGTTCATGTTTTAAGCTACCTAAATAGCTTCCATAAGCAGACATGTTGCACATGCACAGTTAAATCATTGCTTGTGATGTTTGCTAGTGGAGCTTGTATAGTACTAAGGTAATGGCACACTGTGTGTGTATATAAATCAATCCTTTGGAGCACTCTCACTTTGTATGGTCAAATACCAGGGTGTCCAGCCTGTAGTTAAGTATTGTCCAAAATCCCACAGTGGAAATACCAGATAATAAGTCACTCTATGGATTTGGGCAACAATGTGTTTCATATTGTGACATTTCAGGGTAATTAATCCCTTCTACAGACAACAAACATATCCAATAAAGTACTATTTATACTTACAAACAAAATCACAAGTAATTGGCATCCCCTGTATGAGTGAGCGTTACAGCAGTAATACACTTCTGGCGTGACGTTGTGGGTTTTTGGACAGTATGTAGATAGATAGATAGATAGATAGATAGATAGATAGATGTGTATGTGAGTGTGTGTGTATGTATATATAATATTTTATGAACGCACTTTGCATACTACAAGAAACATGATAGAGACAGGTATGTGTTAAGCCTTCTAGGGTGTACTGTGTCAAGTTTGTGAATCTATTTTGCCTCCCTCTGCAGTAACATCTTTCTCCTGTCCCCTCCCCTCTTTAAGGGTGGTATCTGGTCTATAGGACAACTATCTATCATGTTTCTTGTAGACACAGTAGGGTATAAATAAATGAACACTTGGTAAATATAATGAAATGTGATAAATGTGTGTGAGAGTATACCAGATAACCTTTTCCCCAAATTAAATCACATGTGCTCTATTTTTCTAGCCAAGAAGGATGACAATTAGAAACACAAGATGCAAGAGTCTGCAGTATGTTCTTGTCACCAATAGGTGGCACATCTCAGAGCATACCGGGGAGGTGGGATTGGTTAGTGAGTATGAAGGTGTATATACAGGTGAAACTCGAAAAATTAGAATATTGTGCAAAAGTTCATTTATTTCACTAATGTAACTTAAAAGGTGAAACTAATATATGAGATAGAATCATTACATGCAAAGCAAGATAGTTCAAGCCGTGATTTGTCATAATTGTGATGATTATGGCTTACAGCTCATGAAAACCCCAAATCCGCAATCTCAGAAAATTAGAATATTACATGCAATCAAAAAAACAAGGCTTGTACAGACATAGAACAATATCGGACCTCTGAAAGTATAAGCATGCATACTGTATGTACTCAGTACTTGGTTTGGGCCCCTTTTGCAGCAATTACAGCCTCAATGCAGAATGGCATGGAAGCTATCAGCCTGTGGCACTGCTGAGGTGTTATGGAAGACCAGGATGCTTCAATAGCAGCCTTCAGCTCTTCTGCATTGTTCGGTCTCATGTCTCTCATCTTTCTCTTGGCAATGCCCCACAGATTCTCTATGGGTTTCAGGTCAGGCGAGTTTGCTGGCCAATCAAGCACAGTAATCCCATGAACCAGGTTTTGGTGCTTTTGGCAGTGTGGGCATTTGCCAAGTCCTGCTGGAAAATGAAGTCAGCATCCCCATAGAGCTCGTCTGCGGAAGGAAGCATGAAGTGCTCCAAAATCTCCTGGTAGACAGCTGCGTTGGCCCTGGACTTAATGAAGCACAGTGGACCAATATCAGCAGATGACATGGCTCCCCAAATCAATACAGACTGTGGAAACTTCACACTGGACCTCAAGCATCTTGCAGTGTGTGCCTCTCCATTCTATTATACTCTGGGTCCTTGGTTTGCAAATGAGATGCAAAATTTGCTCTCATCAGAAAAGAGGACTTTGGACCACTGAGCAACAGTGTAAAAAACTTGAGGTGGAGGGCGCTTAAAGCAAAAAGTGCTTCACCAGAGTGTGAGATATAAAAATATATAAATATATAATAAATGTAAATTTAAAAAATTTGAAAAAAAGATTTTTTTAGGAAAAAATGGAAAAATCTATAAGTGTATAAAGATGAGATTCTTAAGTCTCACAGAAAAGGTTCATAGTGGTAATATTTGACAATGTGTGATGGTGAATTAATTACTTACAAAATGATTTAAAGTACAAAATGTTTTAATAAACAGAGTTAGTGCAACATATTAAAAACTTGTGCAAACAGGTTATTCAAGATAGTACCGGATTTTGAAGTTCTCACTAATAATTTTAAATCAGCGTGCTATACATATCAGGCATAAGGTTCCAAATATAGAAATGGACTAATACCAACTAACACTAAATGCGAGGGTAAGGGTACAATGTACTACCTGCACTATAATACAATTTATTTCTGCATAAAAATACTATATTCCTGCATAAAATAATATAGCAAAAATTATTATACGGGTCGTCTCCCAGAAGTTGCATATACCACCTTTCAAAAAGTAAAAATGTTGACTCTTTTGAAAAGTATAAAAAATATATATAGAAAATATTATATATATATTTTTATATATATATATATATATATATATATATATATATATATATATATATATATATATATATATATATATATTTCAAATATGAGCAGCTGGAGAGCACTCTCACTTCTTAGGTCAATCTGCCAGGGTGCATGCAGGGGTTGAATAATAAAAATGGACAAATGGCAGCACTCACTGGTCCTTTAATCGTGTAATTTATTTTGTGACGTTTCGGGGACCGTATACCCTTCCTCAGACCTATAGATATATATATATATAAGTTCAATAATAAAGCTCAAAGTTCCGGTCTTGAGATGTCTATATAGGTTACGGTATTGGATATTACAGTTTATTGTGACAAATGTATCAATGCATTCATTTGTACTGCTATTCACAGTGCTTATCTGTGTGCTGTTAATTGCTTCAACTCACAGTTCTAGGGTGTGATACTTATCCGTAACTTTGTTTCTTAAAATGTGCGGTATTCACCCTTCCATAAATAATAGATAATACCGGTTACCTTTAGCTTAGTTGTCCTTGTAGAAATTCTTATCTTTAGTTTTGAACCCCAAAGGCCTTTTTCTCTTTGCTGATCTCGCTTTTAGAAATTTATCAGAAGGCTTTTTGTGGCGTCTGCTTCTCAGGTTGGTTGAACTCTGCACTTAGTGCACAATGCACGCAGTCTTCAAACGATTACTGATTGGATACTTTTCGCTGTATTCCTGAATGTGTACCGACTTGCAGAAAAGTTTGGCCAAATTCTCCTCCAAAATGATGTAAATGTTTCCAAAACGGATCAGAGGTAAATGCTGACAGTGCTTCAACGCGTTTCACCCTTTAATGGGGCTTTTTCAAGAGTATTTGTCAGCTGTGATAGCTCACATTTTATACCTGTGTTTTGGTTCCTATTGGTCAAGTATTTCATTATTGTCATGTTGTTTTAACAACTCCAAGGTAAAATATATTCAAACTAATTTATTGTAGATAATCTCCAGCTTGTTCATATGATGTTTTTGATGATGAAAAAAATATATATATACAATACGTATAGTATATATATATATATATGTGTGAAAAATCCTCTCTTGCTGACTCTGGTGCATACTAGATATGTGCGATTCGATTGAAATAGTGCCGAATCTACCGAATAAATCCGAATTAGTTCGGATTTATTCAGTAGCTTCGGATGGCCATGGATTACACTAGTATTGTACAGTCTATTAGGTTATATCACTCTGCTATGGGTTACACCTAATATACAGTACATAATACTAGTCAAATACACAGCATATACCACCTAACACATATCGAAATTACGAATTTCTGAACCGAATCCAGCCAAATTTATTCGAATCCAAAACGAATCCGAAACTAATTAATTCAAATTTTTCCGAATTTGAATCGATCTGAACCGAAATTCGAAAAAATCAAAATCAATCCGAACCGAAACAAATTTTTCGATCATGCACAAGTCTAGTGCATGCTGTAACACATTGGTTATAATTTCTTAAGGTAGTATTTTGAGATAGACTCTTAAGATGGTATTTCATTATTGTCATGTTGTTTTCACAACTCCAAGGTAAAATATATTTAAACGAATTTATTGTAGATAATCTCCAGCTTGTTCATATGATGTTTTTGATGATGAAGAAAATATATATATACAATAGGTATAGTATATATATGTGAAAAATCCTCTCTTGCTGACTCTGGTGCATACTGTAACACAAGATATGTTTCAAAGTGTATCAAAGAATATACAACAAAACAAAAACGTTGAGAGAGATGCCTTTAGGTTTTTTAGTAAATAGTGGCCGTGGTTATCACTATTTTCCAATTGTTAAACTATCAGCTGTAACGGCAGATTATATTATTACCGTCGCTCTTACATGTATATAGCACAACAGCTTACGTGAACTGGTGTCCTCAAATTACTCCTCTGAAATCAGTATTTTCAAGCGCCTATTTCCAGCGCTGCACACCAGTGTCGAGCAATCTGTTTAACAGAGGTCAACGGTCAAGCGACCAGTAAAGAGGGCTCCAATGCAAACTCGTGAGGTTATCCAGACTTCCCAATCGGCACTCCGCTACCGGGTTTCCCCTTATGAGAAGCACTTTTCTTTCTCGTGAACTCCTTCTTCAGGGTCAGGTATGATGTCACCATCTAAACTGGGAGGCAGTTTCTTCTCTCATTCATAAAGGTGATTTTTACAATAGCTGTTGCAAATACAAGTGCAGGCTGTACAGGCTATACAGCATTATCGGGTTTAGCTTTCCTCTAGATGTATCTCTCAAAACATGCGTATTTTAAAGGAATAAAGTACATGATGTGCATAAACGGCTTGGCAGCAAGGTATGCAACAAAGTCAGGAGCTAGCCTACACACGTTTCACCCCATATTGCTCCAAATAGCAGGGGCTTCGTCAGGGCTAATTACTGTGATACAGGTGCTTCCTTTCATACCAGTTGGCCCCACCTACTTTCATGATGTCACTATTCAACTCAATTTATGCAATATAAACCAAAATCATTCTCACGACAGGATGAGCGTCTTTTGTGTACATTTCTTTTTAGCATTGAAGTTCATGTGACTAAGTTAGTATGAATTATATATCATCTATGATGTATGTTTGTTTGATAACAATGTATTTATTATCGGTTTATATTGGATAAATTGAGTTGAATAGTAACATCATTTTATACCAACAGGTATAAAAGTGAGATTAATTATCAGCTAGATTACGAGTTTTGCGTTATGGCTGAAAAAGCCTCATAGCGCTGCTTTTTCACTACCGCTGGTATAACGAGTTTTACAGGTATTTCTGCACCGCACACTTTTTTGGCCGTAATGCAGCGTAACTACCGCAGCTTTCAAAAAGTCCTTTTTCAATGGGACTTCCTTTGTGCCGGTATTACGAGTCTGCCTGGAAGGCCAAAAAGTGAGTGGTACAGCCTATAACTACAAGATCCATACCGTAAACTGAAAGTCAGTAGTTATAGGTTTTACGCTACAAAGCTGTAACATAATACTCATAACTAAAGTGTTACAAAGTACACTAACACTCATAAACTACCAATTAACCCCTAAACTGAGGCCCTCCTGCATCCCAAACACTAAAATAAAATTATTAACCCCTAATCTGCCGCTCCCGACATTGCAGCCACTATAATAAACATATTAACCCCTAAACCGCTGCACTCCCACATCGCAAACACTAGTTAAATATTATTAACCCCTAATCTGCAGCCCCAATGTCATCGCCACCTACATATACTTATTAACCCCTAATCTGCAGCCCCCTACACCGCCGACACCTACATTATACTTATTAACCCCTAATCTGCCGCCCTTACCTAGCCGCCACCTACAATACACTTATTAACCCCTAATCTGCCGCCCCTAAGATCGCTGCCACCTACCTACATTTATTAACCCCTAATCTTCCACCCCCAATGTCACCGCCACTATACTAAAGTTATTAACCCCTAACCCTAAGTCTAACCCTAACTCCCACTAACTTTAATGTAATTAAAATAAATCTAAATAAAACCTACTATTAATAACTAACGGCTAGATTACGTGTTTTGCAGTATGAGTGAAAAAGCAGCGTTAAGGCTCTTTTTCACTACCACTGGTATTATGAGTCTTGCAGGTTTAGGGGCACCGCACACTATTTGGGCCGTAACGCAACGTAATTACCGCAGCTTTCAAAAAGTCCTTTTTCAATGGGACTTCCATAGCGCCGGTATTACGAGTCTGCCTGGGAGGCCAAAAAGTGAACGGTACAGCCTATAACTACAAGATCCATACCGTAAACTGAAAGTCAGTAGTTATGGGTTTTATGCTACAAAGCTGTAGCATAAAACTCATAATTAAAGTGCTAAAAAGTACACTAACACCCATAAACTACCTATTAACCCCTAAACCGAGGCCCTCCCGCATCGCAAATAATAAAACAAAATTATTAACCCCTAATCTACCGCTCCGGACATCGCCGCCACTATAATAAACATATTAACCTCTAAACCGCTGCACTCCTGCATCACAAACACTAGTTAAATATTATTAACCCCTAATCTGCCACCCCTAACATCGCCGCCACCTACCTAAATTTATTAACCCCTAATATGCTGCCCCCAACGTCGCCACCACTATACTAAATTTATTAACCCCTAAACCTAAGTCTAACCCTAACACCCCCTAACTTAAATATAATTAAAACCTACTATCATTACCTAAATAATTCCTATTTAAAACTAAATACTTACCTGTAAAATAAACCCTAAGCTAGCTACAATATAACTAATAGTTACATTCGGCTAGATTTAGAGTTTGGCATTAGCCGTCAAAAGCAGCGTTAAGGGGTCCTAACACTGCTTTTTACCGCCCGCTGGTATTTAGAGTCAGGCAGGAAAGGGTCTACTGCTCACTTTCTTTCCGCGACTCCAGGCTACCGCAGATCCCATTACGTCAATTGTGTATCCTATCTTTTCAATGGGATTTGCCTAACGCTGGTATTTGGAGTCTTGGAAGAAGTGAGTGGTGGACCCTCTACCGACAAGACTCCTACCAACAAAAAAAGTCAGTAATTAAGAGCTTTATGGGCTAACGCGGGAATATAAAGCTCTTAACTACTGTGCTATAAAGTACACTAACACCCATAAACTACCTATGTACCCCTAAACCGAGGCCCCCCACATCGCAAACACTATAATAAATATTTTTAACCCCTAATCTGCCGACCGGACACCGCCGCTGCCGCCACCGACATTATCCCTATGAACCCCTAATCTGCTGCCCCTAACATCGCCGACACCTATATTATATTTATTAACCACTATTCTGCCCCCCCCCCACAATGTCGCTGCTACCTATCTACAATTATTAACACCTAATCTGCCGACCGGACCTCGCCGTCACTATAATAAATGTATTAACCCCTAAACCACCGCACTCCCGCCTCACAAACACTATAATAAATTTTATTAACCCCTAATCTGCCCTCCCTAACATCGCCGCCACTTACCTACAATTATTAACCCCTAATCTCCCGCCCGCAATGTTGCCACTACTATAATAAATAAACTAATCTATAATACAAAAAACCCAATAAATTACAAAAAATAAAAAAATATTACAAGAATTTTAATCTAATTACATCTAATCTAAGCCCCTAATAAAATAAAAAAGCCCCCCAAAATAATAAAATTCCCTACCCTATTCTAAATTACAAAAGTAATCAGCTCTTTTACCACCCCTTAAAAGGGCTTTTTGCGGGGCATTGCCCCAAAGTAATCAGCTCTTTTACCTGTAAAAGAAAATACAATACCCCCCAACATTACAACCCACCACCCACATACCCCTATTCTAACCCACCCAAACTCCCCTTAAAAAACCTATCACTAACCCCCTGAAGATCTCCCTACCTTGAGTCGTTTTCACTCAACCGAGCCGAAGTCTTCATCCAATCCGGGCGATGTGGTCCTCCATCCGGGCGAAGTCTTGATCCAAGCGGCAAAGAAGAGGTCCTCCATCCGGGTGATGTCTTCCTCCAAGCGGCAAAGAAGAGGTCCTCCATCTGGGCGATGTCTTCTTCCAAGCGGCATCTTCTATCTTCTGTCTTCCGGATCCCTCTTCATTCGTCGTTAGTCCGTCGGGGAAGGAGGATGTTCCGCGTCGGTGGGATGAAGATGGATCCGGAAGACAGAAGATAGAAGATGCCGCTTGGAAGAAGACATCGCCCGGATGGAGGACCTCTTCTTTGCCGCTTGGAGGAAGACATCGCCCAGATGGAGGACCTCTTCTTTGCTGCTTGGATCAAGACTTCGCCCGGATGGAGAACCACATCGCCTGGATTGGATGAAGACTTCGGCTCGGCTGAGTGAAGACGACTCAAGGTAGGAAGATCTTCAGGGGGTTAGTGATAGGTTTTTTAAGGGGGGTTTGGGTGGGTTAGAATAGGGGTATGTGGGTGGTGGGTTGTAATGTTGGGGGGGTATTGTATTTTCTTTTACAGGTAAAAGAGCTGATTACTTTGGGGCAATGCCCCGCAAAAAGCCCTTTAAAGGGCTGGTAAAAGAGCTGATTACTTTTGTAATTTAGAATAGGGTAGGGAATTTTATTATTTTGGGGGGCTTTTTTATTTTATTAGGGGGCTTAGATTAGGTGTAATTAGATTAAAATTCTTGTAATTTTTTTTATTTTTTGTAATTTAGTGTGTGGTTTTTTTTGTATTATAGATTAGTTTATTTAATTGTATTTTAGTTTAGCTAATTGTAGGTAATTTATTTAATTAATTTAATGATAGTGTAGTGTTAGGTGTAATTGTAACTTAGGTTAGGATTTATTTTACATGTAATTTTGAAATTATTTTAACTAGGTAGCTATTAAATAGTTTTTAACTATTTAATAGCTATTGTACCAAGTTAAAATAAATACAAAGTTGCCTGTAAAATAAATATAAATCCTAAAATAGATACAATGTAATTATTATTTATATTGTAGCTATATTAGGGTTTATTTTCTAGGTAAGTATTTAGTTTTAAATAGGATTCATTTATTTAATTATAGGAATATTATTTTGTTTAATTTAAATTATATTTATGTTAGGGGGTGTTAGGGTTAGGGTTAGACTTAGGTTTATGGGTTAATACATTTATTGTAGTAGCGGCGACGTTGTGGGCAGGAGATTAGGTGTTAATAATTGTGGGTAGGTGGCGGCGATGTTAGGGAGGGCAGATTAGGGGTTAATACAATTTATTCTAGTGTTTGCGAGGCGGGAGTGCAGAGTTTTAGGGGTTAATACATTTATTATAGTGGCGGCGAGGTCCGGTCGGCAGATTAGGGGTTAATACTTGTAGGTAGGTTGCGGCGATGTTGGGGGGGCAGATTAGGGGTTAATAAATATAATGTAGGTGTCGGCGATGTTAGGGGTAGCAGATTAGGGGTTCATAGGGATAATGTAGGTGGCGGCGGTGTCCGGAGCGGCAGATTAGGGGTTAATAGTATAATGCAGGTGTCAGCGATAGCGGGGACATAAGATTAGGGGTTAATAAGTATAAGGTTAGGGGTGTTTAGACTCAGGGTTCATTTTAGGGTGTTAGGTGCAGACTTAGAAAGTGTTTCCCTATAGGAAACAATGGGGCTGCGTTAGGAGCTTAACACTGCTTTTTTGCAGGTGTTAGGTTTTTTTTCAGCCCAAACTGCCCCATTGTTTCCAATGGGGATATCGTGCACGAGCACTTTTTGCCAGCTTACCGCTACCGTAAGCAACGCTGGTATTGAGGGTTGAAGTGGCGTTAAATTATGCTCAACTCTCACTTTTCTGAGCCTAACACAGCCATTCAGACAACTCTAAATACCAGCGTTGCTTAAAGGGAGCGGTAAGAAAAAAAAAGCAGCGTTAGCTACGCGGGTCTTTACCGACAAAACTCTAAATCTAGGCGATTGTATCTAGCTTAGGTTTTAATTTTATTTCACAGGCAAGTTTGTATTTATTTTAACTAGGTAGAATAGTTACTAAATAGTTATTAACTATTTACTAACTACCTAGCTAAAATAAATACAAATTTACCTGTAAAATAAAACCTAACCTGTCTTACACTAACACCTAACCTTACACTACAAATAAATAAATTACATTAATTAAATACAATTACCTAAATTACAAAAAAAAAAACTAAACTACACAAAATAAATAAAGAAATTATCAGACTAATTACACCTAATCTAATAGCCCTATCAAAATAAAAAAAAACCCTAGCCTAAACTAAACTGCCAATAGCCATTAAAAGGGCCTTTTTGCGGGGCATTGCCCCAAAGAAATCAGCTCTTTTACCTGAAAAAAAATACAAACAACCCCCAACAGTAAAACCCACCACCCAAACAACCAACCCCCCAAATAAAATTCTAACTATAAAACCTAAGATCCCCATTGCCCTGAAAAGGGCATTTGGATGGGCATTGTCCTTAAAAGGGCATTTAGCTCTTTTTCAAGTGCCCAAACCACTAATCAAAAAATTAAACCCACCCAATAAACCCTTAAAAAAGCCTAACACTAACCCCCGAAGATCCACTTACAATTTTTGTAATAGTTTTTTGGTAGTTTAGTTTAGGCTAGGGTTTTTTTTATTTTGGGGGGCTTTTTTTATTTTGATAGGGATATTAGATTAGGTGTAATTAGTTTAAATATCTGATGATTTCTTTTTTATTTTGTGTAATTTAGTGGGGGGGGTTTTGTAATTTAGGTAATTGTATTTAATTAATGTAATTTATTTAATTGTAGTGTAAGGTTAGGTGTTAGTGTAAGACAGGTTAGGTTTTATTTTACAGGTAAATTTGTATTTATTTTAACTAGGTAGCTAGTAAATAGTTAGTAACTATTTACTAACTATTTAACGGAGTTAAAATAAATACAAACTTAGCCGTGAAATAAAAATAAAACCTAAGCTCGCTACAATGTAACTATTAGTTATATTGTAGCTAGCTTAGGGTTTATTTTATAGGTAAGTATTTAGTTTTAAATAGGAATTATTTAGGTAATGATAGTAGGTTTTATTTAGATTTTAATTATATTTAAGTTAGGGGGTATTAGGGTTAGGATTAGACTTAGGTTTAGGGGTTAATAAATTTAGTATAGTGGCGGAGACGTTGGGGGCAGAAGATTAGAGGTTAATAAATGTAGGTAGGTGGCGGCGATGTTAGGGGCAGCAGATTAGGGTTTAATAAGTATAATGTAGGTGGCGGCGATGTTAGGAACGGCAGATTAGTTGTGTTTAGACTCGGGGTTCATGTTAGGATGTTAAGTGTAAACATAAATTTTGTTTTCCAAAAGAAATTAATGGGGCTGCATTACGGAGCTTTATGCTCCTTTATGAGAATTATGCCCAGGCGCCAACAATACGGAGGCTAAGGTTACGGTACAATAGTGGATACTAGTAATACACTAAAATATTTTATTACATAAATGTCACTATTAAAAATTCTCTAAAAACTCATGTAAAAACACAATATTACATGTGCATGGATCCACGCTAATAAAACATAAAAACATAAAAACAATGATACATAATGGGTGACAAATATTAACACATAGGAATGGTGTTGTATAATGCTGCTTAATCCGATACAAAAGGAACTCCAAAGTGTTCAATTGAGTGTGTGAAATAAATCGTGTGAGGTAAGAAAATTAAAAATGAAAAATAAAAAATGAAAAATGAATCCAAACGTCAAAAATAGTGTTACAAGGTGAATTGCAACAGTGTTCCAAAATAAGATGTCAATCCTGTGAAGTAAAAATGTCAATCCTGTGAGTAAAGTAAAAACGTCAATCCTGTGAGTAAAGTAAAAAATGTCAATCCTGTGAGTAAAGTAAAAAATATAATAAATAGATAAATTGCAAGTTATTGTCACTGCTCACTTACGTACAGAGCTGGCATTACAGGTTTATAAAAACCCTGCGTTAGCAGGCAAAACGTGAGCATAGAGCAAAATTGAGCTCCATACCGCACTCCAATACCAGCGCTGCGGTGAGCGGCGGTAAGCTGGTTTTGCGTGCTCATGCATGATTTCCCCATCAATGGGGAGAGCCGGCTGAAAAAAAGTCTAACACCTGCAATAAAGGAACGTAAAGAGATACAGAGGTATACCCCAGCGCCAACTCAACCTTAAAAGCCTGAGGCGGTGGTGCCTAGCTCCCACCTAGAGAAAGACAATTATGAGAAATATGCCCAGAATCCATGGATGGCAGAATCCATGGATGGCAGGCTTTTGAGTGTCCTTGCAAAGAAAGGTGGCTATATTGGTCACTGATTTGTTTTTGTTTTGTTTTTGAATGTCAGAAATGTATATTTGTGAATGATGAGATGTTATATTGGTTTCACTGGTAAAAATAAATAATTGAAATGGGTATATATTTGTTTTTTTGTTAAGTTGCCTAATAATTATGCACAGTAATAGTCACCTGCACACACAGATATCCCCCTAAAATAGCTAAAACTAAAAACAAACTAAAAACTACTTCCAAAAATATTCAGCTTTGATATTAATGAGTTTTTTGGGTTCATTGAGAACATGTTTGTTGTTCAATAATAAAATTAATCCTCAAAAATACAACTTGCCTAATAATTCTGCACTCCCTGTGTATATATATATATATATATATATATATATATATATATATATGTATATATATATATATATATATATATTACCTCACCTGTTTATATATACTATCTCATCCTCTAAGTCTCTAGTTCCCAAATTATTTTCGGGGACAACTAAGGCACTCACATCTGATTGCATCTATTTTTATCCTTTGGAGCCATAATTAGCTTATAAAGGTTAAGATAATAGCATTATTCGTTATTATTATTCTGCACATTTGAAACAGACAGACCTGTTCAACTAAGATATGGGGCGTAACCATCAGTAATAGACCGTATACACATTAAAACCCCTATAAGCCAACCAGGGACATTGGTAATAGTCTTTTCCCAGTATCACAAGCAGAGCAATGCCGACAACATATGAAAATAAGAAAATTACCTATTTATGAGGATAAAAATCAAAATAATAATGGTTTTAAAGTAATATCTTTTAAAATAACAATTTTTGAATTACCCCTTGTCAGCAATATATGTGACCACCTCTTTATGAGGAATCCACAATAATTGTCCTATTATGAGGAATCCACAATAATTGTTCTACTATTCCCTGATCTCAATTAGATCAAGGTCTGTACTTTAGTTGTATAAGAGGAACTTCCACCTACACCTCAAGTGAAAAAGAAGAACCCCCTCCCTTATAATGATGAGAATCTTTTCTTATAACAAAATCTCTTCTTTTACTAACCACTACACATAGTCCTAATATATCATCCAATTTTAGGAGGAGAATATTAGGATTCTTTTTAACGATTCTTTTTAACGATTTACTGCCTATATACTAGTATTAGTTTCGTTTTTATGAAGCTCCAACATGATCACCTTTTCACATGTCACAATGCAACAAGCAGGTTAAGAATATTAGGACGTGATCTAAAGATATAAGCACTTTATTTTCTGTCAGTAATAGGCTCAGCGAAAATACAACCAATCAAGTCATAAGGGTCAAACACACCTCTGTTATCTACAAATAACTTGTTTTTATTATTAGGACCCAGCTGGGTCTCTGAGCCTATCACAAGCGCCAACATGTTGTGACATCACAACCAATGGGGACCTCCGAAAATCGGAACCCAATTTCTACAATTTAAAACCTCAATATTTGAAATACAAATCTCCACTATTCTATAGTAGGCTAGTTACATCGTTTCTAGCCACAGCAGTAACCCGATTGTTTGTTTTAAAGGTCTTTTAGGCCAGATATATTCGGCTGTATATCTCCACCGGAAGTGACGTCACTGAATCACGAAGGCTAGGGATTATCGGGAAAAGTCTCTAACTGTCTAAATATATAAATCACTATTGATTCAAGGGAGGAAAGCATAATTCTGTCATTATATAAAGCCCTGGTAAGACCTCAACTTGAGTTTGGAGTACAGTTCTGGGGACCAATTGCTAAAAAAGATATTGCAGAACTAGAAAAAGTTCAGAGAAGGGCCACAAAGCTAATAAGGGGATTGGAGAAATTAACCTATGAGGAGAGGCTAGCCAAACTGGGTCTGTTTTCTTTAGAAAAAAGGCGCTTGAGAGGTGACATGATTACTTTATATAAATATATTCAAGGCCCATATACAGAGATGGCAGAAGCTCTGTTTATTCCAAGAAAATTGTTTCTGACAAGAGGTCATAATTTAAGGTTGGAGGAAAGGAGATTTAATCTCCTGCAACTGAAACGTTTTTTCACTGTAAGAGCAATAAAATTGTGGAACTCATTACCAAAGGAGGTAGTGAATGCCAATACCATAGATACATTTAAAAATAGTCTGGATAAATTTCTGTATATAAACAAAATTCATGGATATGATTGCTAGTATTAAATGGGTCACATTTTAATCGGGTTATTTAAGCTTAACTGGAGCTTTTTGTAAGTATTTTAGATTTGTATAGGTTGAACTCGATGGACTTTTTCAACCTTATCTACTATGTTACTATGTTACTATTTCATATAAGTCACATATGCCCTGATACAAAAAATCTTGGGCCAAGCAGAATTAAATAACTAAATAACTAAGTTTTATAATTACAAGAAACTGGAAGCTATTAACCAAGTCTACTTCCGGTTATAGATTGATTATCTCTATATAAGATCAACAATTACAGCTTACCACCAGTCTTGATAAAGGCCTAAGAAGGGCCGAAACGCGTAGACCTGGTAAGCTTCATTTCATTAGGAGTATTAATTTGTAAACATTCTACACATTGTGTTTATCTTTTTTATTCACAGGTTTTTATTTGGCATTTTTTCGTTGTTATTGGCATTTTTTGTTTGCTTTTATTATCTCCCACATTATTTTTCACTGGGGCGCAGTCCCCTTGGGCATCTAAGCACTAAGGGAGAAGGATATCAATACACCAGAAACACCGGACACATTTGGATTATCTATTTATTATATTTTTTACTTTACTCACAGGATTGACATTTTTTACTTTACTCACAGGATTGACGTGTTTACTTTACTCACAGGATTGACGTGTTTACTTTACTCACAGGATTGACATTTTTACTTCACAGGATTGACATCTTATTTTGGAACACTGTTGCAATTCACCTTGTAACACTATTTTTGATTGACCTTTGGATTCATTTTTCATTTTTTATTTTTCATTTTTAATTTTCTTACCTCACACAATTTATTTCACACACTCAATTGAACACTTTTGAGTTCCTTTTGTATCGGATTAAGCAGCATTATATAACACCATTCCTATGTGTTAATATTTGTCACCCATTATGTATCATTGTTTTTATGTTTTTATGTTTTATTAGCGTGGATCCATGCTCATGTAATATTGTGTTTTTACATGAGTTTTTAGAGAATTTTTAATAGTGACATTTATGTAATAAAATATTTTAGTGTATTACTAGTATCCACTATTGTACCTTAACCTTAGCCTCCGTATTGTTGGCGCCTGGGCATATTTCTCATAATTGTCTTTCTCTAGGTGGGAGCTAGGCACCACCGCCTCAGGCTTTTAAGGTTGAGTTGGCGCTGGGGTATACCTCTGTATCTCTTTACGTTCCTTTATTGCAGGTGTTAGACTTTTTTTCAGCCGGCTCTCCCCATTGATGGGGAAATCATGCATGAGCACGCAAAACCAGCTTACCGCCGCTCACCGCAGCGCTGGTATTGGAGTGCGGTATGGAGCTCAATTTTGCTCTATGCTCACGTTTTGCCTGCTAACGCAGGGTTTTTATAAACCTGTAATGCCAGCTCTGTACGTAAGTGAGCAGTGACAATAACTTGCAAGTTAGTACTGCACCGCTCATAACGCACAACTCGTAATCTAGCCATAAATAATTTCTATTTAAAACTAAATACTTACCTGTAAAATAAACCCTAACCTAGCTACAATATAACTAATAGTTACATTGTATCTATCTTAGGTTTTATTTTTATTTCACATGCAAGTTTGTATTTATTTTAACTAGATAGACTAGTCAGTAAATAGTGTAAGACAGGTTAGATTTTATTTTACAGGTAAATTTGTATTTATTTTAACTAGGTAGCCAGTAAATAGTTAATAACTAACACTCATTACACTACAATTAATTACATTAAATACAATTAACTAAATTACAAAAAAACAAACACTAAATTACACAAAATCAAAATAAAAAAGCACCCCCAAAATAAAAAAAAACCTAACCCACAATAAACTACCAATGGCCCTTAAAATGGCCTTTTGCGGGGCATTGCCCCAAAGAAATCAGTTCTTTTACCTGTAAAAAAAAAAAAATTCAAACAACCCCCAACAGTAAAATCCATCACCCACACAACCAACCCCCCAAATAAAATCCTAACTAAAAAAAAAAACCTAAGCTCCCCATTGCCCTGAAAAGGGCATTTGTATGGGCATTCCCCCTAAAAGGGCATTTAGCTCTTTTTCTGCCCAAACCCTAAGCTAAAAATAAAACCCACCAATAAACCCTTAAAAAAACCTAACACTAACACTCGAAGATCCACTTACAGTTTTTAAAGACCCAACATCCATCCTCAACGAAGCTGGGAGAAGTCTTCATCCAAGCGGCAAGAAGTGGTCCTCCAGACTGCAGAAGTCTTCATCCAGACGGCATCTTCTATCTTCATCCATCAGGCACAGAGCGGCACCATCTTCAAGACATCCGGTGTGGAGCATCCTCTTCTGACGACGGCGACTGAAGAATGAAGGTTCCTTTAAGTGACGTCATCCAAGATGGCGTCCCTTGAATTCCAATTGGTTGATAGAATTCTATCAGCCAATCGGAATTAAAGGTGAAAAAATCCTATTGGCTGATGCAATCAGCCAATAGGCTTGAGCTTCAATCCTATTGGCTGATCCAATCAGCCAATAGGATTGAGCTTGCATTCTATTGGCTGTTCCAATGAGCCAATAGAATGTGAGCTCAATCCTATTGGCTGATTGCATCAGCCAATAGGATTTTTTTACCTTTAATTCCGATTGGCTAATAGAATTCTATCAGCCAATCGGAATTCAAGGGACGCCATCTTGGATGACGTCACTTAAAGGAACCTTCATTCTTCAGTCGCTGCTGTCAGAAGAGGATGCTCCCTGCTGGATGTGTTGAAGATGGAGCCACTCCACGCCGGATAGATGAAGATAGAAGATGCCGTCTGGATGAAGACTTCTGCAGTCTGGAAGACCACTTCTTGCCGCTTGGATGAAGACTTCTCCCAGCTTTGTTGAGGACTTCTTGCTGATTGAATGAAGACTTCTGTCGCTTCGTTGAGGATGGATGTCGGGTCTTCAAAAACTGTAAGTGGGGTTAGTGTTTTTTTAAGGGTTTATTGGGTGGGTTTTATTTTTAGCTTAGTGTTTTGGACAAGGAAAAATAGCTAAATGCCCTTTTAAGGGCAATGCCCATCCAAATGCCCTTTTCAGGGCAATGGGGAGCTTAGGTTTATTTAGATAGGATTTTATTTGGGGGGTTGGATGTGTGGGTGATGGGTTTTACTATTGGGGGGTTGTTTATATTTTTTTTTACAGGTAAAAGAGCTGATTTCTTTGGGGCAATGCCCCGCAAAAGGTCTTTTTAAGGGCTATTGGCAGTTTAGTTTAGGCTAGGGTTTTTTTATTTTGGGGGGATTTTTTTTATTTTGATAGGGCTATTAGATTAGGTGTAATTAGTTTAAATATTTGATAATTTCTTTTTTATTTTGTGTAATTTAGTGGAGGTTTTTTGTAATTTAGTTAATTGTATTTAATAAATGTAATTGATACGTAAATTACGTACATGTAGTGTAAAGTTAGGCGTTAGTGTAACTCAGGTTAGGTTTTATTTTACAGGTAAATTTATATTTATTTTAACAAGGTAGCTAGTAAATAGTTAATAACTATTTACTAACTAATATACCAAGTTAAAATAAATACAAACTTAGCTGTGAAATAAACATAAAACCTAAGATAGATACAAT
This sequence comes from Bombina bombina, assembly GCF_027579735.1. Lineage (NCBI taxonomy): Eukaryota > Metazoa > Chordata > Amphibia > Anura > Bombinatoridae > Bombina > Bombina bombina. Next base: position 1,029,578,080 of record NC_069503.1, on the reverse strand, counting down.
ATAACTATTCGTTATATTGTAGCTAGCTTAGGGTTTATTTTATAGGTATTTACTTTTAAATACGAATTAGTTAGGTAATGCTAGTAATTTTTATTTAGATTTATTTTAGTTACATTAAAGTTAGTGGGTGTTAGGGTTAGGTTTAGGGGTTAATACCTTTAGTATTGTGGCAGCAACATTGGGGGCGGCAGATTAGGGGTTAATAAGTATAGGTAGGTGGCGGCGATGTCGGGGACAGCAGATTACAGGTTAATAAGTGTAGGTAGGTGGCGGCGACATTGGGGGCGGCAGATTAGGGATTAATAAGTGTAAGTAAGTTGCGGCGATGTCAGGGCGGCAGATTAGGAGGTTAATAAGTGTAGTTAGGTGGCGGTGATGTTGTGAGCGGCAGATTAGGGGTTAATAAGTGTAATGAAGGTGTCGGCGATGTCGGGGGTGGCAGATTAGGGGTGTTTAGGTTTATGTTACAGGGTTTATGTTACAGTGTTAGGTGTAAGCATACGTTTTGTTTCCCCATAGGAATCAATGGGGCTGCTTTACGGAGCTTTACTCTGCTTTATTGCAGGTGTTAGGCTTTTTTTCAGTCGGGTCTCCCCATTGATGTTTATGGGGAAATCGTGCACGTAAAACCAGCTCAAAGCAGTGCGGTATGGAGCTCAACGCTGCCATATTGCCTGCTAACGCCGGGTTTTTGTAACCTGTAATACCATCGCTGTAGGGAGGTGAGTGGTGACAATAACTTGCAAGTTACTACAGAGCAGCTCTTACCGCAAAACTCGTAATCTAGCCGTATGTTTGCCAATCTAATTAATTAGAATATTTTATTATATAAAAAGAGTGCTGTATTCCCTTCCTTTTTTCAGGTTTTGTCAAAATCCTGTACCAATTCTTCCTTATTCAATTATAAACTAAAGATTTAAAGGGTCTGCACCATATATGCCGTAGCATACAAATATATATTATCTTTTGGGAACAATCCCCAAAAAAATGTTTTGAGTCATCTCTCTTCTACCTTTATAAATATTAAAGGGACAGTTAAGTCCAAAATAAACTTTAATGATTCAGTTAGGTCATGTCATTTTAAACAACTTTCCAAATTACTTTTATCAACAATGTTGCCATTCTTAGTATTCTTAGTTGAAAGCTAAATATAGGTAGGTTCATATGCTAATTTCTTAGACCTTGAAGGCCGCCTCTTATCTAAATTCATTTTGACAGTTTTTCACCACTAAAGGGCGTTAGTTCATGTATGTCATATAGATAACATTGAGCTCACGCACGTGGCGTTACCTAGTGCAAGTCTTTCAAAAGAACTGAAATAAGGGAGCAGTTTGCATAGGCTTAGATACAAGGTAATCACAGAGGTAAAAAGTGTATTATTATAACTGTGTTGGTTATGCAAAACTGGAAGATGGATAATAAAGGGATTATCTATCTTTTTCAACAACAAGAACTCTGGTGTTGACAGTCCCTTTAAGCACATAGAACAACCATGGGGGCATGGTATCCCTATGTTGTCCCCACAAAGTTTATAGGAACTTTATCCCTTTTATTTGATATCAACAATCCTGCTCTTTCAAAATGAGTGCCTTGTGTCTGCCAGGTAATCATCATAACAATAAGAAATACCTCACAGGATGGCTGCTTTTTGGGATTCTAGCCCCTCCGTTCAAATAAAGAATTAAGGCAATGTTTAAGTGATTGTCATGATAATAATGATGATCACCTGCTTAAAGCCTCTAGCCGCAAAGTCATTTTGTTGTATTGTTGATGACAGGTTTCATAGATATGTTTCTCCAACATTGGTGTGTCCGGTCCACGGCGTCATCCATTACTTGTGGGATATTCTCCTCCCCTACAGGGAAAGGCAAGGAGACCACACAGCAAGAGCTGTCCATATAGCTCCCCCTCTGGCTCCGCCCCCCAGTCATTCTCCTTGCTGCTCTGAACAAGTAGCATCTCCACGGGGATGGTGAGGAGTTTGTGGTGTTAAGTTTTTATTTAAAGTTTGAAGTGGATTTCACACTTTTATTATTTGGGGAACGTTTTTTATCGCCAGGCACTAGTTATGACACCTTCCCAGTCAGGAAGGGCCTTTCACTGTCTTAGGCAGAGCCTCATTTTCGCGCCATTATTGCGCAGCTTCTTTTAAGTACAGTGCATGCAGATGCATGTGAGAGGGTCTGGTGTCCACTGAAAACGTTCCTAGAAGGCTTGAAATTCCCCCCTGGGATAGTTGAAGTCACAACAAAGGCTGTGGCTGGGACTGTAGTGGGGTTAAAATTGCAAACTGCTCCGGTTTCCACATTTTAAGGGTTAACAGCTTGAAAATTGGGGTGCAATACTTTGAATGCATTAAGACACTGTGGTGAAAATTTGGTAAAGATTGGATAATTCCTTCATAGTTTTTCACATATTCAGTAATAAAGTGTGCCCTGTTTAACATTTAAAGAGACAGTAACGGTTTTGTTTTAAAACGGTTTTTGTACTTTATTAACCAGTTTAAGCCTGTTTAACATGTCTGTACCTTCAGATAGATTGTTCTGTATGTATGGAAGCCAATGGGGTTCCCCCTTCAAATATATGTGATAATTGTGCCATAGCGTCCAAACACAGTAAGGACAGTATTGTCACAAATAGTAAGGTTGCCCAGGATGATTCCTCAGATGAAGGAAGTAGAGATAGTTCTACATCTTCTCCTTCTGTGTCTATACCAGTTATGCCCGCGCAGGCGACCCCTAGTACTTCTAGCGTGCCAATGCTTGTTACTATGCAACAATTGACGGCAGTAATGGATAACTCCATAGCTAATATTTTATCCAAAATGCCAGCATTTCAGAGAAAGCTCGATTGCTCTGTTTTAAACACTGTAGAGCAGGAGGGTGCTGATGATAATTTTTCTGTCATACCCTCACACCAGTCTGAAGTGGCAGTGAGGGAGGGTTTGTCAGATGGAGAAATTTCTGATACAGGAAGAGTTCTCAGCAGGCAGAACCTGATGTTGTGACATTTAAATTTAAATCAGAGCATCTCCGCGCATTACTTAAGGAGGTGCTATCTACTCTGGATGATTGTAACAATCTGGTCATCCCAGAAAACTTGTGCAAGATGGACAAGTTCCTAGAGGTCCCGGTGCACCCTGATGCCTTTCCGATACCTAAACGGGGGGCGGACATAGTGAATAAGGAGTGGGAGAAGCCAGGCATACCTTTTGTCCCTCCTCCTATATTTAAGAAATTGCTCTCTATGGGTCGACCCCAGGAAGGACATATGGCAAACAGTCCCTAAGGTCGAGGGGGCGGTTTCTACACTAGCCAAACACACGACCATTCCCATCGAGGACAATTGTGCTTTCAAAGATCCTATGGATAAAAAATTGGAGGGTTTGCTTAAAAAGATTTTTGTACAGCAAGGTTACCTCCTTCAACCTATTTCGTGCATTATTCTTGTCACTACAGCGGCGTGGTTCTGGTTCGAGGAACTGGAAAAGTCGCTCAGTAGGGAGACTCCGTATGAGGAAGTCATGGACAGAATTCACGCACTTAAGTTAGCTAATTCCTTTATTTTAGACGCCGCTTTGCAGTTAGCGAGATTAGCGGCGAAAAATTCAGGGTTTGCAATTGTGGCGCGCAGAGTGCTCTGGCTAAAGTCTTGGTCGGCGGATGTATCTTCCAAGACAAAATTGCTTAATATCCCTTTCAAAGGTAAGACCCTTTTTGGGCCAGAATTGAAAGAAATTATTTCAGACATCACTGGGGGAAAGGGACATGCCCTCCCACAGGATAGGCCTTTCAAGGCTAAGAATAAGTCCAATTTTCGTTCCTTTCGCAATTTCAGGAACGGACCGGCTTCTAACTCGGCAGCCTCTAGAGAAGAGGGTAACGCTTCCCAGACTAAACCAGCTTGGAAACCAATGCAAGGCTGGAATAAGGGTAAACAGGCCAAGAAGCCTGCTGCTGCTACCAAGACAGCATGAAGGGGTAGCCCCCGACCCGGGACCGGATCTAGTAGGGGCAGACTCTCTCTCTCTTTGCTCAGGCTTTGGCAAGAGATGTTCAGGATCCCTGGACACTAGAAATAGTCTCTCAGGGTTATCTTCTAGAATTCAAGGAACTACCCCCAAGGGTAAGGTTCCACATTTCTCACTTATCTTCAAACCAAATAAGTAGACAGGCATTCTTACATTGTGTAGAAGACCTGTTAAAGATGGGAGTGATACACCCAGTTCCAACTGTGGAACAAGGTCAGGGGTTTTTACTCAAATCTGTTTGTAGTTCCCAAAAAAGAGGGAACTTTCAGACCAATTCTGGATTTAAAAATTCTAAACAAATTTCTCAGAGTTCCATCGTTCAAAATGGAAACCATTCGAACAATTTAACCTACAATCCAGGAGGGTCAATATATGACTACCGTGGATTTAAAGGATGCGTATCTACATATTCCTATCCACAAAGATCATCATCAGTTCCTATGGTTCGCCTTCTGGACAAACATTCGGACTAGCCACTGCTCCCAGCGGTTCTAAGACCAAGGGGCATTGCAGTGGCACCTTATCTGGACGACATTCTAATTCAAGCGTCGTCTCTTTCCAAGGCAAAGGCTCATACAGACATTGTTCTAGCCTTTCTCAGATCTCACGGGTGGAAGGTGAACGTAGAAAAGAGTTCCCTGTCTCTGTCGACAAGAGTTCCCTTTTTGGGAACAATAATAGATTCTTTTGAAATAAAGATCTTCCTGACAGAAGTCAGAAAATCAAAGCTTCTAAACGCTTGTCAAGTTCTTCTCTCTATTCGGCAGCCTTCCATAGCTCAGTGCATGGAAATAGTAGGGTTGATGGTTGCAGCAATGGACATAGTTCCTTTTGCTCGAATTCATCTAAGACCATTACAACTGTGCATGCTCCAGTAGACAGGATCACCTGTCTCAGGGAATGAGTTTCTGGAGACCAAAGTGGGTCATTGTCACGACCAGCTGGGGCGCGGTCTGGGATTCCCTGAAAACTCAGGGTTTATGGTCTCGGGAAGAGTCTCTTCTCCCGATCAACATCCTGGAACTGAGAGCGATATTCAATGCTCTCCGGGCTTGGCCTTATCTAGCGAAAGCCGGATACATAAGATTCCAGTCAGATAACATGATGACTGTAGCTTACATCAACCATCAGGGAGGAACAAGGAGTTCCTTGGCGATGAGAGAGGTATCCAAAATAATCAAATGGGCGGAGGATCACTCCTGCCACCTATCTGCAATCCACATCCCAGGAGTAGACAACTGGGAGGCGGATTATCTGAGTCGTCAGATTTTCTATCCGGGGGAGTGGGAACTACACCTGGAGGTGTTTGCCCAGTTGACTCAATTATGGGGCATTCCAGACATGGTTCTGATGGCGTCTCGTCAGAACTTCAAGGTTCCTTGCTATGGGTCCAGATCCAGGGATCCCAAGGCCACTCGAGTGGATGCATTAGTGGCGCCTTGGTCGTTCAACCTAGCTTATGCGTTTCCAACGTTCCCTCTCCTTCCCAGGCTTGTAGCCAGGATCAAACAGGAGAAGGCCTCTGTGATTCTGATAGCTCCTGCATGGCCGCGCAGGACTTGGTATGCAGACCTGGTGAATATGTCATTGGCTCCACCATGGAAGCTACCTTTGAGACAGGATCTTCTAGTACAAGGTCCATTCGAACATCCAAATCTAATTTCTCTGCAGCTGACTGCTTGGAAATTGAATGTTTGATTTTATCCAAGCGTGGGTTTTCAGATTCAGTGATAGATACTCTGGTCCAAGCCAGAAAACCTGTGTCTAGAAAGATTTACCATAAAATATGGAAAAGATATGGCAGCTGTGCCAGAGGTACAAGCTTTTGTACAGGCTTTGGTCAGAATCAAACCTGTTTACAGACCCTTGACTCCTCCTTGGAGTCTAAATTTAGTTCTTTCAGTTCTTCAGGGGGTTCCGTTTGAACCCTTACATTCCATAGATATCAAGTTGCTATCTTGGAAAGTTCTGTTTTTGGTTGTTATTTCTTCTGCTAGAAGAGTTTCTGAATGATCTGCTTTGCAGTGTGATCCACCCTATCTGGTGTTCCATTCAGATAAGGTTATTTTGCGTACCAAGCCTGGTTTTCTTCCAAAAGTTGTTTCCAACAAGAATATTAACCAGGAAATAGTTGTTCCTTCTCTGTGCCCAAATCCAGTTTCAAAGAAGGAACGTTTGTTACACAATTTAGATGTAGTCCATGCTTTAAAGTTCTATTTAGAAGCAACAAAGAATTTTAGACAAACCTCATCCTTGTTTGTCGTTTACTCTGGTAAGAGGAGAGGACAAAAAGCTATTGCTACCTCTCTTTCTTTCTGGCTGAAAAGCATTATCCGATTGGCTTATGAGACTGCCGGACAGCAGCCTCCTGAACGAATCACAGCTCACTCCACTAGGGCTGTGGCTTCCACATGGGCCTTCAAGAACGAGGCTTCTGTTAATCAGATATGTAAGGCAGCGACTTGGTCTTCTCTGCACACTTTTGCCAAATTTTACAAATTTGATATTTTTGCTTCTTCGGAGGCTGTTTTTGGGAGAAAGGTTTTGCAAGCCGTGGTGCCTTCTGTTTAGGTAACCTGATTTGCTCCCTCCCTTCATCCATGTCCTAAAGCTTTGGTATTGGTTCCCACAAGTAATGGATGACGCCGTGGACCGGACACACCAATGTTGGAGAAAACAGAATTTATGCTTACCTGATAAATTACTTTCTCCAACGGTGTGTCCGGTCTATGGCCCGCCCTGGTTTTTTAATCAGGTTTGAAAAATTTTTCTTTTTCTTTATACACTACAGTCACCAAGACACCCTATAGTTTCTCCTTTTTCTCCTAACCGTGGGTCGAATGACTGGGGGGTGGAGCCAGAGGGGGAGCTATATGGACAGCTCTTGCTGTGTGCTCTCCTTGCCTTTCCCTGTAGGGGAGGAGAATATCCCACAAGTAATGGATGACGCCGTGGACCGGAAACACCGTTGGAGAAAGTAATTTATCAGGTAAGCATAAATTCTGTTTTCTCAAAAAAAAAAAAAATGCCGGGATCAAGAAAATGGTACAACTGGGTGAGTGTAAAAATAGGTGATATTAAATGACATTCCATAATGGATGATTTTTGGTGCAACTGTATATATGTGGCTCTGGGGGGGGGGGGAAGAGACCACTGCAAAAGTATCAGTATCTCTGGTTTACTGTTTATTGGTATGTGTTTGAGTTAAATTAACATTTTTTTTTATTCTACAAAACTACTGACAACATTTTAAGAGTGGCAATAGTTCAGAGTTTTGGAACATTGTAAAAGCAGAAGTAAGCAAGTTTTCTTCAAGGATAACCTTGTATAGGGCTTGATCTGTTCGTTTCCAGGTCATCTTCTCTGATGAGTCCAATTTTAAGCTTTGACCAACTCCTGGTTGTGTAAAGGTTAGACAGAGACCTGGAGAGGCCTAAAAGCCACAGTGTATCACACCTACTGTAAAATTTGGTGGAGGATTAGTGATGATCTGGGGTGCTTCAACAAGGCTTGATTCAGGCAGATTTATCTTTGTTAAGGATTGTTTTTTCTAGCAGGACAATGCTCAATGCCAGAGAGCCAGATCAATCAAGAGGGATGAAGGACCACCAGATCAAGACCTTGTCATGGCCAACCCAATCTCCAGACCTGAACCCCATTGAAAACCAAGCCATCAAACAAAGCCGAGCTGCTTAAATATATTTGTGCCAGGAGTGGCATAAAGTCACCCAACAGCACTGTGAAAGACTGGTGGAGATCATGCCAAGGGACATAAAAGCTGTGAATGAAAATCAGAAAATTCGGCTTATTCAACAAATATTGATTTCTAAAACATTAGTATCTTTGCATTATTCGAGGTCTCAATACACTGCAACTTTTTTGTTATATTGACCAGTTGTCATTTTCTGCAAATAAATTCTCTAAATGACAATATTTTTTTTATTTGGAATTTGGGAGAAATGTTGTTAGTAGTTTATAGAAGACAAATGTTCATTTTACTCAAACACATACCTATAAACTAGTAGAACCAGAAAACCTGATAATTTTGCAGTGCTCTCTTAATTTTTTTCTAGAGCTGTATGTATTTTTGTACAATTTTAAAATGTATCAAATACTTTTAGATATAAGTTGTGCTACAAAATTCAACTTCTTGTAAACAGTCCTTCCCCAGGTGCTGCAAATAGTTGTAGCAACATTGTTGCAGGCCAGTCCCTACAAGTAGCTACCCTCATAAGATCTTTGCATACATTTTTCCTGTTAAAGTGAATGTAAATTGTGATGCTAAAGTGCCCAGTTTTTAAAAATTTGATTAAAAACAGGGGCACTTTAATTTATCAAAATTTACATTTAACTCGTATTGGGGGAAAAAACTTACCTTTTAAACTTGACAGCAGCTCCAGCTTCCTCTGGTCGTTGCAAGCCATTTCTGATGTCAGAAATGATGGATAGGTCATCCTCCAATCACGGCTTCCCCTCGGGGGGGATCAGTGTCTGATTCAATGACGTGATTGGAGGAAGCCGGATTCCTCATTTTAGACCCAGGAAGAGGCTTTGCGATGGTTGGAGGAAGCTGGAGCAGCTGTCAAGATTAAAAAGGTAAGTTTTTTTTTTCACAACAGGAGTGAAATGTAAATTTTGATGAATTAAAGTGCCCCTGTTTTTAATCGAATTTTTAAAAACCGGGCACTTTAGCATCAAAATTTACATTCACTTTAATAAGAAGTCATATCCAGATTAAAATGCTTGCATTGTGCAGAACAAATGCAGATTGCATAGGGGCTTAGCACTAAACCAAATCTATATTTCAACAATAATATCCTCACATTATAAACTATTGCTTCCTAAGTCACTGAGTTCTATCATATTTATTCTTTCTAGCAAAATAGTTTACTAGTGCCCATCCCAAAACTGATAACCTATGGGAAAAAAGTAGTGTACATTTTTAGTGATAGGTTGTCACCATGCTTAAAAAATCTGTTAAAACTGGTCCCCATTGTAATAAAGAACATTCATATGTAAAAGTGTAAAAGTTTACAAAATCAAAACTATTCTAATACATTAAGAAAATGTATGATGATTAATTTATCACAAGCTTTCAAAAATGTATTTGCTGCAGGACAGTACCCATATAACTTACACAGGGGAAAATCAACAGCAAAATTACAATGCATTGGAAAACATTAGTTCTTTGTATTGTTTTAATGATTTTTAGATATTGCTAATTCATCAGCCCTAAACTCTTGTAAAAAAAAAAACGTTGGCTTGATTTTTAAGCACAAATGCCAGGCTCAGCTGGTGGATGAGAAAGCCTGGCTCACAGTGAACATTACAATTCATCCCAAAGGTGTTTAATGGGGTTCATGTTAGGGTGCTGTGCAGGCCATTCTACTTCCTCCATGCCAAATAAGTCAAATGATGTCTTTATGGACCTAACTTTGTACACATATAGGCACAGTCATTCCCCAAACTGTCTCCACAAAGGTCCCAATTGTCTAAGATGTCTTAGTATCCAGCAGCATTAAGATGACCCCTCACTGGAACTAAGGGGCCTAGCCCAAACCCAGATAAACAGCCCCAGACTATTATCCTTCCTCCACAAAAGTGTACAGGAGGCACCATTCATTCCAGTAAGTAGCAGTCTCCTCGCATTCACCACACCCAGATTCTTCCATCAGACTGCCAGACATTGAAGAGTGATCACTCAAGAGAACATGGTTTCACTGATACAGAGTCCAGTTTCAGCATGCTTTACACCACTCCAGCTGAGTTTGTGCATTGTGCAGGTTGATGTGAGGCTTGTGTACAGTTGCTCAGCCATGGAAACCCATTTCATGATGCTCCCGTTGCACTGTTCGATTTTTACACAATATTCGCTTCAGCACTCGGTGGCCTGGCTCTATGAGTTTGTGTGGTCTACTTGTTTGTGGCTAGGCTGTTGTTGCTCCTAGCTGCTAAATGATGCAATATAAAACACCTGAAACTAGGCACTTGTTTTAATTCATTTATAAAAGGTTTTATGTTAAATTTTCATATAAACCCACATTTTTTTCTTTTGTGATTTAGAAAGAGCATGCCATTTTAAACAAGTTTCTAATTTATTTCTATTATCTAATTTGCTTCATTCTCTTGATATCACTTGCTGAAAAGCATATCTAGATATGCTCAGTAGCTGCTTATTGGTTACTGCACATAGAGGCTTTGTGTGATTGGCTCACACATGTGCATTGCTATTTATTCAACAAATGATATCTAAAGAATTGAGCAAATTAGATAATAGAAGTAAATTGGAAAGTTGTTTAAAATGACATGCCCTATCTGAATCATGAAAGTTTAATTTTGACTAGACTGTCCCTTTAACACAGCAACCCCACTCACAGACATCCATCAAACAGCAACCTCCCCCCACAGACAACTTAAACAGCAACACCCCACAGCCCCCAAACAGTAACCACCCCACACATCTCAAACAGCAACCACCCCACACACCTCAAACAGTGCCCCCCACACCCCTCAAACTATAACACCTCACCCCTCAAACAGCAACCACGACCCACACCAAAGATAATAAGGGATTCTTTTGGCTTTGAATTTATCTGAATTGAATTCCTTGCTGGGACAGGGCACAACACATTGCAGCTCCCGACCACTACAGAACGCATTATTGTACATTGTTACACTCCTAAAAGAAATCATCATATTTCCTTTTAGCAAGTCACAGTATAGATGCTTCCAAGTTATGCAAATGTGAGTGTGTGATTCAAAAATCTCACAGAATGCCTACATGATAGATTGAGAATTCTGTGTTGCATTTACATTGTTGTTATTTCTGTCTTTACATTTTTATAAGGGTGTGTAGACTTTTTATATCCTCTGTACACGTATATCCCTATGGCTTTGTATCACAACAAGTTAATTACACATGCAACCAATAAGGATCACTACACATTATAAAAAGAGATCAATCATCTACAGGCCTTTCAATTGAATGTTGATACCCATCATTCTTAGATGTAATAGCTAAACCTGCAAAATTGCCAATTTATGTCATTATTTGTTAAAATGTTATTTACAATTATGAAATCACAAGATTAACAATGCACATAATAACAACTTTGTGCTTTTTTTCATCAGGTAATCTCAAAAATGACTAATCAGGCAGCTACCACCACTTGAAAGGAAGAGCTGAAGACAGTCATTCCCCATATAACTTATAAGAAAAATAAAATCCAGCCTGCTAGGTTGGATTCCATTTTTTTTTTTTCAGAAAGTAACAATTAAGAGCTTTAAGGGTATTAAGAGCAAAAGCATTGTTGTGATTGTGATAACTGGAAGAAAAAAACACTGACAACACCGTCTGAGACTCAAAAAGTGTTATCTGCCAAAAACAAGCTGAAGATTGTGATCAAGCTCATCGTTAGCTTCAATAATACAAAAATCGTATGTGCTGAATAATTAGATCCTTTATGCACAAGAATGTACTTTAAATATCTCATTTAAATTACTACTCATCACTTTGAGCAAGTTTGTTATCTAGTAATCATTTTGATTTTCAAATACACTGCAGTGAGAAAGTGTGCACACAATTTATTGTCTATTTTAGTTCATTGGTTTATATGAAGGAAAAAAACATGGGAAATAATCTGTCTAATACGAAATATGGCAATAAATGCATTTGTGACTCATGACAGTGGTGATATAACAAACATCTCAGATGGATTTTGTTTTGTTGCTATGATACTAGTAAGATATATTTTTTAACTTACTAAATCATCATTCATTATAGTTAGTAACTATTTACATGTTGTGTTTTTTATGGCAGAAATCCCTAACATATAACCGTATAAAATGTTGATTCGTCAGAAATGGCAGATAACTGCAACTGTGTAAAATGGAGAAAATGTTACAAAGGAATTCCTCTAACTTCCTCTTTTTTCAGCAGTACACCAAGTTCAGTTTCTCTTAGTTCTTATTATTAAGACATGAATAGATCTAGTTAAATGCCAAATTAGTCAGCTCAGATGATATAAAGAAGGAAAATGTATCATGAAGCATGAGAGTTTTTTATGTAAGTACAAAAGAAAAGCCAGTAAGATTAATAAAAGAAAAAAAAACAATGTCCATGTTACAACAAGTAATCATTTAATAATTTAACAAATCTCATTGACAAATGAAAGATACCAATAATACATTTTTCCGAATGTTATTTAACCCTATATTATATTTGTGTTGCTGGGTTCAAATATACAATAATTCTGTCAAATTAGAAATAAAAAATTCTTCACGCTGAAAGTAAATATTTTTAAACCCTAGTTCCTTTCAATATTCCAGTGATAATTATATAGAGCCAGACTACAAGTGGCGCGTTAACAGTTATGCGCAAGCGATAAGAGGTTTATTGTGGCTGTTTGCACGCGTAAGGTTTTCCTGCTCATATTGAAAGTAAACGTGATTGCTTGAGCATAATTTAACATGAGTCTGGCTAGCGCGGCCATAGAGCTCTGGTTAACTGTTTCATGAAACAAAAAAGTGTTACAAAACACATCACAAACAGGGGTGGAACTACCGGTGATGCAAGAGTCACCATTGCGACCGGGCCCAGCAGGTCCCTTACACAGGGGGGCCCAAGACTTCAGTTTGTATTTTCTTTTTTTATTATTATTATTATTTTTTTATTTATTTTTTTTTTCAAAATCCTGACCTTATCCATTTTAATTTAAATAAAACTAATTCCAATATCCAGGGCAGCCAGGCATTGCAGCACAATTGCACATGTCACAAACAAACTGTATTTGACGTTTGATTGACCTGCCGCCGGCTGCCCTGGAACTTCACATTTTGGCGCGCACTGGTTAAAAGTCTGCCTCCTCCGGACCTGACTGACTGGCTGCACGGAAGCACGGTGTATCTCATCATCAATCTCCTTGTGACTGCACGTGCAGGCTCAGCCTAGTCAGTAGCAGGAGTCGAGTCAGTGGAGTGGCACTGGAACTGGTCTGGGTCCTGGGAGTTTGCAGGCTAGCGCGCTGTAGTGACTCAATGAGACGGAGACCAGAGAAGTGGACTGTGAAGACGTCTGGACTCTGGCAGCCACGGTGAGCTCAGGTGTTGGGGTGTACACGGGGGGCCGTGTCAAGTTGGCTCTGGCTGGGAGAAAATCTCCCGAATCCCTTCCACTCTCTTGATGACAGTCTGTCTCTCTGTGACAGTCTCACTCTCTCCGCATGCTGCCCGGGTGCCACCATGGCCCCTGGTCTGTTTCTACCTCTGGGTGTCCTCCCACAGAGATGTACTATGCCCGAACTACTCAGAGAGCACTCACCCACTGTCAGCTCCCACAGTACAAGGTAGAGAGAGGGTGAGTGGCCTGCTTGGCACAGGTTATATGGGGTTAATAGGTAGATGGGGGCTTAAAGTGTATCTAAAATGTTTGTGTTGGTACTAGACCTAGTGAGTCAGTGGGCTGTGATTTATGGTAATATATACCTTAAATGGTCATATGTAGTAAGTGAAGTGTTATTAATCTGGGTGTGAGTCTCACACCCAGATTATTAACACTTCAATTACTACATATGACCATTCAATTTATTCAAGGTATATATTGCCCTAAATCACAGCCTACTGACTCACCAGGTCTACCCAGTGTTTTAACCATAGAGCTATTCTGGCAATTTTAACTGCCATCAAACCATAAAGTGTAACCTTTTATAATACTGCTGGAGCCTCATCTAAATAAATAAGTTCTTAAATTTGTAACCCTCTTCAACATCAATTGTGAGATTGTGTCTGCTATTAGTGGTCTCTTTAGGTTGGCTGATCAAAAGTGTCTAGCTTCTAGATTGTAAATGTAAGTAATAGTGTGTCTGTGGGTGTGCGTCTGTGTGTGCTTGAGTGTGTATGTATGAGTTAGTGCGTGTGCGTGTGTGTAATGTATATGTGTGGGTTTACATGTATATACACACACACACACACACATATATATATATATATATATATATATATGTGTGTGTGTGTCTGTGTATATGTATATGTGACAGTGTGCTTGTGTGAGCGCATGTATGTGTATATATGTATATATATGTATGTGTCTGTCTCTTGGCTACAAAATTAGGGCAGTTCCATTTTTCATTTATATCATGGTGGAAGGACTCTTGTGCTGTTTTCTAGTATGGCTTTTACAATGGATTTGTTCTAAAGATTTTAAAAAACAGAAAAAGGAAAATATACATTCAAATAAAAAAAGAGAGAATTTTTTTTTTCTTTTTTGTTTTGTTATGATTTTTTGTTTTAAAGAGGAGAGATAAATAATATAATATATACATTTTTTAATGTATAATATAGCATATATATATATATATATATATATATATATATATGTGTGTGTGCATATATATTTATATGTATGTATTGCAAGTTGGGGGGGCCCTTCATGGATTCTTGCACCAGGGCCCTGAGGCTTCTAGTTACGCCTCTGATCATAAATACAATACAAAGTACAGTTACACTCATAATAACACCAGCTAATAAAGATTATTCAAGAAAATAATGCACAAAAAATTATAAGGGCTCAAAAATAGTAGGTCTCAGGTGTTAGAAAAAAAGACAGGCAAAGGGCTTTAACATTGAGATACATACAGAGATTCATCTCTGATGAAGCGCATGTGCACATGCTCGAAACCCGTCAGATAGTAGGTGCTTCCATGGCCTACTGTTTACAGCTTGAATAAACCTCTTCTGCACTGGCACCCTGGTTCTGGTTTTTGTCCTTTTTTTTCCTTGTTTGCATTGAGATACATATACATGTCAAAAAATGGATATGTATGTATATATGTCTATATTTGTGTACATATGTATTTATGTGAATATATGTATTTAAAGACATATATACACATAAATACAAATGTACCCATATAGACATATATATAAGTGCATTGGAGCCCTTTGCAGTTAAGTAGATGGAAACATGTAAAAGCATGTTTTAACTATGTATTTACTGTAAATATTTCCCATTCCAATGTTCTCCACATAACAGAATATGTTCAGTTTTCAGTAAAAGTATTTATAAAAAGATATTCCAATGTATATATATGCTACGTTCAGTCTAACACGGAGAACAGTCTTGACAAAGGTCCCTGTGAGGACCGAAACGTTGACTGAATTTATTAATCAATAACATTTATGCTTATTATAAGGCCTTTGTGTGCCTCTTCTCTACATGAAAAGTTTATATATATAAAAAGAGATATGAGTTAAGGACTACAGTCCCCAATTCACCCTATAGCGCAATTATACAGATATAATACCGCCCTGAAATTACTACAGGACCCCTATATACTTCACACTAGCTGAAGATACCTAGCAGCCTAGTCCCAGAGAAAAAGAAGCGTCCCTAAACACTTCCTATACTTAACACATAAAACAAAGAATATGGGATGGCGCAAGAAATCAGCTAGTATATATACATTAATATAATAATGGATATGTTATCACAAAAGTGCCAGAAAAAAGAGGAATAATCCCCCAAAAAAGTAACTCTAAGCACTATGGTAAAAAGGAAAAAAGATTCAATATCACAGATTACAAAATAAAAATATTAAAAAATGGATGATATAGATAAATAAATAATAAAACAAGTAAGTGTCACAGTTCCAGATGTATAAAAGTCAGATTAAGTATATATATATATGAGAATCCACATATATATGTATAAACAATGCACAAAATCAGCAGTTCTTCATCACTGTTTCCCCGCTTAGATGTGCACTTACTTCTAGGACCCTCAATCAAATGAGGTAAGGATGTAGCAGAATTCACAAATGGGCTAGGCGCCTCCTGTAGTATGGATCAGGTGTGTAGTAGATCACTGGTCATATGCTGAATCTTGTCACAGAAATTATAACCAAGCTCCTTATGGATACTCCAAGGTCCAATGCTTTATGTATGGGCAGAAGACTCTCAGCTCCGGTAACCATTTATCTGTAAGAACAAAATCAAAGTCTACTTGTGCAACTGGGGGGTGGTGATCAAGGATATATATATATGTATTAATAAATAAATAGAACATATTCTGCTATTCTGCTATATGAAGAACATTGAAATGTGAAATATTAAAATTTTCATGTAGGGGTAGCTCACTTGCGAATATGCAATCAGGTTTGTGCGCGTGTTAGTTTTTTTTCCTGATTGACTTCTATGGGGGAATAGGTTATTGCATGTGCAATATTATAAGTTCTGCTTTTGACACGTGTCGGGTTATTGTGTGAGCGAATACAGCCTACTTTCAACTTGTAATACTAGCGCAATCTGACGCGCACAAAAAGACTACTTCTAGCACAGCTAGTGGGGGCATTAAATAACACTACATTGGTAATCTGGCCCATAATTAGCTATCTAGGTACAAAATTACTAAAAGTACACAAATAATGTTTTCTAGTTGCCAAACAAAATAGCCATTACTGTAATGCTTGTGGGATACTCCTCTATCAGACTGAACTCGTCCAGTAGTCTTGTTATCCTGGCGTCGAGCCGGAATGATAGGAAATATCCCAGAGCAGAGAAAGTTAGTAAGATGAGGAAGGTGGCACTCACCACAGGCAGGACAGTCCCCAGCGGCAACGGCAGAGCAGTCCAAGGCAAATCACTAGAATGGTCAGACAGGCAGGGCTTGGCAACAGTAAAGCAATCCAAGGGCAAACCACTAGAATGGTCAGGCAGGCAGGCTTTGGCAACAGTAAAGCAGTCCAAGGTAAACCACTATAATGGTCAGGCAGGCAGGGTTTGGCAACAGTAAAGCAGTCCAAAACAACAGGGGTTAATAAGTAGTCAGACAAGCAGAGTTCAGCAGCAGTAATCAATCCAGCATTTTAGGGGTTAAACAGGCAGAGTAGTCAGACACAAATAGGCTAATTGAAGCAACAATCTATCACACCCAGGAGCACAAAAGGTAACACCTATACTTGGGCAGTGATAGATCGTTGTGAAAGGACTTACATAGGCGCAGGATTCGCTCCACAGGCGTCCGGACCGGCATCAGGGAGAGAGGAGCATGCGGCAATGACGTCAGCGCTGCACGCATCCAGAGCTGACACAACCCCTGGCAACGAGCAGGGAAGGAGACGTCGCACCCCTAGCAACAGCTAGAGCGGTGCAGTGTGACAATTGCCTAGTTTACAAGGCTAAATTAATTCAGAGATCTAATATAACTCAATAAATGTACTTTTTTTTTTTTTTTAAATGCACATATTAAGCTATAAAAAAAAAAATCCAGGTGTAGAATGTCATGTTCAGGAATAGGATTTAAATATAACATACTTTAACATCATCATTATTATTATGTAATATTAGCGTTATTTAGCATGTCATACGAAGTTAGACAAAAAGCAAATAAACAAGATCCTAAATTCATAAATACTTAAATTGTATCTAAAAAAAGTGTTCCTCACAAAGAAATAAAAATAATTATTTTGTTTCCTCCAATATTTGTTAAGGCGGGGCTTTTGGAATTTGTTTGTTAATGAATATATAATCATTTGCCATTTTTATTGTGAAATAATTCAGGGCAGAAGAGGAGCAGCTGAACTTAAATAAAGAGAAAGTAGTAGATATTGCTATTTCTACAAGTCAGCAGCAGCACAGCAAATATATATTTTTTTAATGGAGTCAGGACTGGCCAAAAACAAAAGTGATGTTTATATACTTTTTGGCTGACCCAAGAAACAATCAATTCACAAAGGTGTTGCTAAATTGAATAATGTAAATTTGAACTCTTGGGCCCCAATTTATCAAAGGTCTTGCGGACCTGATCCGACACTGCGGATCAGGTCCGCAAGACCTCGCTAAATGCGGAGAGCAATACGCTCTCCGCATTTAACATTGCACCAGCAGCTCACAAGAGCTGCTGGTGCAACGCCGCCCCCTGCTGACTCGCGGCCAATCGGCCGCCAGCAGGGAGGTGTAACCCTGTCCGCCTGCTCTGAGCAGACGGACAGGAATCGCCGGAATACAATCGGGTTGATTTCCGGCGATTCCTGTCCGTCTGCTCAGAGCAGGAGGACAGGGTTATGGAGCAGCAGTCTTTAGACCGCTGCTTAATAAGTTATGTTTCTGGCGAGTCTAAAGACTCGCCAGAAACACGGCCCTTCAAGCTCCGTACGGAGCTTGATAAATGGGCCTGTTATAGTCTTTTCTGACCATGTAGTGTACATGTGAACTTTTGAAGTCTCTCACCTGCAGAAAAGCCTTTCCCATCCCTAGAGTAACGTTTTTAATCACACAATTGAATCAACTTTTGCTTTGTTACATTATTATACTTTCTTGTATATTCATTGTTCTTGGAGAAATAAAAAGTGTTACAATTATATAAAAACCATAACAATCACAAAAACAAAATAATGGGAAATGGAAAACCACAAAAGTGAAGCCAGTCAATATAAAGGCCTAGATTCAATAAAATCCATTGGTAAAATGAATATCTTTTTCTTAAAGGGCCATATAACCACATTTTTTCTTTCAAGATTACAATTTTAAACAACTTTAAAAATTTTGTTTTCTTATCCAATGTATTCGTTTTCTTATTATCCTTTGTTGAAAAGCTGGAAAGTTCATTAGTGTGCACATTTCTGCAGCACTATATGGCAGCAGTTTTGCAACAATGAGCAAGAGTACTAGATGGCAGCACTATTTCCTGCCACGCAGTGCTCAAGACATGTGCATGCTATCTTTCTAGATATCTCTTCAACAAAGAATAACAAAAGAACAAAGCAAATTTGATAATAAAAGTAAAGTGGAAACTTTTTAAAAATTGTATTCTCTATCTGAACCATGAAAGAAAAATTTTGGGTTTCATGTCCCTTTAAAGTAAACTCACCTCAACACCAAAAATTGCAGAATTCCTAAAGATAGTTACCCTCCCCTCTTAATAGCTGCGAGTTGTTAATTCATTCTCATTGTAAACAACAGAGCTGCATCTTGAAACAGTTTACCTTGAGCCACCTAGAACAAGTCCTACTGTCAATGATTTTGAACAAAGTGGAGAATAGCACTCTTACAGTACTGGGGCACGGAATCACAGACTGCCAAGTCTCACCAATATAGCATGCAAAAATAGATTCCAGCCTCCTAAGTTTAACATGACCTCTATTTTCTTGTAAAAGAGTCCATAGGAAAACTGCTACAATGTTTTAGCCCTACTGTAGGCCCTTAGTCATGCATCATTAAATTAACAAAAGAGATACCATTGTCAGCTTTGAAACAGCACAACACACCAGCAATCTGAGGATTTTGCATATTTGGCCAAGGTTTAGATCATGCACCAGAACACTTATACCTCACCCTGCTTTCTGACAGACATATTGATCAAAAGCAGATTGAAAATAGTGAATTTTGCAATGCCATTTAGGTGATTCATACCTTCAATTCAGGGTATTGCTTGAATTTTAATGAGCTACGATATAGTGCTAAAATGGGACGTTCTACAGTGAATAAATGCATAGTCAAATTTGTGCCATCCAACATGAGGATACTGTTGGTGTCACAGCTTGTAATCACTTTCTGTAATCCCTATAAAAGAGGGAGCATATATTTCCATGTCCTGAACCCAACTGTGGGTAAATAACAAATATGACTATAGATAGGAATGTTGTAACACTGATATTAAAAAGGATGCAACAGTTGTTTGCATAGAATCTTAGCAAGCAATAATAAATATCAGCACTACAGTTAATGTAGGTGTGCAACAATCAGGAGGCTCTGATGGTACCGCAGAATAGCAGGTGTCAGAGATACTGAGAGAAATACACCATAGAATATAAAGTACAGCAAAGTAATCAAAAGTATACTTTAGGCAGAATAACGTTATAATATGATAGGTAAGCTTACTGATAAATATAGTAGTTTGAATCTGTAGAAGAATCTGTGGCAGCACTGACAAGACTATAGCAAGGCAGCGTGTGAGAAACAGTCCGTGTTCGGCGTGTGACGTCACTGCTGATGAATCCGTGAGATCCGGCAGAGGAGAGGAACTGCAGGCAAAAGTGATCCATTCTAAGGAACAAGTGGAATCCGGAACAAGGCACAGGAAGCTTGAGAAGGGGAATACAAAGCTTAGCTGGCTTAAATAACGGAGCGCTGTATGGCTAACCGCCCCTTAAAGGTATAGACACAACTCACAGACCTAGATGTGACAGAATGCTCCCCCAAAAAGATCCACTCCGGGGATCATGGACGGGGTCTATCAGGATGACGCCTATGAAAGAGGGATACCAACCTGGAAGTGGACAAATTACCAGCGGGTTCCCAGGAATCGTCCTCTGCTAGGTAACCCTTCCAATGTATGAGATACTGAAGAACACCCCGTCGGCGCCTAGAGTCCCTGATAGATTGTACTTCGTAGTCATCTGAAAGCTGAGAGAAGTCAGTTGGGGCAGTCTGAACAGGTGCCCCATCATGCACTGGAATATACGGCTTCAGAAGGGAGACGTGAAAGGTGGGATGAATAGTCATTCCAGCCGGCAAATCCAGAGTGACAGCATTTAAGTTAACAATAGATTTTATTTGATATGGACCAATGAATAGGGAACCAAGTTTTTTGGAGGGCAACTGCAACTTTAGATTGCGTGTGGACAACCAAACTCTATCTCCCACAACATAAGAAGGTGGAGGGGATCTGGTTTTGTCATAATATTTTTTATGATAAAGTTTAGTTCTTTCGATGTTATCCTTGACTTGAGAGAATGTTTGTGAAATGGTGTTTATGAGATCAACCAAAGGGCATAGGGAGTCCTTAGTGTTATCAAAATGAAAAGTTGGGTGGAAACCATAATTGATGTAAAAAGGCGAAAGTTTGGTGGAAGTATGAACAGTGTTATTATAAGCGAATTCAGCATAGGGTAACAAAGAGGACCAATTTGATTGATCAGAATTAGTATAGCAACGTAAATAGGTTTCTAACCATTGATTTGTCCCCTCCGTTTGCCCGTTAGACTGTGAATGGAACGATGTGCTAAGTCTTCGTTGTATGTTTAAAGACTTACAGAGTTCTGACCAGAATTTGCTGGTAAATTGTGAGCCTCTATCAGAGGTTATGGTATGGGGTACTCCATGATAATGCACTACATGTTGCATAAGTAACTGAGCTGTCTCTGATGCTGTTGGCAGTTTTGAAGTAGGTATAAAATGAGCAATCTTGCTAAAAACATCCACTACCACTAAATTTGTGTTATTGTTACAAGACCTGGGAAGTTCGACTATGTAGTCTAATGCTATGTCAACCCATGGTCTTGTAGGAGTGGGTAAGGAAAGCAACTGTCCGTATGGTGAGTGGGTACTGTGTTTTGATTTAATGCAAACCTCACATGTTAGTACATATTTTTTTTATAGTATCAGTCGTGTGGCCACCAGTACGATTTGGTGATTAAATCTATTGTCTTTTGACAACCTGGGTGTCCTGCTAATGGGTTATCATGGTTTGAGCGCAGAACCTTGTCACGTAGAGAAGATGGTACATATAGTGTGTCATTATGATAGAATAGATCATCTGGACCTAATTGAAGTTGATTTACTGGTATAGTTATATCTGCCTTTTGATGTTCTCTAAACATGGTGGTAGTATCTTGTGTAAGACCTATAATATGCTCAAGAGGTATAACGGTTTGAGAGGAGACTTCTAGTGTAGGTCTTTGGTACATTCTGGAGAGTGCATCTGCCTTGTGGTTTTTTGATGCTGGTCTATAAGTAATAAGGTAATTAAACCTGTTGAAATATAAATTCCAGCGTACCTGCCTAGATGTGAGAGTTCTATTAGTTTTTAAATATTGCAGATTTCTATGATCTGTGTATATCAAGATTGGAAGCTCAGTACCTTCCAAAAGATGGCGCCAATGTTCAAGCGAATATTTTATGGCTAGAAGTTCTTTCTCACCTATGGCATAATGTGTTTCAGCTATATTCAGAAGTCTAGAATAGTATGCTACTGGATGTAAAGGGTGTTTCAGAGATAATCTCTGAGAAAGAACTGCACCAATTGCATGTTCCGATGCATCTACCTCCAAAACATATTTTAGTGTTGGGTTTGGGAACCTTAAAATTGGTGCGGTCGTGAAGTGTTGTTTGAGAAGATCAAAAACCTGTTGACAATGTGATGTCCAGACAAATTTAGTGCAAGCTTTGGTTAAGTTAGTT
This sequence comes from Bombina bombina, assembly GCF_027579735.1. Taxonomy (NCBI): domain Eukaryota; kingdom Metazoa; phylum Chordata; class Amphibia; order Anura; family Bombinatoridae; genus Bombina; species Bombina bombina. The sequence continues at coordinate 1,029,555,876 of NC_069503.1, read as the reverse complement.
AAAGGTTTGCTTAAAGTGGCAAAATGTTTAATGAATTTGCGATAGAAATTTGCAAATCCTAAAAAACTTTGAACTTGACGTTTTGTTGTTGGTGTAGGCCATTGTAAGATGGCTTGTATTTTACTTGACTCCATGTTGATACCATTAGGGGAAATGACATAGCCTAGGAATGTTATAGTGTCAGGGTGGAAAGTACACTTCTCTGCTATTGCGTATAATTGATTTTCACGTAATCGTGAAAGCACAGCTCTTACATGCTTTACATGGTCCTGTCTAGACTTTGAATAAATGAGAATGCCATCTAGATATATGACAACAAATATATCAAGTAAATCTTTGAAGATGTCATTAATCAGGTGTTGGAATGTGGCAGGAGAGTTACAGAGGCCGAATGGAATCACAGTATACTCGTATAGTCCGTATCGAGTACGGAATGCTGTGAGCCATTCGTCCCCCTTTCGCACACGTATGAGGTTGTAGGCCCCTCTTAAATCAAGCTTAGTAAAGTAAGAGGACCCCTCTAAACGCTCAATAAGTTCCAGTATGAGAGGGAGTGGGTATCTATTCTTTACAGTGCGTAAATTTAGCTCCCTATAATCTACTATCGGTCGAAGGCTACCGTCTTTGTTCTTTACAAAGAACATACCCGAACCTGCTGGGGATGTGGACGGCCTGATAAACCCTTTTTTAAGGTTCTCCTCTAAGTAGTTCTTCAAATGGGATAACTCTGAGCTAGATAGAGGGTAAATATGGCCACAGGGAATATCAACACCTGGCAGGAGATCTATAGGGCAATCATACTTTCGGTGTGGAGGTAAATTCTCAGAGTCTTTTTTACTAAATACATCGAGAAAATCTGTATATTCGTCTGGCATTTTACAGTATATAGTTTGAAGGATATAATGTTGGAGTTGGCAAGTGGTATTACAGTAATCTGAATTAAATGTCAATGAAGAAGTGCGCCATGAGATGTGTGGATCATGTAAACATAACCAAGTATAGCCTAGAATAAGGGGAAAAATAGCTAATGGAATTACATCAAAAGATATGTATTCGGTATGGTTGGTGTCAGTAGTTACCTTAATGGGTATGGTTTGATATTTAATAGGACCTGATGCGATCTGAGTGCCATCAATAACTCTTACAGTAACAGGTTTATGTTTTTTTATCAGTGGGATTTTATTCACATCTATATAGTTAGAACTTGCTCCAGAATCAATGATCGCTTTGGAGTGGAGTCTCTGGGTCTCCCACTGTAAAAGAACAGATTAAGAAAAATGGCTAGAGTCTGTCTTGTCTAAGAGGGGAGAAGTGCTAATAACACAGGTCTTACCCGTCTTCTGTCGTGTGAGGGTTGGATAGTCCTTCACATTATTGTCAAGAGCTCCACAGTATAAGCAGAGATTCTTGCATCTTCTACGGAGCTTTTCTTGTGGCGTAAGGGGACCTCTGATGACCCCAATTTCCATAGGTTCGGATGAAGTCCTAGATGGAGACCTACTGTATGTGGGTATAGAGAATCGTTTAGTAGGGGTGTCTGATAAGGTACGCTCATGTCTGCGCTCTCTTAAACGCCTGTCAAGGCTTATGGATAAGTTTATAAGTTCCTCTAATGTGTCAGGTAAGGGAACCCTTGCTATCTCATCCTTGAGTGAGTCTGACAATCCCAGGCGGAACTGTTTTTTTTTAGGGATAACTCATTCCAGCCTGTATCTTTGGACCACATTTTAAATTCTGTGATATAATCCTCCACATGGTGTTTATGTTGTTTTAAGGACCTCATAGCATTCTCCGCTGTAAGTTGTTTAAAGGGGTCATCATATAATTGAGACATTGAGGTAAAAAATGCATCTAATGAGTATAATACAGGGTCATTAGCCTCAAAAAAGGAATTAGCCCAAATGCGTGCCTCACCCCTGAGATAAAAAATAACAGTGAGGACCTTGATGTTATCCGTGGGGAAGGTTTTAGGCTTAAGTGTAAACATTAAATAGCAAGCATTCCTAAACTCTCTGAAATGCTTACGTTCGCCAGAGAATTTATCTGGTGGGATAATTATTGGTTCAGGCAAAGCTTCAGTCTTTTGCTTATCAGCAACTTCTTTAATGTAAGTTTTTAATGCTGTGTTTTCCTGTTGTAAATTGGTAAGTGCTAATGACATGTTTTCTACTTTCTCAGTAAGTGTTTGTACATGAGTGACTATGTCCACTGGGTTCATTTTCAAGGCTTGGTATTACTGTCACAGCTTGTAATCACTTTCTGTAATCCCTATAAAAGAGGGAGCATATATTTCCATGTCCTGAACCCAACTGTGGGTAAATAACAAATATGACTATAGATAGGAATGTTGTAACACTGATATTAAAAAGGATGCAACAGTTGTTTGCATAGAATCTTAGCAAGCAATAATAAATATCAGCACTACAGTTAATGTAGGTGTGCAACAATCAGGAGGCTCTGATGGTACCGCAGAATAGCTGGTGTCAGATATACTGAGAGAAATACACCATAGAATATAAAGTACAGCAAAGTAATCAAAAGTATACTTTAGGCAGAATAACGTTATAATATGATAGGTAAGCTTACTGATAAATATAGTAGTTTGAATCTGTAGAAGAATCTGTGGCAGCACTGACAAGACTATGGCAAGGCAGCGTGTGAGGAACAGTCCGTGTTCGGCGTGTGACGTCACCGCGGATGAATCCGTGAGATCCGGCAGAGGAGAGGAACTGCAGGCAAAAGTGATCCGTTCTAAGGAACAAGTAGAATCCGGAACAAGGCACAGGAAGCTTGAGAAGGGGAATACCAAGCAAAGAGTGTTAAGCTTAGCTGGCTTAAATAACGGAGCGCTGTATGGCTAACCGCCCCTTAAAGGTATAGGTACACCTCACAGACCTAGATGTGACAGTTGGTGAGCCAATCAGGAGCAGGCAGACATGTGTATGTTCCACTCACTGACCATATCCACATCTGAAGCTTAATTTGGGTGCTCTGTAAGTGCAACTTTGACAATGTGCTTAGACCTTTAGAAGGAGTAAAACAGAATGTGAAATAAGGGACCGGATACACATCCCATGACCCTGCAACATGCTCAGACCTGGGTGCCACTGGCACTCACAGGAAGCTGTGCTGTCCCCAGAGCCACAAGCAGTTAACCCCAGACAGGTATGGGTGCAAGAACCATAGGGAAAATGACAAAACAAATTAATACAACACACAGAGAAAACCCAGCACTCACTTACAAGCTCTCAGCTAAGATTTAAAAGCAATAATGGAAAGGTTAGTCACCGCATCTGGCCAAATGGGACAAGCTCAGGTACCACGTCAAGGTCCTTTCCAATACCTGAGACCCTAAAACAGCCACACAATGCAAGCTTTCAAATCCAAACAAACTGAAAACAAGAGAAGGGTGCACAAGAATATGTAACCACCCTAGACATATACAAAACACGGAAGGGAACTGCACTCTCATACTGGACCGGGTACACATCCCATGACCCTGCAACATGCTCAGCCCTGGGTGCCACTGGCACTCACAGGAAGCTGTGCTGTCCCCAGAGCCACAAGCAGTTAACCCCAGACAGGTATGGGTGCAAGAACCATAGGGAAAATTACAAAACAAATTAATACAACACACAGAGAAAACCCAGCACTCACTTACAAGCTCTCAGCTAAGATTTAAAAGCAAAAATGGAAAGGTTAGTCACCGCATCTGGCCAAATGGGACAAGCTCAGGTACCACATCAAGGTCCTTTCCAATACCTGAGACCCTAAAACAGCCACACAATGCAAGCTTTCAAATCAAACAAACTGAAAACAAGGGAAGGGTGCACAGGAATATGTAACCACCCTAGACATATACAAAACACGGAAGGGAACTGCACTCTCATACCGGACCAGGTACACATCCCATGACCCTGCAACATGCTCAGCCCTGGGTGCCACTGGCACTCACAGGAAGCTGTGCTGTCCCCAGAGCCACAAGCAGTTAACCCCAGACAGGTATGGTGCAAGAACCATAGGGAAAATTACAAAACAAATTAATACAACACACAGAGAAAACCCAGCACTCACTTACAAGCTCTCAGCTAAGATTTAAAAGCAAAAATGGAAAGGTTAGTCACCGCATCTGGCCAAATGGGACAAGCTCAGGTACCACGTCAAGGTCCTTTCCAATACCTGAGACCCTAAAACAGCCACACAATGCAAGCTTTCAAATCCAAACAAACTGAAAACAAGGGAAGGGTGCACAGAAATATGTAACCACCCTAGACATATACAAAACACGGAAGGGAACAGCACTCTCATACCGGACCGGGTACACATCCCATGACCCTGCAACATGCTCAGCCCTGGGTGCCACTGGCACTCACAGGAAGCTGTGCTGTCCCCAGAGCCACAAGCAGTTAACCCCAGACAGGTCTGGGTGCAAGAACCATAGGGAAAATTACAAAACAAATTAATACAACACACAGAGAAAACCCAGCACTCACTTACAAGCTCTCAGCTAAGATTTAAAAGCAAAAATGGAAAGGTTAGTCACCGCATCTGGCCAAATAGGACAAGCTCAGGTAAAAACGTCAAGGTCCTTTCCAATACCTGAGACCCTAAAACAGCCACACAATGCAAGCTTTCAAATCCAAACAAACTGAAAACAAGGGAAGGGTGCACAGGAATATGTAACCACCCTAGACATATACAAAACACGGAAGGGAACTGCACTCTCATACTGGACCGGGTACACATCCCATGACCCTGCAACATGCTCAGCCCTGGGTTCCACTGGCACTCACAGGAAGCTGTGCTGTCCCCAGAGCCACAAGCAGTTAACCCCAGACAGGTATGGGTGCAAGAACCATAGGGAAAATTACAAAACAAATTAATACAACACACAGAGAAAACCCAGCACTCACTTACAAGCTCTCAGCTAAGATTTAAAAGCAAAAATGGAAAGGTTAGTCACCGCATCTGGCCAAATGGGACAAGCTCAGGTACCACGTCAAGGTCCTTTCCAATACCTGAGACCCTAAAACAGCCACACAATGTAAGCTTTCAAATCCAAACAAACTGAAAACAAGGGAAGGGTGCACAGGAATATGTAACCACCCTAGACATATACAAAACACAGAAGGGAACTGCACTCTCATACCGGACCGGGTACACATCCCATGACCCTGCAACATGCTCAGCCCTGGGTGCCACTGGCACTCACAGGAAGCTGTGCTGTCCCCAGAGCCACAAGCAGTTAACCCCAGACAGGTATGGGTGCAAGAACCATAGGGAAAATTAATGTGTTGTATTAATTTGTTTTGTAATTTTCCCTATGGTTCTTGCACCCATACCTGTCTGGGGTTAACTGCTTGTGGCTCTGGGGACAGCACAGCTTCCTGTGAGTGCCAGTGGCACCCAGGGCTGAGCATGTTGCAGGGTCATGGGATGTGTACCCGGTCCGGTATGAGAGTGCAGTTCCCTTCTGTGTTTTGTATATGTCTAGGGTGGTTACAGATTCCTGTGCACCCTTCCCTTGTTTTCAGTTTGTTTGGATTTGAAAGCTTGCATTGTGTGGCTGTTTTAGGGTCTCAGGTATTGAAAGGACCTTGACGTGGTACCTGAGCTTGTCCCATTTGGCCAGATGCGGTGACTAACCTTTCCATTTTTGCTTTTAAATCTTAGCTGAGAGCTTGTAAGTGAGTGCTGAGTTTTCTCTGTGTATTAATTTGTTTTGTAATTTTCCCTATGGTTCTTGCACCCATACCTGTCTGGGGTTAACTGCTTGTGGCTCTGGGGACAGCACAGCTTCCTGTGAGTGCCAGTGGCACCCAGGGCTGAGCATGTTGCAGGGTCATGGGATGTGTACCCGGTCCGGTATGAGAGTGCAGTTCCCTTCCGAGTTTTATATATGTCTATGGTGGTTACACATTCCTGTGCACCCTTACCTTGTTTTCAGTTTGTTTGGATTTGAAAGCTTGCATTGTGTGGCTGTTTTAGGGTCTCAGGTATTGGAAAGGACCTTGACGTGGTACCTGAGCTTGTCCCATTTGGCCAGATGCGGTGACTAACCTTTCCATTTTTGCTTTTAAATCTTAGCTGAGAGCTTGTAATTGAGTGCTGGGTTTTCTCTGTGTGTTGTATTAATTTGTTTTGTAATTTTCCCTATGGTTCTTGCACCCATACCTGTCTGGGGTTAACTGCTTGTGGCTCTGGGGACAGCACAGCTTCCTGTGAGTGCCAGTGGCACCCAGGGCTGAGCATGTTGCAGGGTCATGGGATGTGTACCCGGTCCGGTATGAAAGTGCAGTTCCCTTCCGTGTTTTGTATATGTCTAGGGTGGTTACATATTCCTGTGCACCCTTCCCTTGTTTTCAGTTTGTTTGGATTTGAAAGCTTGCATTGTGTGGCTGTTTTAGGGGTCTCAGGTATTGGAAAGGACCTTGACGTGGTACCTGAGCTTGTCCCATTTGGCCAGATGCGGTGACTAGCCTTTCCATTTTTGCTTTTAAATCTTAGCTGAGAGCTTGTAAGTGAGTGCTGGGTTTTCTCTGTGTGTTGTATTAATTTGTTTTGTAATTTTCCCTATGGTTCTTGTACCCATACCTGTCTGGGGTTAACTGCTTGTGGCTCTGGGGACAGCACAGCTTCCTGTGAGTGCCAGTGGCACCCAGGGCTGAGAATGTTGCAGGGTCATGGGATGTGTACCCGGTCCGGTATGAGAGTGCAGTTCCCTTCTGTGTTTTGCATATGTCTAGGGTGGTTACATATTCCTGTACACCCTTCCCTTGTTTTCAGTTTGTTTGGATTTGAAAGCTTGCATTGTGTGGCTCTTTTAGGGTCTCAGGTATTGAAAGGACCTTGACGTGGTACCTGAGCTTGTCCCATTTGGCCAGATGCGGTGACTAACCTTTCCATTTTTGCTTTTAAATCTTAGCTGATAGCTTGTAAGTGAGTGCTGGGTTTTCTCTGTGTATTAATTTGTTTTGTAATTTTTCCTATGGTTTCTTGCACCCATACCTGTCTGGGGGTTAACTGCTTGTGGCTCTGGGGACAGCACAGCTTCCTGTGAGTGCCAGTGGCACCCAGGGCTGAGCATGTTGCAGGGTCATGGGATGTGTACCCGGTCCGGTATGAGAGTGCAGTTCCCTTCTGTGTTTTGTATATGTCTAGGGTGGTTACATATTCCTGTGCACCCTTCCCTTGTTTTCAGTTTGTTTGGATTTGAAAGCTTGCATTGTGTGGCTGTTTTAGGGTCTCAGGTATTGAAAGGACCTTGACGTGGTACCTGAGCTTGTCCCATTTGGTCAGATGTGGTGACTAACCTTTCCATTTTTGCTTTTAAATCTTAGCTGAGAGCTTGTAAGTGAGTGCTGAGTTTTCTCTGTGTATTAATTTGTTTTGTAATTTTCCCTATGGTTCTTGCACCCATACCTGTCTGGGGTTAACTGCTTGTGGCTCTGGGGACAGCACAGCTTCCTGTGAGTGCCAGTGGCACCCAGGGCTGAGCATGTTTGCAGGGTCATGGGATGTGTACCCGGTCCGGTATGAGAGTGCAGTTCCCTTCCGTGTTTTATATATGTCTATGGTGGTTACACATTCCTGTGCACCCTTCCCTTGTTTTCAGTTTGTTTGGATTTGAAAGCTTGCATTGTGTGGCTGTTTTAGGGTCTCAGGTATTGGAAAGGACCTTGACGTGGTACCTGAGCTTGTCCCATTTGGCCAGATGCGGTGACTAACCTTTCCATTTTTGCTTTTAAATCTTAGCTGAGAGCTTGTAATTGAGTGCTGGGTTTTCTCTGTGTGTTGTATTAATTTGTTTTGTAATTTTCCCTATGGTTCTTGCACCCATACCTGTCTGGGGTTAACTGCTTGTGGCTCTGGGGACAGCACAGCTTCCTGTGAGTGCCAGTGGACACCCAGGGCTGAGCATGTTGCAGGGTCATGGGATGTGTACCCGGTCCGGTATGAGAGTGCAGTTCCCTTCCGTGTTTTGTATATGTCTAGGGTGGTTACATATTCCTGTGCACCCTTCCCTTGTTTTCAGTTTGTTTGGATTTGAAAGCTTGCATTGTGTGGCTGTTTTAGGGTCTCAGGTATTGGAAAGGACCTTGACGTGGTACCTGAGCTTGTCCCATTTGGCCAGATGCGGTGACTAGCCTTTCATTTTTGCTTTTAAATCTTAGCTGAGAGCTTCTAAGTGAGTGCTGGGTTTTCTCTGTGTGTTGTATTAATTTGTTTTGTAATTTTCCCTATGGTTCTTGTACCCATACCTGTCTGGGGTTAACTGCTTGTGGCTCTGGGGACAGCACAGCTTCCTGTGAGTGCCAGTGGCACCCAGGGGCTGAGCATGTTGCAGGGTCATGGGATGTGTACCCGGTCCGGTATGAGAGTGCAGTTCCCTTCTGTGTTTTGTATATGTCTAGGGTGGTTACTTATTCCTGTACACCCTTCCCTTGTTTTCAGTTTGTTTGGATTTGAAAGCTTGCATTGTGTGGCTCTTTTAGGGTCTCAGTTATTGAAAGGACCTTGACGTGGTACCTGAGCTTGTCCCATTTGGCCAGATGCGGTGACTAACCTTTCCATTTTTGCTTTTAAATCTTAGCTGATAGCTTGTAAGTGAGTGCTGGGTTTTCTCTGTGTGTTGTATTAATTTGTTTTGTAATTTTCCCTATGGTTCTTGCACCCATACCTGTCTAGGGTTAACTGCTTGTGGCTCTGGGGACAACACAGCTTCCTGTGAGTTCCAGTGGCACCCAGGGCTGAGCATGTTGCAGGGTCATGGATGTGTACCCGGTCCGGTATGAGAGTGCAGTTCCCTTCCGTGTTTTGTATATGTCTAGGGTGGTTACATATTCCTGTGCACCCTTCCCTTGTTTTCAGTTTGTTTGGATTTGAAAGCTTGCATTGTGTGGCTGTTTAGGGTCTCAGGTATTGGAAAGGACCTTGACGTGGTACCTGAGCTTGTCCCATTTGGCCAGATGCGGTGACTAACCTTTCCATTTTTGCTTTTAAATCTTAGCTGAGAGCTTGTAAGTGAGTGCTGGGTTTCTCTGTGTGTTGTGTGTGTATATATATATATATATATATATATATATATATATGCATTGACCCAGTAGTGAGACCAAAGGTAATGGGGTCTAATCCCCCACAGAGAGGTAATAAATATAAACAGAACCAGGGAGTAGTAGGGCACACGACCAATACACAGGTAAATCAGGATTTTCGCTTAACCTAACACAAAGAGGCGGAGGCAGAGAAGAAAATCTAGTCAGAGGAGATTTAGCACATCAACCGCAGACTATTACAGGGATGGAGAGGGATCAATATCTCCTAAGGAGGGGCAGAAATATCAACAAATACAGGCAACAAATGTCATAAATTTATCAAGAGCCACCTTAACTGAGTTGGAGTTGTCAGTACTTGGTCTAGGGTTGAATGTTGTGCTAATTTTAATATCTTTGACACAGTATTAGATATTAATAGGTTTATAAGGGGCTTAACCTTAAAGAAATATTATAAACATAATCCTGTTCCAAGGGAAGAGGTTGATCTAGCAAGGGATACTAGTCCGCAACATGACTATTTTAGCATTGCTGAGGCTAAAGATTTTTTGACGCTATATTCTTTAGAAAATGAGAGTATTGGTAATGAAGATCTAAAATGTACACATAAGGGATTTAAACCCAAGTCAATCTTTTATCCCACACAGAGTAGAGGACAAGTTTTAGAATCCTTTCATAGACGGGTAGAGGAAGATCTGATTAAACTTAACTCAGCTCCTAAGAAAAGCAAAGATAAACTTTCATATGAACAAAAACAGGCATTGAAAGATTTGCAGCAAAGGCATGATATAATCATAAAGCAGTCGGATAAGGGGGGGGTCCATAGTAGTGATGGATAGGGATTATTATATCTCTGAGGCAGAAAGACAACTGCATGATGTGAGGGTGTATACAGTGTTACCGAATGATCCCACAAGCTCCTATGGGTCCCTTCTTTTCGACTTGCTTGATGATGGTAAAGCTCTAGGTATTTTTGATGATTATACATTTAATTATCTGTATAATGACAAACCAGTAGTCCCTATTTTCCACCACCTACCCAAAGTCCACAAGTCACTTATAGATGTAAGAAGTTGTCCAATAGTATTAGGAATTGGTTCTTTATTTGAAAATGTATCCAATTGGATTGAGTCTTTAATTTAACCACTGATATATAAATTACCATCTTTTCTGAGGGACACCAAACATTTATTAAAAATATTGGAGGACACCAAATGGGACAAGGATATGGGGTTGGCCTTTACTGAGCCATACCTCATGATAAAGGTTTAATAGCAGTGGAGTATATGCTGAATCTGTTAACTGACTATTCTACAGTACTAATCGACTATATATTATTAGTTTTAAAATTTTTACTAACCCATAATTATTTTGAATTTGGGGGCATTTTCTATTTGCAGCAAAGAGGTGCAGCCATGGGGGCAATGGGCTATGGAATTGTTAAGGGCCAATTTTTACGCCTGAAGCGTAATTGCTCTGATGAGGACAGCTTCCAGCATGAAAGTGAGATATTGATGTCTATGCTTTTAGGTAGAGGATATAATTCAAAAGTACTAAATAAAGCATTGAATTATGTAAAAGACAAGGATATGGTGGCCTTACTTAATCATACACAGGAGAAAATGAAACGTAAGGATAAACCTACTTTTATTACCACATACAGCTCAAATTATTATGCTGTTTGTAATATAGTTCGTAGGAAGCTTCCTATACTTTTAGCTGATGATGATCTAAAAGAAGAGATAAAGAATGGCTGTTATTCTGTATCACGCAGGAATGCCACTATAGGTAACTTGGTCTCTTCTTCAATGCTGAAGACTCCACCTTCTAATAGTAGTTGGCTTACCTCTAAGGGACATTTCAAGTGTGGCAGAGGAACTTGTAAAGTATGTGCTCATGTAACAGTAGGAAAGGATTTTCAGTCATGTGCATCACAGAAAGTGTATTCAAGTTATCACTGTACGAACTGCCGTAGCAACTTTGTCATTTATGTGATTACTTGTATATCATGTGACAAGCAGTACGTGGGGTGCACATCACATAAGGCACGAGAATGAATACGTGCACATCTCAATGACATAGAGCACGGCAAGTTCACTACAGGAGCAGCTAGACACTTTATAGAATCCCATGACAAAGACATTAGATCATTCAGATGGATGGTCATAGACCACATTCGAAAACCACCAAGGGGTGGTGACAGAATGAGAGCCCTCCTCAAAAAGGAGGCATTTTGGATATATACTCTAATGACAAGAAGGCCACAAGGCATGAATATTGAGACAGATTTGATAAATTTCTGGTGATAAAATTGAATAAGAGAACAGGATAGGATAATTGGTTTAGGTATTTATAGCCAGTATATACAAAGGGTTAATCGTATTGTTCGAATGTTATGATCAGTGTGAGTTATCTGCTAGTCTTTTGAAATATAATATGGATTCAGTAGAATCTTTTCCTTCTTCACTCTTCTAGATTGACAGAGATATAACATACATATATATATTAGCAATTATTGTCATAATTCAATAGGTTGGGTAGCAATTAGTAATAGATGAATAAGCCGCAAATAATGCAGTTGGCATAACCCATCTAACTCCCCATGGATACCTATTTTAATAACGACATGCAGTAGATATATAATGTATTGTTACTATTTTCGTGCATAATCCACTTTTGCTATAAGTAACTTTTTGTTACTAAATCTAGTCCAATATTTCTGTTGCAGTATGGTATGTAAAATGTAATTGTATCCATTCAAGGGTTCTGTTTCACTATTAGTATGTTCAATTTGTTAATGTACGTTCTGGTGACCTGCCCCCTCTCTGTATTGGCTGACTAGTTAGACTGCAGGAACCAATAAGAAGACAAGATGGTATATTTAAATTGAACAGTGATCAGGGTTAACAAGGTCTATGATAAGATGGAATGCCCTTCTGCAGTCTTACCTTTTTACTAAGTGCCTATGCCATATATGTGAATTGCTTTAAGCTGTCTATTTACACAATAAATACCTTGGAATTTGAGCCATTTTTTTGCCTTGGATTTATATATATATATATATATATATATATATATATATATATATATATATATATATATATATATATATATATATATATATATATATATATATATATATATAAATATAAAAAAGCATTTTATTTTTACACTAGAATATCTTTTTAAAAGTGTCCCCTCTCAATGGGTGAAATTTAGAACACAAAAAAGGTGATAGCGCTGCGGAATCTGTTGGCGCTCTACAAATAACCGATAATATTAATAAGGTGATAACTAATTAACGTTTTATTAAAAATAAAAGTATAAAATATGTGGGCTTTTAAAGCTTCACTTGGGTATCGGAAAATCACTAGTATTAAGTAGCTCAGCTGGTTATATAATGTAATGCACCAATATTCACACTATGCTGCTTATCTTTATTTATTTATTAGTCTAAACATTTGGTTCCACTATGTTACTGTTACAGATAAATGAATGTGGGTAAATCAGTTAGGGAGTGAAGATTGTTTGCATATACGATAGCTACGGCTGCCAGCTATCCTAAACAACAATACTGGACCCGGAATGTGTAGTAGAGGGGTACACAACGTAGATAGGTGTGGTTACCCCTCCCCAAAGTTCTACCTTGGTTCCAACCTTTGACCCAATTATATATATAAGCAGTGATGTTATCCATGTGGTACATCGCTTTGGCTGCAAGTATCACACAAAGCAGATTCTACCAGAGTGGCACATGGCACATAATACCTCCATTTTTTTTTAATAGATTTTATTAGACAGCCCGTTAAAATACTGGATTGTTTAATTTAACACTCGACACCTAGCAACATTAGTGATAGCATACAAGGGCTTTATAATTACTTTGTTTTCTAATATCAGTTTCTTTTAATTGTGATATTAATTATTGGTCTTTTCTTGTGAGTTTTAAGTATAAGTTGCATAATTTGGAGCCCTTTCCTTTTGTTTCTACAGAGATAAATTGTCCCACGTGATCCAAAATTTGCAGGTCATTCCAAGTGTATGTATGTTCTTGACTATGTTTGACTATCTGTAAATTGTGTAAATATTTAAGAACTGCCTTTTTGTTATATAGTTATATATAGGCTACTTTTGATATGAACATTTGTCACTCAACTAAAAATTCCTTGAACATTAGGATGTTAAGATTACATATTGCTTTAAAGGGACACTGAACCCAAATTTTTTTCTTTCGTGATTCAGATAGAGCATGCAATTTTAAGCAACTTTCTAATTTACTCCCTATTATGAAATGTTCTTCATTCTCTTGGTATCTTTATTTGAAAAGTGTAGATGCTGGCCCATTTTTGGTGAACAACCTGGGTTGTTCTTGCTGATTGGTGGATTAATTTAACCGACCAATAAACAAGTTCTGTCCAGAGTACTGAACCAAAAAAATAGCTTAGATGCCTTCTTTTTCAAATACAGATAGCAAGAGAACGAAGAAAATTTGATAATAGAAGTAAATTAGAAAGTTGCTTAAAATTACATGCTCTATCTGAATCACAAAAGAAAAAATTTGGGTTCAGTGTCCCTTTAAGTGCCAACTGTGGCTAAATCAAATAATATATTAAACAAGATAGAAGTTCATAGCTTATTTTGATTGTATAAAATATACTTACTGTTTACTTTGTAGGTGTATTAACAATATTCGTTATGAATAAATAATGTGTTCCTTCATTTTTAACAAAAGATATCATTTGGGAGTGGTGCAGGCAGTAGAGATATGTGAAACTGATACAGCTCTGAAACTTGTCTTAAAGGGACAGTCAACACTAAAATTGTTATTGTTTAAAAAGATAGACAACGCCTTTACTACCCATTCCCCAGCTTTGCACAACCAACATTGTTATATTAATATACTTTATAACATTTAAACCTCTAAATTTCTGCCTGTTTCTAAGCCACTACAGACAGTCTGTTATCACATGTTTTTTTACTTGCTTTTTACAACAGTAGACTGCTAAAGTCAGCACAACACAGCACTAATTGGCTAAAATGCAAGTCAATAGATAATAAATATAAAGTCATGTGACCAGGGGGCTGTCAAAAGATGCTTAGATACAAGGTAATCATAGAGGTAAAAAGTATTATTAATATAACTGTGTTGGTTAAGCAAAAGTGGAGAATCGGTAATAAAAGGGATTATCTATCTTTTAAAACAATAGAAATTCAGGTGTAGACTGTCCCTTTAAACCAGTTTTTTTTTCTTAAAATATTTTTTATGAATATATCTCCATGTAAATTATTTTTTTAATATTTAAGTAAAAGGAAATCTTTAATTTACCTTGCTGGTTGTTCAGCTTTCTTATATATAACAGACTCCAACACAATTAAATATTCACAGAAAGAGTTAAAGGACCAGTCAACACTGTAGATTTGCATACTCAACAAATGCAAGATAACAAGACAATGCAATAGAACTTAGTCTGAACTTCAAAGGAGTAGTAGATTTTTTTCTGACAATTTTAAGTTTCCACTCCCCCTGTACCATGTGGCAGCCATCAGCCAATCACAAATGCATACACGTACCATGTGACAGCAATCAGCCATTCACAAATGCATACACACTTATTCTTGCACATGCTCAGTAGAAGCTGGTGACTCAAAAAGTTTAAATATAAAAAGACTCTGCACATTTTGTTAATGGAAGTAAATTAGAAAGTTGTTTAAAATTGCATGCTCTATCTGAATAATAAAAGTTTAATTTTGATTGAGTGTCCCTTTAAAAAAAATAATCAAAAGCAGGAACATTAAACACCTTGAGATTGTATGTATCACACAATTTTTAATAATATTTAGTTAAACAGTTCTGCAATAAACCTTCAGCATTTGTTTTGTCCCCTTTTTGTATAATTTAACTTTGAAAATCCTGAGCTTTCTTTAAGAAGTAGAAATGCAGAATCCAGACTTACACTGTTATATACCACACAATCATTGCTTGCACAGTGATTCATTAGGGATTTTTTTATAGCCGTCCTAATTGGCCTCAGAGAGAAGAAAAAAAACTTAGGTTACAACATGGTAGAGCCCATTAGACATGCACATTTGTTGTATTCTGTGAAAACTGAATGCCGAAAATGGCTGCTGCCAACGGCAATTAGCTCTTTTTGGAACCAGATTTCTTCTTGTGAAAGTGTAAAAAACTTGCGTTGCTAACGAGCCCTTTTTTTCCAGCGCTCACTTTAAAACAACGCTGGTATTACAAGTTTCTGAATGGCTGCGTTAGCCTCAGAAAAGTGAGCGTTGAGCAAATTTAGCTCCACATCTCACTGTAATACCAGTGTTGCTTACGGTAGTGGTAAGCTGGCTAAAACGTGCTCGTGCACGATCTCCCATAGGAAACAATGGGGCTGAGACGGCTGGAAAAAAAAACTAACACCTGCAAAAAAGCAGCGTTCAGCTCCTAACGCAGCCCCATTGTTTCCTATGGGGAAATACTTTTTATGTCTACACCTAACACCCTAACATGAACCCCGAGTCTAAACACCCCCTAACCTTACACTTATTAACCCCTAATCTGCGCCCCGACATCCTCGCCACCTGCATTATTTATTAACCCTAATCTGCCGCTCCGGACACCCGCCGCCACATACATTATACCTATGAACCCTAATCTGTGCCCCTAACATCGCTGACACCTACATTATATTTATTAACCCCTAATCTGCCGCCCCTACGTCGCCCACCACCTACCTACAATTATTAACACCCTAATCTGCCGACCGGACATCGCCGCCACTATAATAAATGTATTAAACCCCCTAAACCGCCGCACTCCCGCCTCGCAAACACTATAAAATTTGTTATTAACCCCCTATCAGCCATCCCTAACATCGCCGCCACCTACCTACAATAGTTATTTAACCATTTAATACTACCTAGATAAAATAAATACAATATACCTGTAAAATAAACCCTAACCTAAGTTACAATTACACCTAACACTACTCTATAATGTAAATTAATTACCTAACTACCTACAATTAAATACAATTAAATGAAATAAACTAAATTACGAGAGAAAAAAAAGAAATTACAATATTTTAAACTAATTACACCTAATCTAATCCCCCTAAAAAATAAAAAAGCCCCCAAAATAATAAAATTCCCTACCCTACACTAAATTACAAATAGCCCTTAAAAGGGCCTTTTGCGGGGCATTGCCCCAAAGTAATCAGCTCTTTTACCTGTAAAAAAAAGAATACAATACCCCCCTAACATTACAACCCACCACCCACACACTCCTACTCTAAAACCCACCTAATACCCCTTTAAAAAAACCTAACACTATCCTATTGAAGATCGCCCTACCTTGAGCCGTCTTCACCCAGCCGGGCACCAGTGGTCAGCCGATCCGTCCAGAAGTCTTCATCCGATGGGCCAGGAGAGGACATCCAGACTGGGAGAAGGCTTCATCCAAGCGGCATCTTCTATCTTCATCCATCCGACGAGGAACAGCTCCATCTTGAAGACCTGCGGCGCGGAACATCCTTCTAGGCCGACGACTAACGACGAATGAATATTCCTTTAAATGACGGCATCCAAGATGGCGTCCCTCGAAATCTGATTGGCTGATAGGATTCTATCAGCCAATCGGAATTAATGTAGGAAAAATACGATTGATTGATGCTATCAGCCAATCGGATTGAAGTTCAATCCGATTGGCTGATTGGATCAGCCAATAGAATTGACCTCGCATCTTGGATGATGTCCTCTTCTGCCTGGATAGGATGAAAACTTCTGCCGGTCTGGATGTCCTCTTCTGGCCCATCGGATGAAGACTTCTGGACAGATCGGATAACCACTGGTGCCCGGCTGGGTGAAGACGGCTCAAGGTAGGGTGATCTTCAATGGGGTAGTGTTAGGTTTTTTAAGGGGATATTGGGTGGGTTTTAGCGTAGGGGTGTGTGGGTGGTGGGTTGTAATGTTGGGGGGGTATTGTATTCTTTTTTTTACAGGTAAAAGAGCTGATTACTTTGGGGCAATGCCCAGCAAAAGGCCCTTTTAAGGGCTATTTGTAATTTAGTATAGGGTAGGCCTTTTTATTATTTTGGGCGGCTTTTTTATTTTATTAGGAGGCTTAGATTAGGTGTAATTAGTTTAACCCCTTAATGACCGGACCATTTTTCAATTTTCTTACCCTTAATGACAATGGCTATTTTTACATTTCTGCAGTGTTTGCGTTTAGCTGTAATTTTCCCTCTTACTCGTTTACTGTACCCACACATATTATATACCCGTTTTTTTTCTCGTCATTAATGGACTTTCTAAAGATACCATTATTTTCATCATATTCTTATAATTTACTAAAAAAAAAATGATAAAATATGAGGAAAAAATGGGTATAAAAACACACTTTTTCTATCTTTGACCCCCAAATCTGCTACACCATCTACAATCACCAAAAAACCACCCATGCTAAATAGTTTATAAATGTTGTCCTGAGTTAGAAATACCCAATGTTTACATGTTCTTTGCTTTTTTTGCAATTTATGGGGCAATAAATACAAGTAGCACTTTGCTATTTCCAAACCACTTTTTTTCAAAATTAGCGCTTGTTACTTTGGAACCCTGATATCTGTCAGGAATACCTGAATATCCCTTGACATGTATATATTATTTTTTAGAAGACATCCCAAAGTATTGATCCTAGGCCCAATTTGGTTTATATTTTCATGCCTACCATTTCACCGCCAAATGCGATATAAAAATAAAAAGTTCACTTTTTCACTATATTTTGTCACAAACTTTAGGTTTCCCACTGAAATTATTTACAAACAGCTTCTGCAATTATGGCACAAATGGTTGTAAATGCTTCTCTCGGGATCCCCTTTGTTCAGAAATAGCAGACTTATATGGCTTTGGCGTTGCTTTTTGGTAATTTGAAGGCCCGCTAAATGCTGCTGCGCACCACAGGTGAATTATGCCCAGCAGTGAAGGGGTTAAATTAGGTAGCTTGTAGGGAGCTTGCAGGGTTAATTTTAGAGATCAGCCCTCCCCACCTGACACATCCCACCCCCTGATCCCCTCCCAAACAGCTCTCTTCCCTAACCCCACCCCACAATTGTTCCCGCCATCTTAAGTTCTGGCAGAAAGTCTGCCAGTACTAAATAAAAGAGTTAAATAAACGTTTTTTTGTTTTTTTTTAAATAAAAATAATAAAATATTTTAGTTGTGATGGACCCCTGCCTTAGCACCAACCTCCCTGATCCCCCCTCCAGCTCTCTAACCCTCGCCCCTACCTAATTATCGCCATCTTGGGTACTGGCAGCTGT
This sequence comes from Bombina bombina, assembly GCF_027579735.1. Classification (NCBI taxonomy): domain Eukaryota; kingdom Metazoa; phylum Chordata; class Amphibia; order Anura; family Bombinatoridae; genus Bombina; species Bombina bombina. Next base: position 1,029,537,506 of record NC_069503.1, on the reverse strand, counting down.
CTGCCAGTACCCAGTTTTGGCCCCACAAACCAAAGTATTTAAATTTTATTTATAACTTTTATTTTTATTTTGAATTATTTCTGTAGTGTAGCAGCCCCCCCCCACAATACCCCCACCCCCTCCCCCTCCCAGATCCTTTTATATGTAAAGAAAAAATATTACTTCATTGGTGTCAGTGTGGCTAATGTGTGCCCGTGCACGCGCGCACACGCTCCCCTCCTCCCACCCAGACAACGGCACCATCGGCCCCATTGCTACTGGTGCAGAGAGGGCCACAGAGTGGCTCTCTCTGCATCGGAGTCTTGTAAAGTGGTATTGCAGGATGCCTCCATATCGAGGCATCACTGCAATACCCTCAGAGCTGCTGGAAGTGATTGTGATCACTTCCAGCACTCTGTTAGACAACTGACATACCAGGTACGTCTATTGTCATTAACAGTTAGTTTTTGCATGATGTACCTGGTACGTCAGTTTTCAATTAAGGGTTAAACTTCTTGTAAATAAAATTTTTCGGTAATTTAGTGTTTTATTTTTTTTCGTAATTTAGTTTATTGTAATTAATTGCTAGGTAGTTTAGGTCATTTATTTAATGATAGTGTAGTGTTAGGTGTAATTGTAACTTAGGTTAAGGATTTATTTTACAGGTAATTTTTGACTTATTTTAGCTAGGTAGTTATTAATAGTTAATAACTATTTAATAAGCTATTTGTACCTAGTTTAATAAATACAAAGTGGCCAGTAAAATAAAATAAATCCTAAAATAGCTACATGTAATTATTAGTTATATTGTAGCTATCTTATGGTTTATTTTACAGGTATTTAGTTTTAAATAGGAATAATTTATTTAATTGTAGTTATTTTATTTAGATGTATTTAAAATTATTATTTAATTTTAGGGGGGTGTTAGGGTTAGGGTTAGACTTAGGTTTAGGGATTAATAACTTTATTATGGTAGCGGCGACGTTGGTGGTGGCAGATTAGGGGTTAATAAATGTAAGTAGGTGTCGGCGATGTTAGGGCAGGCAGATTAGGGGTTAATAAAAATTAACTAGTGTTTGCGAGGCGGAAGTGCGGCGGTTTAGCGGTTAATACATTTATTAAAGTAGCGGCGATGTCCGGGCGGCAGATTAGGGGTTAATAAGTGTAGTTAGATTGCGGCGACGTTGGGGGCGGCAGATTAGGGGTTAATAACTATAATGTAGGTGTCGGCGATGTTAGGAGCAGCAGATTAGGGGTTCATAAGTATAATGTAGGTGGCGGCAATGTCCGGTCGGCAGATTAGGGATTAAAAATATTTATTATAGTGTTTGTGATGTGGGGGGGCCTCGGTTTAGGGGTTAATAGGTAGTTTATGGGTGTTAATGTACTTGTTAGCACCTTAGTTAAGAGCTTTATGTTCCGGCGTTAGCCCATAAAACTCTTAACTACTGACTTTTAAATGCGGTAGGAGTCTTGCCAGGAGAGGGTCTACCGCTCACTTCTACAAGACTCGTAATACCAGCGTTAGGCAAATCCCATAGAAAGATAGGATATGCAATTGACGTAAAGGGATTTGCGGTAGCCTCGAGTCGCGGAAGAAAAGTGAGCAGTTGACCCTTTCCTGCCTGTCTGTAATACCAGCGGGTGTTAAAAAGCAGCGTTGGGACCTCTCAACACTGCTTTTTAAGGCTAATGCAAACTCATAATCTAGGCGAAAGATCTTTATACGTTTATACTTTCACAAGAAGAAATTCAGCTCCAAAAAGAGCCGAATGCAGCAAGCGCTGCCATTTTCTCAGTCCTTGTTTATAGAATACAAATAATGCCGTCTAGTGTCCATTGCAATTTTTCAACAATTATTATAATATAAAACAAAATCTGCATAATATTTCTTAGACTAATCTTTACTTTGAATACATAATTTTACATAGCATTTATTTTGGGCTAGATTACAAGTGAAGCGCAAGCAGTTTTTTTCGTGATTTTGCAAGTCATTTTCCTTCCGCTGATATTATAAGTTCAGTGAAATTGTGATTGCGCTAGTGAAATTACCTTTTACGCTTCAATCCTTACCGCAATCTAAGAGCTGGAGTAAACTGTGTTACAAAAATAAAAAGTTGCACAAAACACAACAAAAATACATAAAGTACACTTACACTTATAAACTACACTTTAAACCCCTAAACCACCATCCCCCCACATTGCAAAGTATTTAAATAAACTATTAATCTCTAAACCCCAATCCTCCCAGATCGCAAACACTAAATAATACTATTATTCCCTAAACCGCTATCCCCCACATCGCAAAATATCTAAATAAAACTATTAATCCCTAAACCCCAATCTCCCCATATCGCAAACACTAAATTATACTTTTAAACCCTTAAACTGCCATCCCCCCACATCGCAAACACTAAAATTAGCCACTCCCCCACATCACAAATTATCTAAAAAACTATTAACCCTAAATTGCCACCCCACAACGCAAAGTTTATAACTAACATCTAATCCCCCTAATTTAAACTAATATTAAAAAACTACCATTACAAAAAAAAACTACCATTACAAAAAAAAAAATTACCAAAAAATACAAAAAAATGAATCCTATTCTAATTACCACTTTAAAAAAAAACACCCCAAAATAAAAAAAAAACCTATTCTAAAAATAAACTACCAATAGCCCATAAAAGGGCCCTTTAGTAGGGCATTGCCCTAAAGCGATCAGCTATTTTCCTTTGAAAAAACACTAACCCCCAAAAATAAAAAATAACCTACCTAAAAAAAATCTTAAACTATCCTTGCCCCGAAATTTGGATGGGCATTGCCCTTAAAAATGCATTCAGCTCTTTCCTGCCCAAATAAAAATAAAAACCCTAATCTAAGCCCCTCCAAAAAAAAAATAACACTGACCCCAAAGTTTGTACTCACCGATGATGATAAGCAGCGTTCCATCTTCATCCCAGCAGGACTCCATCTTAATTCCGCAGTGCTCCTCATCTTCATCCGGTCCATCTTCTAACTTCATCCCGGTGGTGGCAGCGATGGTTGGCGACCGTGGCCGGACTTTTAGCCGACGGACACTTGGCCGACGGACATTGGCCTGAACACAAGTGGCTGTCACATAACAGGTCCGGCCACGAGATAGATAGATTTGATAGATAGATAGATAGATTAGATAGATAGATTAGATAGATAGATAGATAGATAGATAGTTTCCCAGACAGAGAATTACAAAACGATGCCGGCCTGGTGACCTATGGTAAGGTTCCCAGAGGCAGTTGCGGCGCCCGAGGCTCTATTAGAACAGAGCTCTCTGGAAAGTATCTGCCCTCGGCCGAATCGGAACATTCTTTAGCTTTCTGTCTGTCAGCCAAATGTCCATCACGGCCAAATGTCCGTCTGCATTTTGTCAGAGCACCGGTGCGACAGTGACGGTGGTCTTCTTCAGACCTTCAACACAGAGGTCCTCTTCATGCGTCTCCAAGCCCTCACACCTGAAATAGTGAATGCAATTGGGGGAAATATTTTTTTTTTTTTCAGACTAAATGTTCGTAATGAATTTTCAGGGAAATTCCTTATAGCCGATAGTCCTTCACTGCACTATTTGGTTTTCGTTCAGTTTAAAACTAAACCAAAATTAAATTTTTGTTAAATATTTACATTAGTTTTCATTAATATAAATGTAAAGATTTCAAATCTACAGGTGAAATGTAGCTACATACTGACCTTAAAGTGCTCTGGAGGTTACCCGATCATCATAAAGTTAGTGCAGGTCCTGGGTTCGAGCCGCGCTAAGCCTCATGTTAGCACAGCCAGGGACCTTGCAAGAAGGGGGATCGGGTTAGCGCCCTCTCCAGAATGCGTTAAGGTAAGTATTACGCCTTAAAAAATAATTTAATGAAAACAAATAATTACTAATGAATTTTGTCAGGTTTTTTTTTCGTTTTCTATAAATTTGATTGGTACATTCATTCGGATATTAGTTTTTCGTTTACGAAAACAACTATCAGATTTTCTGTAAGAATGAACATTCGTCTAAAATTAATGCACATGTCTATAACCTAGGTGAGGCTGATAAAACATCGGTTTTTAAAACAATATCAATAACCATCCTTGTTTACAAAAGAGAAGTCCTTTAAATGGTTATTTTTCTTAAGGACTTTTGCTACTATAATAACTTGTTCTCTGGACATCAGACCTTGTCGGTACAGATGGATTTGGCTGCTTTTCTGAAGCAGTGGAGGCTTGTCTGGTATTATAGTAAAAGGAACTCATTTCTCCTTTATATAAAGACACAACAAGGCAAATAGACTATTTTTATAATTGTCTGACAAACCGTTGGTAGTGACAAGTTGTCTGTACGTTTTTAGCGTGTTACGGAAGTGTAGAGCTTGGATGTAGTTCTCGTTATTATGACTGTGATATTATTTTCAGCCCTATAGAAGAAACAAACACTAAGCCTTCAGGCTTGCCAGAAACAGAAGTTATGAAGACCGCTGCTCCATAACCTGTCTGCCTGTTCTGAGGTGGCAGACAGAAATCAACCCCATTGATTACGATCGGATTGATTGACACCCCCTTCTAGTGGCCGATGCAGGGGGGTGGCATTGCAACCAGCAGTTCACCAGCAGTGATAAATGCCGACAGCATATGCTGTCGGCATTTATCGATGACCGAACGGACATGGTACGCTACATTGTATCATGTCCGTCCACAATTTAATAATATACCCCTTAGCATTCATCAGTCTACTTGTCTGTGTGGCAGTGATCAATACTATTTGAATATCATACAGATTTTTTTTACCACAATTCCTGTTTTTTCAATAGGTTTATCCTTGTTCTACTCTAAAGCATTTAAAAAGAGGCAATTAGTCATTACTTTGAGCTTCTGGTGATTACCATTAGCCTGTACAAATAATGAAAATGAGAACTAAATTTACTGTGCAATTATCTGCCTCCTTGATTTTGCTTTAGTAAAACTTGAAAATCAAGCAACTGCACTACAGAATAATCATTATTATTGGAAAGTAATTCTACTTTGGAAAACAAAGATCATTTTCCTCAAAAATGTTGTTCTATTTTTAAAGGGATATCACACACACCACAAATTTCTAGCATGCTTATGATATTAAAAAAAAAGTAATAAATATTTTTTGTACATGACAAATGTTGTTACAGATGTTTAATTTGATTTTGAGACAAACAGTAGTGCACAGCTGCCCTGGGTATAGGAGCTCACTGGTTGTTAAGAAGCACTCATAAAGCCCTATCGGTGGGCAGTAACAGTCCAATAAGCATGAATTATGTTTATGTTTTACCATAGGAAATATCTCTTTAAAAACAAAACTGTCATCTTTTATTTAATTGACCCTATTTTAATGCAGCAAAAACAAACAAATGTGAATGCCTCTTCAAAATAGTATCTAATATAGCTATTATTATATTGTTATAACTCATTGGGGGGTAGTTATCAAGCCGTCTACTTTTCTGACTTCGCCGGCCTAATACGCCCGCCTAAGCTCGCCTATCCTTCGCCGCCGCGGACCTGAAAAAATACGCCTAAGTTATCAAATAAAGCTGTCAAAAAGCCGTGGGGCGATGAGCAGCGGACTGTGACAGTTATCACTCATCCGATCTCGCTGCCCTTCGGCTTTTTCCCAGCTTTATTGCTAGCCTGTCACTAAGCACTCACACTAAACTGCACTGTTCTACCCCCTATACCGGCGCCCCCCGGAGCCCCCCGCAACTAAATAAAGTTACTAACCCCTAAACCGCCGCTCCTAGACCCCGCCGCAACTCTTATAAATGTATTAACCCCTAAACCGCCGCTCCTAGACCCTGCCGCAACTCTTATAAATGTATTAACCCCTAAACCGCCGCTCCCGGACACCGCTGCCACCTACAGTATACCTAGTAACCCCTATCCTGCCCCCCCTACACCGTCGCCCTCTATTATAAAATTATTAACCCCTATCCTGCTGATCCCGCACCTCTCCGCAACTAAATAAATAATTTAACCCATAAACCGCCGCTCCATGAACCCGCCGCAACCTATATTAAACCTATTAACCCCTATCCTGCCCCCCCTACACCGTCGCCACCTATAATAAATTTATTAACCCCTAATCTGCCCCCCCTACACCGTCGCCACCTATAATAAATTTATTAACCCCTATCCTGCCCCCCACTACGCCGCCGCCACTGTAATAAAATTCTTAACCCCTAAACCTAAGTCTAACCCTAACCCTAACGCCCCCCTAACTTAAATATTAATTAAATAAATCTAAATAAATTAACTCTTATTAACTAAATTAATCCTATTTAAAACTAAATACTTACCTTTAAAATAAACCCTAATATAGCTACAATATAAATAATAATTATATTCTAGCTATCTTAGGATTTATATTTATTTTACAGGTAACTTTCAATTTATTTTAACCATGTACAATAACTATTAAATAGTTATTAACTATTTAATAGCTTACCTAGCTAAAATAAAGAGAAATGTACCTGTGAAATAAATCCTAACCTAAGTTACAATTACACCTAACACTACACTATACTTTAATAAATTATTCCTATTTAAAAATAAATACTTACCTGTAAAATAAACCCTAAGATAGCTACAATATAATTAATAATTATATTCTAGCTATCTTAGGATTTATATTTATTTTACAGGTAACTTTGTATTTATTTTAGCTAGTTAGAATAGTTATTAAATAGTTATTAACTATTTAATAACTACCTAGCTAAAAGAAATACAAAATTACCTGTAAAATAAATCCTAACCTAAGTTACAATTAAACCTAATACTACACTATCATTAAATTAACTAAATAAACTACCTACAAATAACTACAATTAAATACAATTACATAAACTAACTAAAGTACAAAAAATAAAAAAAGCTAAGTTACAAAAAAATAAAAAAATAAGTTACAAACATGTTAAAAATATTACAACAATTTTAAGCTACTTACACCTAATCTAAGCCTCCTAATAAAATAACAAACCCCCCCCAAAATAAAAAAAATCCCTACCCTATTCTAAATTAAATCAATTTCAAAGCTCTTTTACCTTACCAGCCCTTAAAAGGGCCATTTGTGGGGGCATGCCCCAAAAAGTTCAGCTCTTTTGCCTGTAAAAGAAAAATACAACCCCCCCCAACATTAAAACCCACCACCCACATACCCCTAATCTAACCCAAACCCCCCTTACAAAAACCTAACACTAATCCCCTGAAGATCATCCTACCTTGAGTCGTCTTCACTCAGCCGAGCCACCGATGGAACTGAAGAGGACATCCGGAGCGGAAGAAGTTAATCCTCCAAGCGGCGCTGAAGAAATCTTCCATCCGATGAAGTCATCATCCAGGCGGCGCTGAAGAAGTCTTCGATCCAGCCGATGTCATCTTCAAAGAGGCGCTGAAGAGGTCTTCTATCCGGGGCGAAGTCATCGTCCAAGCCGGGTCTTGTAATCTTTCCTTCCGCCGACGCGGAACCACCTTCTTCACCGACGGACTACGACGAATGACGGGCTCCTTTAAGGGGACGTCATCCAAGATGGCGTCCCCCCTCAATTCCGATTGGCTGATAGGATTCTATCAGCCAATCGGAATTAAGGTAGGAAAATCTGATTGGCTGATGGAACCAGCCAATCAGATTCAAGTTCAAATCCGATTGGCTGATCCAATCAGCCAATCAGATTGAGGGACTCGCATTCTATTGGCTGATCGGGAACAGCCAATAGAATGCGAGCTCAATCTGATTGGCTGATTCCAATCAGCCAATCAGATTATTCCTACCTTAATTCCGATTGCTGATAGAATCCTATCAGCCAATCGGAATTGAGGGGACGCAATCTTGGATGACGTCCCTTAAAGGAGCCGTCATTCGTCGTAGTCCGTCGGTGAAGAAGGTGGTTCGCGTCGGCGGAAGGAAGATTCAAGACCCGGCTTGGAAGATGACTTCGCCCGGATAGAAGACCTCTTCAGCGCCTCTTTGAAGATGACATCGGCCGGATCGAAGACTTCTTCAGCGCCACCTGGATGATGACTTCATCGGATGGAAGATTTCTTCAGCGCCGCTTGGAGGATTAACTTCTTCCGCTCCGGATGTCCTCTTCAGTTCCATCGGTGGCTCGGCTGAGTGAAGACGACTCAAGGTAGGATGATCTTCAGGGGATTAGTGTTAGGTTTTTGTAAGGGGGGTTTGGGTTAGATTAGGGGTATGTGGGTGGTGGGTTTTAATGTTGGGGGGGGTTGTATTTTTCTTTTACAGGCAAAAGAGCTGAACTTTTTGGGGCATGCCCCCACAAATGGCCCTTTTAAGGGCTGGTAAGGTAAAAGAGCTTTGAAATTTATTTAATTTAGAATAGGGTAGGGATTTTTTTTATTTTGGGGGGTTTGTTATTTTATTAGGGAGCTTAGATTAGGGTGTAAGTAGCTTAAAATTGTTGTAATATTTTTTAACATGTTCTGTAACTTATTTTTTTATTTTTTGTAACTTAGCTTTTTTTATTTTTTGTACTTTAGTTAGTTTATGTGATTGTATTTAATTGTAGTTATTTGTAGGTAGTTTATTTAGTTAATTTAATGATAGTGTAGTATTAGGTTTAATTGTAACTTAGGTTAGGATTTATTTTACAGGTAAAGTTTGTATTTCTTTTAGCTAGGTAGTTATTAAATAGTTATAACTATTTAATAACTATTCTAACTAGCATAAACATAAATACAAAGGTTACCCTGTAAAATAAATATAAATCCCTAAGATAGCTAGAATATAATTATAATTAATATTGTAGCTATCGTAGGGTTTATTTTACAGGTAAGTATTTATTTTTAAATAGGAATAATTTAGTAAAGTATAGTGTAGTGTTAGGTGTAATTGTAACTAGGATAGGATTTATTTTTTTTTTTCACAGGTTACAATTTCTCTTTATTTTAGCTAGGTAAGCTATTAAATAGTTAATAACTATTTAATAGTTATTGTACATGGTTAAAATAAATTGAAAGTTACCTGTAAAATAAATATAAATCCTAAGATAGCTAGAATATAATTATTATTTATATTGTAGCTATATTAGGGTTTATTTTAAAGGTAAGTATTTAGTTTTAAATAGGATTAATTTAGTTAATAAGAGTTAATTTATTTAGATTTATTTAATTAATATTTAAGTTAGGGGGGCGTTAGGGTTAGGGTTAGACTTAGGTTTAGGGGTTAATAATTTTATTACAGTGGCGGCGGCGTAGTGGGGGGCAGGATAGGGGTTAATAAATTTATTATAGGTGGCGACGGTGTAGGGGGGGCAGATTAGGGGGTTAATAAATTTATTATAGGTGGCGACAGGTGTAGGGGGGGCAGGATAGGGGTTAATACATTTAATATAGGTTGCGGCGGGTTCAGGGAGCGGCGGTTTAGGGGTTAATACATTTATTATAGTTGCGGTGGGCTCCGGGAGCGGCGGTTTAGGGGGTAATATGTATAGAGTAGCTTGCGGTGGGCTCCGGGAGCGGCGGTTTAGGGGGTAATAACTTTATTTAGTTGCGGCGGTGTAGGGGGGGTCAGATTAGCGGTGTTTAGACTCGGGGTACATGTTAGGGTGTTAGGTGTAGACAGCTCCCATAGGAATCAATGGGATGTCTGTCAGCAGCGAACTTGTACTTTCGCTATGGTCAGACTCCCATTGATTCCTATGGGATCCGCCGCCTCCAGGGGTGGCGGATTGAAAACCAGGTACGCTGGGCCGTAAAAGTGCCGAGCGTACCTGCTAGTTTTTTGATAACTAGCAAAAGTAGTGAGAATGTGCCGCACTTGTGTGCGGAACATCTGGAGTGACGTAAGAATCGATCTGTGTCGGACGGAGTCCGGCGGATCGAATGATTACGTCACAAAATTCTACTTTTGCCGGTCTCGAGCCTTTGATAACTAAGGCGTATCAGCCTCGCCACAAATACGCTGCGGAATTCCAGCGTATTTGAGGTTGACGGCTTGATAACTACCCCCCCATTAACTGTTGAGCAATTTTTTTCACCCCTGGGCTGATGGGTTTTTTTATACTTTTTTTGTCTTTGCAATTAGCAGTTTTAGTGTTTCAGTGTGTTAAAGGGACAGTCAACACCAGAATTGTTGTTGTTTTAAGAGATAGATAATCCCTTAATTACCAATTCTCCAGTTTTGCAAAACCAACAGAGTTATAATTATACACGTTTTACCTCTGTAATAGCCTTGTATCTAAGGCTCAGCAGACTGCCACCATATTTCAGTTCTTTTGACAGACTTGCATTTTAGCTAATCAGTGCTCACTCCACGGTAAATTCACGTGCATGAGCTCAATGTTATCTATATGAAACACATGAACTAATGCCCTCTAGTGGTGAAAAACTATCAAAATGCATTTAGATTAGACGCGGCCTTCAAGGTCTAAGAAAATAGCATATGAACCTCCTAGGTTTAACATTCAACTAAGAATGCCAAGAGAACAAAGCAAAATTGGTGATAAACGTAAATTGGAAAATTGTTTAAAATTACAATCCCTATTTGAATCATGAAAGTTTTGTTTTTACTTGACTGTCCCTTTAACTATACAAATCATATGGGGTTTTTTTCTGCAGATAATACTTTCATTAGATAACTTTACTTAGAAAAGAGCAAAAGTGTCAAAAACAATCGCTACCAAGAATACAGTAAAATATATAATTAGTGTCTATTTTATAGTATAGACTATGCACTAATATATATATATTCAGGGTTTTATTAAAACCTTTTACATCACACACTATAATTAATGCAGAAAACAAGAAGGAAATAATTTCAGTATGCACCAATGTGGCACGATATATGGGATACCTGTTTTCAGGAAAACCAAAATGGTGTCACACACCCAGGTCAATCAAGGTGTGGATGAAGGACCCCCAGATCAAGATACTGTCATGGCCAGCCCAATCTCCAGACCTGAACCCCATTGAAAACCTCTGGAATGTGATCAAGAGGCAGAATGATGGTCACAAGGCATTAAACAAAGCCGAGCTGCTTGAATTTTTGAGCCAGGAGTGGCATAAAGTCACCCAACAGCAATGCAAAAGACTGGCGGAGAACATGCCAAGATGCATGAAAGCTGTGATTGAAAATCAGGGTTTCTCCACCAAATATTGACTGCTGAACTCTTGTTAAAGGGACAATCTTCACCAAAATTGTTATTGTTTAAAAAGTTATATACTTCCCATTCCCCAGCTCTGCACAACTAACATTGTTATATAAATGTATATTTTATAACATTTAAGCCTCAACATTTCTGCCTGTTTTTAAGCTGCTACCTGGGACAGCCTCTTATCACATGGTTTTTTTATTAGCTTTTCACAAGACACTGATAATTTATGAGTGCCAAACTGCCATATAGATAACATTGTGCTCACTCCCATGAAGTTGTACAGGACACAGCACTAATAGGCTAAAATGCAATAAATAAATAGCTCTGAGATAAGGGTGCAAGCTGCAGAGACTTAGATACAAGGTAATCACAGAGGTAAAAAGTATTTTTAATATAACCATGTTAGCTGTGCAAAACTGCAGAATGGATAAGAAAGGGATTATCGATCTTTCTAAACAACAAAACTTTAGAAGACTGTCCCTTTAAGTTAAAATACTAGTATTGCATTGTTTAAAATTAATATGAACTGCAAAAAAAATGCTTTATTTAGAATTTGGGAAAAATGTTGTCAGTAGTTTATAAAATAAAACAGAAATGTTCATTTAACTAAAAACACATAGCTATAAATGGTAAAATCAATTAAACTGATAGTTTTGCAGTGGTCTCTATATTTTCCCAAAGCTCTATATATATTTAAAAGTACTAAGAACATTTTCTACAATGTGAAGAATATTTGAATGTAAAATTATTTGTAGAACATACACAGCAAAACACATTATAAAATATTAAAATTGACTAAAAATTATTTTTCATTTTTTAACCCCTTCAGGAACGGGGGCAAGTGTTAAAGATTGCAACAAAGTTCCAGACATAAACATTAAAAGGAAACAGAAAGTCAGATCCTCTGGGTTGCCTACGATGCTTTAGAAGTAAAGTCACTATTCATTTTAAGGAGGAGATTATCCTCTTGTGAAAGAGAGGTCTCATGACCCTGTATGTAGTAATGGAGGTGTGTTATAAGCCTCTAGACTCCAGACACTTGTAAAAGTCATGAAAGAGATGGGCATCTGCACCCTCTTGCCTTAAAGTGGACACACATCCTCTATTCCCTGCACTGGTTGGCAATAAAATGGCATACACTATTCCAAATAGGCGTGCTATTTTACAATGTTTTGCATGATCAGGGATCAAACTATATAAAAAAAATATTGGTGCTCTATCCAACTCGTATTTTTCAAGCTAAATGTGCCAAGAATTCACCAACAAAATGTGGTGTTTGAGCTTTTAGCCATGTCACTCCATCTCTATGGGACAATCTCTCCAGTACAGTGAAAGTAGCCATTTTCTTCAACAATTTTAAAAGAAGACTCAAGACCTACTGTTTCACATAAGCCTTTAAAGACTAAAATCTCTAACTACTAACCCTCTTAAGTGACTGTACCGTGTGTAAAGCTCTTTGAGTCCAATCAGGAGAAAAGCATTATTATTATATTATTAAATTACTGTAATATGGATGAAGCTTTTTTGAGGATTAAATAAGATAATACTTCTAAGATTTCTATTCACTTTTAATCTCTCTGCTCATTTATACCATCCCAATAAAAAAGAATATGTGAGCACAAGATCTCATTACACATATAAACCACTTAACTGTTCAGTACTGTACTGGACCCAAGTTTTACTGTCCCAATGATAATGCATTGCTAAGATAGCTGCCCAGTTCACAGAATTAATGGAGGACCTTTTCTAATCTGTGATGGTTCTGGGATGTAGTGGACAGAGAAATGAAATCAGTTGGCTAAATCACTGAGGACCTGTGTGAAACCTCCTTCTCTGAGATTAGAATACACAGTGTTATAGATCTCATGCTTAAATCAACAATATGCAGGAACAAGTGAGTGATGGCAGTGTATCTGAATTATAGTGCCAGGAAATTAAATACATATTATATTGATAAGCACAGTATATAAATTTACCATCAGAGCACAGCTAAACTTAGGCTGTGTAAAACAATTTAATTGTACGTTATAACACTATCTGAGCGTTTGTCTGGAAGTTCTATCAGGATCTGATTATTAAACATCTATTGTTCCTAATGCTTTACCTGTCAGGGCCTTTTACACACATGGGCCTAGGGCAAGGTGCTCTATCAGTATTGCTGGACCGCGCTAGGATTGGCACGCAAATTGATATCACAAGTCCATGGTAAAGAAGAATAACCAGAGAATGTTTAGCGTGGCCATCATCCAAATACTTTCAATAGATATTGCAACCGTTCTAAACAAGTTTAAAGTTATGGGTTGTCATCGAGTGCAACACATAACAGTACCACATAACAGTACCAAAAAGCTTTAGGGCGATTATAGACCAGAAGTAAAGTTTAACAAAACACATGTATAATTATTTATTTTATTTATTTATGTTTTAAATGTAAAAATTAAAGTTTACTATTGAATCAAATGTTTAAAAAGGGTTTCAAAAATATGTGAAGGTGTTTGATTGAGAACTCAAAAGTGTATATGTGTATATATTTGTATGTTTGTGTGCACTGTACGGCCATGAGTCCAGGACCCGCTGCTCCTTAACTCGTCCGCTGCCTCTCATACGATCGGGGTTGATGGACACCCAATGCTGAGCAGATAGCATTTTTGCTATCACTTCCATTTTAAGCAGAATAGATTGACTCTTGTTATTTATTTTTTTATTAACCTGTCAAAAACTATGGGTGCCCGAATTATCAAGCTCCGAATGTAGCTTGGTGCCCCTGTTTCTGCGCGAGTCTTCAGGTTTGCCGGAAACAGTAGTTATGAAGCAGCGGTCCTAAAGACTGCTGCTCCATAACTTGTCTACTTCCTCTAAAGCTGCAGTCTTCAATCCGCCCGATCCTATATGATCAGACTAATTGACACCTCCTTGCATTTTCAGTTGAATTTAGGGAACCACTTGAAGCATTTGTTGTGTTGAGCTATTTCAATTGCTTTTGTTTGGTTCATTGCAAACATCTGAAAGTCTGTACATTTTGACAATAAACCTGATTTGCAATGGGGGTTGAATAATTTTTATTATGGTGGGATCAAGAGTGTGGGGTTTTGCAGAGGCACTGTGTGACACCACCTTCCATTGTGACCAGTCATCAACAAATTGTCCGGTATTTTTTGTGGAGGACAGCTGGCATCCCCTAATCGCCAACTGGCTCTCAGTAGTGCAACCTTTGAGCTTATCTAGAAGTAAATTGAAAAGTCTCATAAAAAATGCATTCTCTATCTGATTCATGAAAGTGTGATTTAGTGTTTTAAATGCCTTAAAATTGTGCATAGTAAAAAAAAATGTATTGTATTCATTTATTATTTTTGACTAATTTTGCTGTATTTTAATCTCTAATGCAGGAATACAGTCACTGGTTGATCATGACTTTTACGTGTCACTAACTAAAAACAAACAAAGGAGATAATATTAATGTCCTTGTGGCTTGTTAAAGAAGAAGATGTCCCTGGACAACAAAACAATATGTTTTTTTCTAAAAAAAAAAAAAAAAAGACAGATATAGATATAGGCGTGGAGAGACTGGGGTTCGGAACATATATGTAGTAGGGTTAGCCTTGTGAGGACAGCACAGTGCCGTTTGAAAGTTTTGAGAATTAGTAATTGCTAACTCTGAGATAAAATTACAAGGAAAGGGGACAAAATAAAGTATATGGCAAAAAAAGATGTTTCATTACACATAACTAAACATTTTATATAAAAAAGCTGTAGGTTTTTAATATGGCCTGTTAACATATTTTAGAAACTTTTACTTATTTGTAACATTACTTGTAGTTTTTTTATTTGTGGGGAATGGCAAGGGTTGCCTATAAATTAGTGTCATACTGGTAGGGTGAAAGTACAATGCATCCTAGCTCTTACTAAAATGTTCTCAAACTTTCCTTTGATCCTAAGTACCACTAGCAGTATCAGATATCCCAAAGCTACCTATGAGCAATATAAAACAAGGTTTTAAATTATTTCTCTGTTCACAACTGAGAATACAGAGGGGTTACAGCAAAATGGTTCCAGTTCTTGGGAATAGAATAGGGTAGACTTCACATTTATTATGAACAGGCTAAAAGCCATATACTAGTGACACAACATTTATAAGCCAGCATAATAACAAAGGACACTGTATTGACAAGAGAGGGAAAAGTACATATCCTTTATTTTCAATTAAAAACTAAAGCAATGAGATAAAGCAGAAAGGCTCTAGAGTCTTTTACAAAATCTTTGTGAGTATCAAATGCACTGTATTGAATACAAGAGAATGCAGAGATCACAGAGGCATAAATATACCATGTTCCTATGCCATTTGTTCCAAATAGTATCAATTATCGCCAATGTGTGAATGAGGTGAGCTTAGATTTCTCAAAGCCAGAGATAGATGCAGTAATCGGAGGGTGGTTAATACTAATTAATGGCGTATCTCTCCAAGGCTGGATTGGCCTACCAGATATACCAGGAGATTTCTCCCCGTGGGTTTGCAGCAGCTGGGGCTGGGAAAGCAACAATTTAAAGTGGTGATTGAGTGATTAATATATGATATTTGGGTTGTATGGTGGCCTATATAACAACAATCTTGCACTTTTGTTTAATACATTTCAATTCTTAAAGAAAATATTGGGGGAAAGAGTATCCCAGGTATCCTGTTTGTTAAAGATGGGGAGTGCAAATTCTACTGAAAAAAGTGCTGGTCTACAAAGTTTCAAGGGCTGCTTTTTATTCGCGCAGTCAGGCCCTGTACCTCTCAGTCAGGCCTACCCTTTGGACAGGGGAAAGAGGGGCTACCAGGGCCCTGCAAATGCTGAAGGGTGACCCTGCTTTCAGTAATTCCTTATAAAATGATAAACTAGGGCTTAATCTGGCTGTCAATTCTTCTTTGATCTTCAAGACATAAACATTGGGACTTTGAACAAATCTTGTGACGACACTAATTCAGCCTAGATCACCTAAACCTGTGAAAACCCACCCCTATGCAATTCAAACATCACCCATGGACAGCACAGATTCAGTTTTCATACTAATAAGTTAGTAGGTATTGTATTGCATTGCTGCATGTATTTTGCTAATATTCTATGCAGTGAGTTACTTTTTAATCTTTTTCTCAGTTTCAGCTTTCTAACCCATGAATAAGTCAATGTGAAGTAGTCAGAAATAATCAGTCAGTCAGCGTTTTATAAGCATTACTGTTGAAACAAATATATATTAATAAATAGTCAGCCATTGGTTTAACAACAGGCAGTTATGGTCCATAGCACAGCATGAAAGGACAGACAACTACAATTAAGCTGAACAGATAATAAGGCACAATTTTAATAGGACAGGACAGCAGGATATTGGGCTTAAGGCAAAAGGGGGGTCAGGTACAATAGGCAACTGCCTAAAAGGTAAAGTGCAGCACAGAACAAGCCAGTGGTCAGGTAAAGCAGACAATGGGCAACTGAAGCAGATATAGAAAAAAATGGCCATATGTCAGGTATGGAAGACAACAGACTCAGAGGTCACATATAGCATGAATGATCAAAGGTCAAGATATAGCAGGCAATAGGCTGGTGATCAATGAGTATAGCGGAGCTACTTAAAGATCAGAACAGCAGGTACAGTTCAGATACCACAGGAGTGCTACTAAGGAGGTGGCAATTGTGGAAAATCCAAGGTAGAAGGTAATGTAAAGTAGACAGCATGTGCCAGCAAGTATGGTGACCATTGAACTAGAATTGTGGTAGTGAGTGAACATTATTTTTATTCAGATTGGAGGTGTAGTATGCTATCACAGGCAAATGGTTCACTGTAACATTACATCAAAGGGCTACTACATTCATCCATGAATGTTTCTACAACCAACATTATATAGTCTGAAAATTGCCAGGTAAAAAGTAATGGATGGTCATCAGTCCCTAGGCAGGACATCTGTGTTCTAAGAATATAGCTTCCTTTGATAAAGAGATCATATCCTATAATTCCAAAAAAGGAAATGATTGGGTGATATTTCAACAATGTGCTTGTATAACCTTTATATAGAACTCACTAATTAAAATAATACCCCAGGTGGTAAATCGCCTTTGAATAGGTTAACAATGGTATTGAGCTGGTTGTTCGTTCCTGTGAGTGCACTTCTCTATGTGTGAATTAAGTCTCCCTAAGGGGAAAATGGGCTACCAGATGTGGTCTCCTTGCTCAGTGTGCTTAGAGGAACATAGCTACACCTAATTGACAAGGCCCAATGAAGGTAGAAACGATCATCTGGGGTTGCTGTGTTCTTTGTTCAGAGAGGAGTTGCCTGGTATTGACTGTAATAGGCGGGATCAGACTGATATACTACAGGAAAGTTCTAATCTGTGAAAAGCATTACTGGGTTAAAAAAAAAAAAGCTGCACCCAGTTGTTAAATCGGCATAGAACAGACTAACAATGGTATTGAGCTGGTTGTTTGTTCCTGTTAGTGCACTTCTCTCGGTGTAAATTAAAATAATATAGTTTAGACACCAATATAAAAAGAACTATACTTGTAGCATTAGATACAGCGAGCACTAGAAAGTACAACACATAGAGACTAGTTACTAGCAGGCCAGCGTGTAATAGAAAAACTAGGCAAATAAGGTAACAGGAACATGAGGTACTGCAAGGCTAGATCAGTCAGTTATATAAACTCAGTACAGAAAATGGTAAATAAGATAGCTGGAAATGGGGTATTAGAGTGATATGTTGCAGATAGCAAGACGCATAGTTCAAAAAGTAAATCAGAGTAGTACACAAGTATAAAAGTAGCAATTAACAAATAGTATGGTTCAGTATTCAGGCATCATATATTGCTAAAGTCGTGATCAAAAGGCAGATCATGAGGCCGAAGAGGGTCATACATGGAACGCAGTAGAAAAAAAATAGCACACACACACAGACTGACCCTATGCAGGGACCAAGAGCATATTGTGTGAGAAACTCTTAAAAACCATACCAAACAACATTTTGTGGTCAGTTAGAAAAAATACCATACAAGCAACAACCTGACATAAAACTGCAGATTCAAGACACTTGTGATACTGGTAATATAGAAAACACAGTGAAGGAGACTGACTGCATCTGATAATTATAAGAGAGCAAGTTGATCTGCAAAGGGTATATCTAAGCGGTTGACTGGAAAAAAATTCTTAAAATATGCCTTGACAAATGAGAACAAAATCAAAAAAGATCTAGAACTTCACACCATAAGGTTTATGAATGGGTCCGCAGTTCCTACGATATAAAATGTCAATTTTTCAGCAGCAGAGTTGTTGTTTTTACTTTACTCCGCCCCCCCCAAATTGTTGCAAATATTATATGAGAGACACAGATGAGAGTGGCTGAGCCATTAAAAAGACATTTGAATGCACTAATTTGTTACAGCTGGTTATTTTTGCATTACAATCCATTGCAGAGGTTAAACACGTAAGTGAAGTCCCTCTTGGAGGCTGCAAGCCTTGCAACTCCTGGGCAGGACACCACCAATCAGCCAATTAGGAACATCAGTCACATGACCACACCAAATGAAAGACATTTTCTGCTTGATAGCACTTCCAGACCCTCGTATGATTTATTTGTGACAACACCCAAGCTTAAGAAAGTAGGGGCATGCCACATGCACGAGGACTCCCACCAGGGGCGAAACTACAGGGGGTGCATAGGTCGCAATTGCCCAGCATAAAAAAAAATGTTATTTATTTTTTTAATAAAAACGTTGACCTGCCACTGCCTGCACTGCTATCATGTGAGTGTGACATGATGCTTCACTAGTTTCTATGACTACAGGGGTTAGTCTTTCTGTTTTACTCATTGTGTTTTATGTGTGTGTATGTGTGTGTATGTGTGTGACTGTGTGTGTATTTATGCATGTATGTGTGTGTGTGTGTGTGTATGTTTGTGGAACCAGCAAATTACAGACCTTGTTACTACAGCATGGGGGGATGGGGTAAACAGTGTCACTATACAGTACCACTATATACAGTACAGGGGGCTGGACTATGTCACAGACTACTGTGGTCACTCTATAAAGTACAGGGGCGGGTAGGGTCAGGCCAGCCATCTCACCGGCAGATTACAGACTGTGTCACTGACTCACTATATACAGTATACTGGTGGGTTAAACAGTGTTACTATATACAGTAATAGGGGGTCAGACCATCTCACAGACTGTGGGCACAGGGTACCTCCTTTTGCAGACATGTAATCGGATTCTCATTTTTCTGTTAAATGTTAAAAAAAAGATATGTATCAAATTCACTTTTTTTGGGTGGGGGGCCCTTCTTAGATTCTTGCACATGGGCCCTGTGGTTTCTAGTTACGCCTCTGACTCCCACCGTACTGGTTGTGGGTCAAGTACAATAAAAAGTTATCAATGAAGCATACTAAATCATGAATTATAAAAATATTTATTATATCAATAAAATATTTACTTATTGAAATTAAAAAATCCAAATTTTCTTATGTAAACTGAAATTGTAATAATCATATAAAAAGCATATGTGCCAAAATCACTATATTTATACAAAATCAAACCCATAATATATCAGTTATCCCTTTCAAACTCCAGAAAGAAAACAAGCTCTTTTTTAACAAAATGAATTAGAAACTTTCAGTTACTTTTTATACAGCTTTGTCTATAATATGGATACACAAATACAAAAATATGATAGATAAAAAGTTGATAAATGATAGATACAGACAGATAAAAAATATAATAGATTACAAGGTGATAGACAGACAGATGTAAACGGATAGAGATAGATAGATAGATAGATAGATAGATGATAGATAGATAGAGATATATAGATGATAGATAGATAGATAGATATAGATATATAGATGATAGAGTAAATGAATTTGGTTTACAAAACATGAAAGAGGTGGTCAGCACGGTAGAACAGAGCTTTAGACAGATGAAAGGAATGTAGTGGCTCAGTTCTAGCTCTCTCTGCTACACAAGCACAATAAAGGTATTTACATGTAAATAGCGCACAATGACGCACCATATGTTTGCCATTTCATGTTGCACCTGCTTGCGAGCGCATTATACAGCAAACTGAATAGCAGCAGCATTGCTCTGTCATCCCCCTATGACAGGGAGCATCATGTGCACCGAGAAGGCAACGTGACCTGTCTGCAGAGGGAGAGAGAGAGGAGGCAGCTCTGCAGCGCACTGAGCCTTAGGGAGAGCTGGAGACACCACCAGCCAGGGACACTACCAGGTGGGTGATCTAGGGAGATATATGGGTGCTAAGCTAGGGCCATACGGGGTATGGGGAATAAGCATAGAACATTACCAATTAATTAACCCCTGATTTGTCGTAAGGGATTTAATCGCCCCTTTACATGATCCTATGGTTAATATGATTGGGAACTAATTAAAATAAACTCTAATTTTAAGGATGATGGCAATGAAAAGACACCAACCTGGTGCAGCCACATGTCATTCCTGTAAAGGAGGGGAGACACTGATGAAAAAGGGGGAGCACTGTTACCATGCCAAAATGGGGTAGAAAAGGTAAACGCCCGAATCAACTAGAGGGCAGGGCTGAGTGAGTCAACAAGTGCCAGGAGGCTCCAGGGATTTTGGTAGAGAGATGCAATTGGGCTGTAAGGAGAGCAGCTAGGGCTAATTAGTCATTATTTGTAAGGTTTGAGCTATAGACTCAGCTGCTGTCAATTCACACTGGTCACCTTCTTTAACACAGCACCTTGTGACAGGCTACAGTGTGGAACACCCTGACTTGATGACCATGGGACCCACAGCAGGAGAGCAACGGTGAGGCTGCTTCATGTGTACCTAGGCATTTACCATGACGTAATGCACTTATATGGGGAGGGGGTTACTAACATTACTGCTTTAGTATAATACAGCTTTTACCAATGTTATGCTTGTGGGTGTGTTAAATCATATATATATATATATTATATATATATATATATATATATATATAGTTATATATAATATTACATCAGCATAAAAAAGGTTGAAAAACGCAGTTCAAATACAGTCCTTTTATTCTGTTTTTTTCTGTTGGTTTCCTGCTGCATTGTATTTTAAGCATACCTTCCTATGCATATTAAATATTCAGTCTGGCAATAATAAAACCATTATAATGATCCAGACAAATATGTATCAAGTTATAAAACATGTTAATTGTGTTTGTGTTTTTTGGGGAGGGTTTTTTTTTTTTACGTCTATAATGATTCCACCTGTTTAAATACAAGCCTCTCCTATAATAATATTGAATATAAGGTGACAAGGGTTCCAAGTATTTGATCATCAGGTGAGTGATACACCTGTAATTAAGCAATAGATTTGTTTTTTGTTTTGGTGATGCAGTGCTAATCTAAGTATTTGATATGTTCTGAAACTGTTTACATATAAAACAATTGCAATTTGTGACTCAGCCCTTTAGTCAAAATAATAATTAATAACTGCACGTTTTTAATGTTGTTATATAAATGTTATAAAAGGATATCCCAGAAATAAGAATAAAGATTATTTCAGCAAAGTGATGTTGGTCTATATCATTTAATTTACTTGTTTACAACAATGAGGTGTCAGGAAAGGCAGACATGTTCTTTGCAAAACCATTTTATTATAGAAATTGGTGGGGGTTGTTTTTTATTTTTTTAAGGCACAATTGGGAATTGAAATGAACAGGATTTCATACATAACCTAAGCACAATTATGTCATATTGGATCCTAATTTATTCTCTTTTGAACCCTGAACATAAGTCTAATATCCTCTGTTATATATTCAGTTAGTAATGTGATATCTGCAGTATATGTTTGCACAATATTTCTCGTGCCTTCCCATGGAACATATTTTTAATAGTGTTTTCAGTGTTTCCTGGCTACATCTTATGTGTTGTAAACTGCCAGGGCTTAAATGTAACCCCTTTTAGTTCTAGTTATAAATCAAAGGTTTCACAAAATATTTTCATTAACATTTACAATGTATTTTGCAACTATAGCAATTTGGGCTGTGCTTATTAAAAGGAAGACAGGACCCTTTATTTTGTTCTGAAGCCAGTATGGGTTGTGGCTCAAAAACAATCATCCTACTGCAAAAGACGAAAACAAACTAAAATTAACATTGAACAGGGTGTTCAGTTTTGCTTCTAAAGAGAAGCTGGATCAGCTCAGGATGCAGTTTGAACAAATTGTGTCTCCTGAGGATGGAGGAGATGTATCTCCAAGTCAATTCAGATTCTAGGCAGTTTCCTGCTTCTCTTATGGTTACTTAACCCTTGACTGCAGCATATTTCTCAAGTAGGGTTTTCTACTCAAAGGGTTAAAGGGACAGTATATAACGCTTTTCATATAACTTGCATGTAATAGACACTACTATAAAGAATAATATGCACCGATACTGGTCTAAAAATCCAGTATAAACCTTCTGAAAACTTACATAGAATCTCCCAGTTTAGCACTGTTGAAAAGGATAGGCTGGGACACTCAATAAATGGGATGGAAAGCAAAAAGAGCAGCCCCCCCTGCATATGAAAAGACCCTTTATACATACAGGAGCAAGCTGGAGTAGGTAGACAACAGTCTACTTCTAAAACTTTGGGGCTTGGTTAGGAGTCTGAAAATCAGCATAATGTTATTTAAAAATAAGCAAAACTATACTTTTTTTTTTTTTTTTTTTTTTTTTTTTACCAAAAAAGCAGTATGGGCTATATAAATGGATCAACTACAAGAACATTTATGCAAAGATAAATCTAGTGTACAATGTCCCTTTTAAGCCTGAATACCCATAGCTAAAAAGGACGGTAAAATACAAATTTAAACTTTAATTGATTCACATTAAAACGTGTTTTTTTTTTTGTTTGTTTTTAAGTTTTAATTCAATTTACTTCTATTATCTAATTTGTTTCGTTCTCTTATCTTATATTTCTTGAAAATAATACCTAGGCAGGCTTAGGAGCTACAATGTAATGCTGGGAGCTAGCTGCTGATTGGAGTCTGCACAAAAAAGGCTTTTGTCATTGGTTCACCACATGTATTTGGCCAGCTCCCCACTAGTCTATTTCTGCTCCTTCAACAAAGGTTATCAAGAGAATGAAGCAAATTTTGTTAAATAAAAAAAATAAAGTTGTTTTAAAATTAAATGCTCTATCAGACAATAAACTATATACAATATAACAGTTAATTTATCAGTGTATTGTGGGCATGAATATAGGAATTTGTAATAATACAGCATAAGGTAACAGTGCAGATGAATGAACAACTTATTGACCAGATCCATTATCTGCATGTAGCTTGTCTGTGTGAGTCACAAAAGGCCCGGAGCTTAGATAAACAGCGTTGATGTTATCTACAGTGTTACAAACTATCAGCTTATTGAATTTTCCTATTAAAAAGAGGTCATTACATTTGTGTTGTATAACCTCATGTTTATTGCTTAGAAACACAAAACATTTATGTGTTTTTAAACCATACAAATTCTTTTTCCCCAAAATAAAAAGTGGTCTAAAAATTGGAAGCTTAGATTTAATTTGCAATAATAGCAAGGCATTATTTTCAATATAGTGGTGAGGCTGGATGAAGGGTGGGAACCAATTGTGAGAAAAAAATATTTGTACTGCTGCTTACAAACATGTATTTCCTATACCTCGGCTCAGTCCTAGTTTAAAGGGACACTGAACCCAAATTTATTCTTTCATGATTTAGATAGAGCATGCGATTTTAAGCCACTTTCTAATTTATTCCTATTATCAATTTTTCTTCGTTCTCTTGCTATCTTTATTTTTAAAAAGAAGACATCTAAGCTTTTTTTTTTTATTCAGACTCTGGACAGCACTTTTTTTTTTATTGGAGGATGAGTTTAACCACCAATCAGCAAGAACAAACCAGGTTGATCACCAAAAATGGGCCGGCATCTAAACTTACTTTCTTGCATTTCAAATAAAGATACCAAGAGACTGAAGAAAATTTGATAATAGGAGTAAAATTAGAAAGTTGCTTAAAATGTCATGCTGTATCTGAATCACAAAAGAAAAAAATTGGGTACAGTGTCCCTTTAAGTAAAAAATAAAATTAAAAAAAAAAAAAGGAATTTGTTATATACATTTTTATAGTCTTATAAATATGTCAAAAACATAAATTTCTATTTTAAACCATTGATTTTATATATTATATTGGGCACAATTTGCATAATTTCTGTATAATAAAGTCTCAATGATTAGCTGAGAATTTTATTGCTTTAGTGTTGTATATAAACAGTTCATTTTATGGTCTAGTCTAGATTCATAGATGATCAAAAACTCCTCAAAATAGCAACACAAGGCATTAACTTTATTTAGATACAAAAATCCAAAATATAGTAACGTTTTGGAATTACTCTCTTATTTATGCTTTATGCACATAAATTTGCAAGTAATCTATATATACTATTAGGAGGTACCAAATATCTCTATAGATTAACTCATTCATTACCATGATACAGGGGTGGACCTGATGAACTGAGGGCCCCTGGTGCAATAATATATTTTTGTTTCCCTCTCAAACTTAATTACTAACTGAATGTAATATAGTAATACCTTACAATATAAAAAAACTCCATTCTGCAGTCCCATAATTCATATTTATTTGTGTAAATGGTGCCAGTTAAAAAAAAATGGGCAACATAAGGGGAGCACAGTTTCTAAAGTAACCATTCACTTCTCATTATAAAAGTTCTCTTGTGAAGTATACCATATATATATATATGTATATGTATGTATTCAATGAAATCTGCTCTCACAAACACTAGACAGCGTGCAGGGTGCCGGTAATTAAGGTATCCGGAACAAGTTACTTAAATATTAATGAGTGTTCCTCCATTAAGTATTTGTGTGCCATAGTCATGTAAGTGTCCTACGTGTATCCAGAGTGTGTACTATATTGGTAGGCATAGCAGAGGTGTAACCACAGTATACACATGCATCCATATAGGACGATTATATATTTTATATATATATATGGTATACTTCACAGGAGAACTTTTATAATGAGAAGTGAATGGTTATGGAATAGATGCGGTTTCATTGATTATAATGGAGCTTGCATCTGTGACAAGGGATGGGTGCAATTCTTTATGAATTCTGTAATTATAAATATTAGTAAAAAAAAATTTGTCCACGAGTTGTTAGTTTCACAAAGTGGGTTGTATTTAAATCTAGAGTGACAGCAGTGTTTTGTGGTAAAATTTGTTATTTTTGTTTTTCTGTCCAAACATAGAAAATGCAAGAAAAGGAGCTTGCGCGCAGCCGCATTCCTCGTTTGGTTCTTCGCCCTTACCTGCCAAAACAAAAAATGTCACCATCCTCGGAATCTCCATTTTCAGAGGAAGAAAGCAAAGAATTTAACTTAACTTCAAGTCGATCTAATAGGACCATAAGTAGCAACAGCTTCTGCTCAGGTATGAGATTCCACAACCTCTCATGCTGAGGGATTACACAGTTGTTTGCCTAATAATATTTCATAATAATGTCACCCTTTTGGGTACAGTGGAATAAATTCATTATTTCTCACTTTGGATCCACAGCAGGAGACATTCCTGAAAGTTTTTTACTTTGCAGTAGATAAAAGTCTTGGAAAGGTGTTGTGTAGATCTTGGCTCATTATTTTTCTTTAAAGGGCCATTGTAGTGGAAAAATTTAAATGCTCTAATTTGTTAGAAAATTTAATTTGAGCACAACTAACCCTGCAAGTCTATGTGTTTAACCTCCAAAACTCACAATGTAACTGCATTTAATTGATTGTTGTGTGCTCACAAAATAGTTACATTGTGAGCATGGTGACTTACAGAATGGGAACATTTAATTGTTTTTTACAGTGTGACACTGGCGGGATCCGTATTAAATGGACATGAAACCCATAATGTTTCGATTATAATTCAGATTGTTAAATAACATTCCAGTTTACTTTCCATTAGCAATTTGCTTCATTCTTTTGGTATCCTTTATTGAAGGAGCAGCAATGTATTACTGAGAGCTAGCTGAACACATCAGTAAGCAAATGACGATGCATTGACTTACATGTAGCCCCCATTCAGCAACTGTCTCCCAGCTTCTGAGCCTACCTAAGTTTGCCTTTCTAGAAAGAATATCAAGAGTACAAAGCAAATTAGATACTAGAAGTAAATTGGAAAGTCATTTAAATTTGTATGCTCTATCTGAATCATGAAATATTTTTTTTGGAGTTTCATATCCCTTTAACTGTTGGAAAATAATAAACAAAAAAGAGTGAGCACTTACAGTATGACTTCTTATTTTTTTTGTTAACACAAGGCGCACCCTCACTCCAAGATTAAATGCACTTTATTTCCTTGTTGGATGTAAAATAGGTCATTATAAAATTATTTTACTTCTTTCTAAATAAAGTGGATATTCCTATGCAGGAAAGAGAAGCACTTTATGTGTGTGTTACTGTCATTCAATAAAGCTGGGGATGTTCATTAACAGCCTGTAAACTATGTATAGCACAGGCTAGTTATCCATCATGTGCTTCCTGTAAGTCTTAAAAATTAAATAGCTTTACTGTTTCCATGGCAACAATTTGCATCAGTTCTATAGATCTCTTAAAGGGACAGTCAAGTCCAAGAAAAACTTTAATGATTTCAGATAGAGCATGTAAATTTTAAACAACTTTCCAATTTACTTTTATCACCAATTTTTCTTTGTTCTTTTGGTATTCTTAGTTGAAAGCTAAACCTAGGAGGGTCATATGCTAATTTATTAGAACTTGAAGGCCTCCTCTAATCCTAAATGCATTTTTGATAGTTTTTTCACCACAAGAGGGCATTAGTTAATGTGTTTCATATAGATAACATTGAGCTCATGCACGTGAATTTACCATGGAGTCAGCTCTGATTGGCTAAAATGCAAGTCTGTCAGAAAGACTGAAATAAGGGGGCAGTCTGCTGAGGCTTAGATACAAGGTAATTACAGAGGTAAAACGTGTATAATTATAACTGTGTTGGTTATGCAAAACTGGGGAATTGATAATTAAGGGATTATCTATCTTTTAAAACAACTAAAATTTCTAGTGTTGACTGTCCCTTTTAATAGATAATGGAAAGAAAAAAAACCAGATGACTAACATGCTTGCTCTTTTTCCAATCTAATGGTTCCCTCTTTAATTTCCTGGGCTCCCCCAAGGATTTTGGCTACTTGCTATTAGACAATGGCGATGGGTTTACGAGCTGATGTATCATAACTCCCTATGGGCAGCTGAGCAGAACAAAATAATGCTCTACATTTTTATTTTATTTTCCCACTTTTCTTAGTAACTGTAACTATATAATACAGGAGACGGAAATGTAACTTGATAAAATAGATTAGAGTGACAAAAAACAACTTTTAATTTGCTGCAACTTGTTTACTATTTAGGAACCGTCACATTTTGATAAAAATAACATGTGAATATATGTGCTTCTTGCGCACACACACAGCAACTGTCAGCTACTAGCACTGGGGGCTATTTACTATCTGACACAAGGCCCCTCCTTCTCTTTTCATCACACTCTTTGGATGGCAGCCACCTAGCTCGGATGTCAAGCTGTGGAAAACATTCTGCCAGCCGCATCTGCTGTAACGTCCACTAAATAGATGGCTTTCTCATGGAAACTCCCAAGATACATTTTTTCTACATGATGACTTTTGAGAAACTTGGCAAGAGGCTTTAGTATTTGTACATCCAGTTTATATCACTTTGGTTACACTTTTCAATCTCTTTATTATATTTTTTTAAGAAAATTAAAAAGTGACCTGATGTCATTATATTTGACAAGGACATTTTTTATTTTTTTTATTTACCCAATTAAAAACTGTTTTATTATGTGTCTTGTTTTGTTAGAAGATTCATGTACTATAGTAAGTAAACACTGTTACAAAAGAGCTATTGCCTAATTCTTAAAGGGAGACTAACTACATTTCATGCACCTCTCTAATTATTCTATTTGCCTTGTTTTGGAACCTAGATTTCACTGGTATTAGAGTTGCTGCACATGTGCAAACAAATCCTATACTGCAGTGAAAGCTAGATTTCAATATCGTAGCACTTACAGTTGTGCTCATAAGTTTACATACCCTCGCAGAATTTATGATTTCTTGGCCATTTTTTCAGAGAATATGAATGATAACACAAAAACTTTTCTTTCACTCATGGTTAGTGTTTGGCTGGAGCCATTTATTATCAATCAACTGTGTTTACTCTTTTTAAATCATAATGACAACAGAAACTACCCAAATGACCCTGATCAAAAGTTTACATACCCTAGTGATGTTGGCCTGATAACATGCACACAAGTTGACACAAAGGGGTTTGAATGGCTATTAAAGGTAACCATCCTCACCTGTGATCTGTTTGCTTGTAATTAATTAGTGTGTGTGTATAAAAGGTCAATGAGTTTCTGGACTCCTGACAGACCCTTGCATCTTTCATCCAGTGCTGCACTGACGTTTCTGGATTCTGAGTCATGGGGAAAGAAAAAAAAAATTGTCAAAGGATCTGTGGGAAAAAGGTAGTTGAACTGTATAAAACAGGAAAGGGATATAAAAAGATATTCAAGGAATTGAGAATGCAAATCAGCAGTGTTCAAACTCTAAACAAGAAGTGGAAAATGAGGCATCTGTTTGATAAAATACTGCATTCATCTTGCCATCAATTCTGCCCAAATTTCCTGTGCCTTTGTAGCTCGCACATCCCCAAAACATCAGCGATCTACCTCTGTGTTTCACAGTAGGAATGGTTGTACCTTGTTGACTCCTCTCCAAATGTAGTGTTTTATGGTTATGGCCAAAAAGCTCAATTTTGTCTCATCACTCCAAATGACTTTGTGCCAGAAGGTTTGAGGCCTTATCTCTGTGCTGTTTGGCATATTGTAAGCGGGATACTTTGTGGCATTTGCATAGTAATGGCTTTCTTCTGGCGACTCACCATGCAGCCCAATCATTCTTCAAGTGCCTCCTTATTGTGCATCTTGAAACAGCCACACCACATGTCCTGTATTTCACCTGAAGTTATTTGTGGGTTTGTCGTTGCATCCCGAACAATTTTCCTGGCAGTTGTGGCTGAAATTGCATTTGGTCTACCTGACCGTGGTTTGGTTTCAACAGAACCCCTCATTTTCCACTTCTTGATTAGAGTTTTGAACACTGCTGATTTGCATTCTCAATTCCTTGAATATCTTTTTATATCCCTTTCCTGTTTTATACAGTTCAACTACCTTTTCCCCGCAGATCCTTTTGACAATTCTTTTGCTTTCCCCCATGACTCAGAATCCAGAATCTTCAGTGCAGCACAGGATGAAAGATGCAAGGGTCTGTCAGGAGTCCAGAAACTCAATGACCTTTTATACACACACACTAATTACAAGCAAACAGATCACAGGTGAGGATGGTTACCTTTAATAGCCATTCAAACCCCTTTATGTCAACTTGTGTGCATGTTATCAGGCCAAAATCACCAGGGTATGTAAACTTTGGATCAGGGTCATTTGGGTAGTTTCTGTTGTCATTATGATTTTAAAAGATTAAAAATAGTTGATTGATAATAAATGGCTTCAGCCAAACACTAACCATGAGTGAAAGAAAAGTTTTTGTGTTATTCATATTCTCTGAAAAATAGCAAGAAATCATAAATTCTGCCAGGGTATGTAAACTTATGAACACAACTGTATGGCTAGAGGGAGACAGAAGATACATTCATTACTATTCTTCTAAAATGTATTTAGTGTTTAATTTCCCTGTTAAATTGATATAATGTTCTTGGCCTTTTTTGGGGGGAATTAAATATGCTGTCCTTTATACCTTCACTGGAAGTATGAATGTAGAAGCTGTGGTGGGAAAAATAAAGAAGATATTTATTGTGCATATTAATACTGGATGAACAAATTTAGGCATATTGAGGTGTTTAACAAAAATAATGAATTACTCAAGGGCCTATAGTTGAAAACAAGTTTATATGTCCCCATCCCAAAATCTAATTGAGTGTGTTATTTTACCCTGTTACTATAGATACCATATTTGTTTTGGAACTGGGACATACTATTTTGCCCTTATTAGCATTTTGCCTTTAAAGAAAATTTAGATTTAAATTTAAGATGTTTGTTTTCTTTTATAAACTCCAGTCTCCTACCGATTGCCCTCTCTTAGGTGGAGAATTTTAATCTCCCTTGTCTAGTCTGACCGGGGAAATTGACAGCTCTTGCCCGCGCGCAGGCAGGGGGCAGCATTACACGGCAAGCACAAAATAGCTGAATTCTGGTCCGCCAGAGGCAAGCTCTGGCAAACAGGAGCGCATATGTACGCCCCTGTCTGCCGTAGCTTGATAAACCAAGCCCATAATCTAACTGCACCTTGGGGAGGGAATGGGTAAAACCTACAATGGGAACCCTTGATCCAGTTCATGCTTCCAGTACCCTTAATGGAACAATGTACTTGGGCAAGTAGCTGATGATGAGTTCACTGTATTCAAAGGAGCTGCAAGAACAATCTCTGCCCCAACCCCATTGGAAAATTGATTTATTTTGCTTCCTCTCATTTTACTTTAGTATTCAAATTTTCAGTGTGGGTGGTGTTTTAAACAGGCAAAAAGAAGTTATTTCAAATGATAATATAAAGGTAGAATGGGAACATCTTAAAGGGGTCAGAATTGTATAGTTCAATGTCCCTTTAATGCTGTAGCAGACTTTTTACTGACTGGCTCATAACGCAGTGGTATGCATTGAAAAAGGGTATTGGGAAGGTCACTTCACAAGCCTTCAGCTATTAGTAAAACTGTTTGCTTGCTCATAGTAACAAGGGGCACAAGGTAGTGTGTATCAGTTTGTTAGTATATTATTTACATAAATAGGAGTTTAATTACTATTAAGATGAAAAATATAGCTAATAAAATGAATAAACAAAACATAAGTTTTTTTAACTGAAATAGAAGCAATAATGGAATGTGCCCCCCCCACCTTTAAATAAAATATATACATTTATTATTTCCTGAGCTTCTACGTGGCCGTGTCCCTGTGTTTCAGCATTCTGTTCATCTAAAAATCTGTCTGGCTCTGACGTCTTTATATACTAGAAAGGCAGAGGAAGCAGCTTTCCTTTAGCAGCACACATATTGGACAAATGCCTTTTCATAGATGAGTCAGCTTACCCTCCCTTTTCCTTCTCTCTGCATAAACTCAGTGGGTCAGGAAGAAACAAGTTTGAAAGGAAAATATCAATGCATAAAAAGGCATCTTTATTAACTTTATCATCATGACCTTATACTTTTTGATACATTTGATTTTAAATTTGGAGGACTTTTAACCTTTTTAAAGAACAAGATCTTCTGAGCTTCTGTGTTTTATTATATACTAATGAGTCTCCACATTTCTCCTTTTGCAGATGACACTGGTTGTCCCAGCAGTCAGTCTGTTTCTCCAGTTAAGACTCCCTCAGATACTGGAATTAGCCCAATGGGCTTTTGCACTGGAAGTGAAGATGATTATAGCCGTAAAAGGGTTAATATGGGCACATTTGCAGATAGTGCTCTTCAGCCAGCGCGACATCGAAAAGAAATGAAGACTGGTCATCTGAAGACAGGTAGACATGATTGGTATTACGTGTTTGTGTTGCATGTTTACATTTTAATAGCATGTGAATCTAAGTTTATTTAAACTACCAAAGTATTGTAGATGTATTTAGACCACAAGTTTTGTAGCAAACCCCACATAACATTAAGATTAGTTTATTTATATAAATCTCATGTCTGGTTACATTTGGTTTGCATATGAACTTGGCAAAATTATCATGTAGAATATTTTTCTAGTAGATGTTGGTTGGACACACACATTTTGTGAGAGGCATAAGATTATTATGAAGGTTAATTAAGCATTTTTTTGTTGATATGAATATGGAAAAGGTTTTGTATTTTTAAAGTTCGGACATAACATTTTATGTATTGAAATAAACTATGTATAGTTCCTCCTTTCCCATAAGCATATTGTATGATTTACTTGTTTCTATGGCATGTAAAATAGACACAAATGTACCACAGTTTAATATTGTCTTGTCACTGTGTTGCAGAATAATACAGCTAAAATATAATGAAATTAGCATGCAAGATTACTATTATTCTGCTATTAGTCTATAAAAAATTACATCACTATAAAATGTTTGAAGTAAAAAATAAAATTCTATGCCAAAAAGGCTTTCTATGTTTTCACCAGTGATGTCAAAAATCACCTGTGGCATTATACATCATAATATTAAACTAACTTTTGCACCTGTTACACCAAGAGCTGCTCCTTAACTTGTCACAACCATCCCTAAATGATCAGGATTATTGACACCCCCTGCTAGCGGCCGATTGGCCACGAATGTGCAAGGGACGGCATTTCACAAGAAATGCTTGTGCAATGTTAAATGTGTGTGTATATATAGATATAGATATCTATTCTATCTATCTTCCAGAAGAGAGCACTCTCACCTTACAATCAGCTGCCAGTGTGCCAACGGTTTTAAATACAAAGGATATAAGAAGGCACTCTCTGGACTTTTTAAATGTAGTTTAATAGAACAAGTGTGACGTTTCGGGGGACACACTCCACTTCCTCAAAAAGACCAGAGTGTAATATATAAGTCTACACACCCCTGTTAAAAATGTCAGGTTTCTGTGATGTAAAATAATGAGACAAAGATAAATCATTTCAGAACTTTTTCCACCTTTAATGTGATCTATAAACAACTCAATTGAAAAACAAATTGAAATCTTTTAGGTAAAGGGAAATAAAAATAAATAACTAAAATAATATGGTTGCATAAGTGTGAACACCCTTTTATAACTGGGGATGTAGCTGTGTTCAGAATTAAGCAATCACATTCAAAATCATGTTAAATAGGAGTCGGTACACACCTGTCATCATTTAAAGTGCCTCTGATTAACCCCAAATAAAGTTCAGCTGTTCTAGTAGGTCTTTCCTGACATTTTGTTAGTCGCATCCTACAGCAAAAGCCATGGTCCGCAGAGAGCTTTTAAAGCATCAGAGGGATCTCATTGTTAAAAGGTATCAGTCAGGAGAAAGGTACAAAAGAATTTCCAAGGCATTAGATATACCATGGAACACAGTGAAGACAGTCATCATCAAGTGAAGAAAATATGGTGCAACAGTGACATTACCAATAACTGGATGTTCCTCCAAAATTGATGAAAAGACAAGAAGAAAACTGGTCTGGGAGGCCGCCAAGAGGCCTACAGCAACATTAAAGGAGCTTCAGGAATATCTGGCAAGTACTGGCTGTGTGGTACATGTGACAACAATCGCCCATATTCTTCATATGTCTGGGCTATGGGGTAGAGTGTCAAGACGGAAGCCTTTTCTTACAAAAAAAACATCCAAGCCCGGCTAAAAACACATCTGAAGTTTCCCAAAAGCATGTTGCAAAAGGTGTTCTGGTCTGATAAAACCAAAGTTGAACTTTTTGGCCATAATTCCAAAAGATATGTTTGGCGCAAAAACAACAACCCACAGTGAAGCATGGTGGTGTCAGCATCATGCTTTGGGGCTGTTTTTCCTTAGTCAACTGGTTCCTTAGTCAAGGTAGAGGGAATAATGAACAGTTCCAAATACCAGACAATATTGGCCCAAAATCTTCAGGCTTCTGCTAGAAAGCTGAACATGAAGAGGAACTTCATCTTTCAGCATGACAACGACCCAAAGCATACATCCAAATGAACAAACGAATGAAAGAAGATTAAAGTTTTGGGATGGCCCAGCCAGAGCCCAGACCTGAATCCAATTCAAAATCTGTGGGGTGATCTGAAGAGGGCTGTGCACAGGAGATGCCCTCACATTCTGACAGATTTAGAGTGTTTTTGCAAAGAAGAGTGGGCAAATCTTGTCAAGTCAAGATGTGCCATGCTGAAAAACTCATAACCAAAAAGACTGAGTGCTGTAATAAAAACAAAAGGTGCTTCAATAAAGTATTAGTTTAAGGAAGTTCACACTTATGAAACCATATTATTTTAGTTTTTTATTTCCCTTTACCTAAAAGATTTCAGTTTGTTTTTCAATTG
The DNA here is from genome assembly GCF_027579735.1 of Bombina bombina. Lineage (NCBI taxonomy): Eukaryota > Metazoa > Chordata > Amphibia > Anura > Bombinatoridae > Bombina > Bombina bombina. The sequence goes on along the minus strand of NC_069503.1, from coordinate 1,029,503,295 downwards.
TGTTTTACAGTTTATAGGTCACATTAAAGGTGGAAAAAGTTCTGATATGATTTATCTTTGTCTCATTTTTTTACATCACAGAAACCTGACATTTTAACAGGGGTGTGTAAACTTTTTATATCCACTGTATATATGTATTCCTCTCTGAACAAGGAACACGGCAACCCCAGACAATCGTTTCGGCCTTCATTGGGCCTTGTCAGGGAGGTGTAGCAGTATTCCTCTAAGCACACTGAGCAAGGAGTCCACGTCTGGTTGCTCCTTTTTCCCATTGGGAGACTAAATACACACAGAGAGAAGTGCACTCACAGGAACGAACAACCAGCTCGATACCATTGTTATGTCACAAAAGTTTAACACTTTTAATTCAACAATACAAAATCCCAATTTAGAGTCCTTTCTATAATGTTAAGCGTTCACTATTCCTCTTCCTATGTGATGCATAGGGATGGGCGAATGTTTTGCAACATTCGTTCGTTCAAATCGAAATTCGAATGTTTATATAACATTCTAAAATTCGATTTTCGAATGTTCGGTTTCGAATTTTACAATTACATTCGAAAATATTTGTTTCGAAAAATTCGAATTTATATTTGTAATAGTATTTCTAATGCTTTCTTTAAATGTAATATTCGAATTATGCAATATTCTATATAGAAAGATTCAAAATGATATATTTGTATCTAATATGTATCAATTTACTAGATTCCCTCCCTACCACATGAATTATTGAACTTCTGAATAGTATTTGTTAAATAGAATGTTAAATTCGAAATTTCAAATGTGGACATTCGATATAATTATAAATATTCTAATTCAAAAGTGACATTCGAAAACTGTAAATAGCATTTGATTAAAGAATTTTTAAGAATATTCGTTCTTATCAACATTCGGATTTATAATTCGAATTTCGGTAATAACATTCGTTCTAACATTCGAATTCGGAAATTTACACATTTGCCCATCCCTAGTGATGCACTATCTGTTGGAAAGAAAACCCACATGTGCAGTATTTAAGGTAAGTAGGATGCCCCTTAAAATGCACCAACAGGGAGGAAATGGAACTGTATCCGTCTAATGCCATTTGGGTTACCGCTGTGGGATTCGTTTTCAGAATTCCATCTGCACCGTCCTGTAATCTCCACGATACACTCCACAGTGTAGATTAAAATAGTGTAGACAAAAGTCTGCACTTTGACCCTCTATGCCCATACAGAGACTCTGAGTTTGACTGTCATCCTTCCCCCTTTGTTAGTCCACGCAAGAGAATATGCATTTGTGCAGCTTTCCTATACAAATATGGGGGGTGGGCAATTTCTGTACAATTATACTGATGTAGCGATATTGGAAACATTCGCACATAAAGGCAAATTTATTAAGCTTTCCACGTATCCTGTGACATACATTTTGCGGGGGAAGCATGATGATTTAAGACACAATGCAGGTGGTGCCCAGGACACCACTAGCACCTCATAGAAATGCTATACTGACTGAAGGCTAGAAAGCGGCTCTTGGGTGTGTGAGCGGTCACCAGTGGCGGCACCAATCTACAGGCACAGCAAGGCAGTAAGGGGGAGCTGTATGTATCTATCTAGAAGTAGCCCTATTCCATCACGCGCATTTTAAAAATCAGATATATTACTCTTTTTATATATTTTTTTTTCTGCAGAGAATCTATCATATGCTATGGCATGGTCCCATATACAACTCATGCACTGTTCTACATTTAGTCACCAATTAGCCAGTGCTATCCCAGGTGTTGGACCAAAAATGGTCCGGCTCCTAAGCTTACATTCCTGCTTTTCAAATAAAGATACCAAGAAAATGAAAACAATTTGATAATAGGAGTAAATTAGAGCATGCAATTTTACTATCTGAATATATGAGAGAGAAAAATGTGGATTATGTTAAATTATAACAACGATTTTTTGAGCTTTGGATACAGAACATTTTATAATATAAAAAAGTATTATACTGCCCCAGCTGGCAAAAGTTTCTGTGGGGAACACTGCAATCCACATATAGATGTTGTTTAAACAGAACCCATTTAACAGAATCTTTGTCGTCGTCCCCCCCCATTCTACTTTAGGCTGTGTGTGGAAATTAGTTTTTAAGAGAAGACAAGGTCATTCAGGCTTAAACTTGCAAAGGATGTATTTACCTTCATATTCTGGTATTTTCTTTTTTCTTTTCCACTGTTTGACTTGGAAGAGTTCTTCTTTGCATGCAAAAAAATTCATGTGAGCTTGTAGATTAGTTGAAACCAGTACCTTGTTTTTACAAGATTACATTCTTGCACACATTTTTTTTAATAAACTACATTCTCCCTCAAGAATTGGGTGAAACTAACTTTTTTTTTTTTCTTTCTTATTGAATATACCAAAAAATGTTGTGTTCCCTAAAAACTAATATTACTGTTGTGTGTTCATCAGGTGCCTGATGAAACAGCTAGGTTTAAGCTGAGAAACGCGTTGCAATCTGTTGCATATATCATTTGAAATCACTTTTTTTTTTTTTTTTTTTTTTTTTTTAGATGATTTTTATTAGCTTTTCAACCAAAGGAATACAAATACAAGTGATACATTTCAAATATAACTTAATACATTGCTTATATGTGAGTGACATTAATTATGTCTTTAGGAGCGGACCATCCATTGCTGGCTTTGTTTATAATGTCCATGTTCAGGGAATGGAAAAGAATAAAGAAAAAGTTCTTAAGGCTAATTGCCCCTTTAAAATGTCCATCTGAAGGCCACCTCTTGCGAGATGCTGATGTTCATATGGGTCAGAGGCATTTAAATACGTATCATATTCATAACTGATTTCAATCATCTAACAAACATATTAACTTTAATAACAATCACTGGAGTTACATACATGGTGGATGAGGTAAGTTCATCTTGCAGTTCTATTTTACTATGTAGGCGGAGTCCGAGTTCATCTTATTGTGTCTAGATTTCTTGGTGTATGTTAACGTAGGGTCTCATCTACCTCACTTATTTTCTTCGTCTATCAAGGGGCAGGTCTTCTAATGAATTTAAAAAAGTCTCCCAATAGAATTTGATATCTAAGAATACCCCTAGTTGATTACGCTTATAGTACCCTTATGTTCCCATAGGGATGGTTGTCTGACACGTAGACAGCCATTGTTGAGCTGTGGGGACTGTTGCAGTCTTCAGTTCTGTGCGATCAGTGATTTCGCGCTGTTTTAAGCATATCCTAGTCAGTGTGATGCGAAGTTTGCAGTGTAGTGCTGGGTTTTGATTAGTAACACTATCTCGGGGGTGAGTGTAAAGTATACTCCCGTTATGGTTTGTAGTGTCTTCTCTACTGATTTCCAAAATGGGGATAGCTTGGGGCTTTTCCACCAACATGTGGGCCATGGTTCCCGTTTCTCCGCATCCCTCTCCAGCAAAGCGCTGTTGAGGAAGGGTAAATCTTGGGTAATCTATGGGGTGTTAAGTACCAGCGCATGAGAATCTTAAAGTTCATTTCAATGAGTCTGGTAGAGGTGGATGACTTGCGTTGTGTTGTTGTAGAGTATCTGCCAGTATATTCTCTTCTAGTCGTATATTAGATCTTGATGCCATCTGTGTCGTGTATAATGGGGGGGATGGTTGTTGTAGCGTTTTCTAGGGTCTTGTTGGCTCGGGACAGGGTTCCTTAAAGGGAATCTCTAGCAAGCATAATTGTTCAAAGGGAAGTGGGTAGCCTCACCAAGTCTTCTCTAGAGCGGTTGTTGTGGAATAAAATGATTTAGTTGGGAATATTTCAACCATGAGGTGAACGCTCCCTTCAGTGTGTTGATAAACTATCTCTTGGTTTTAGTTTGCGGTTGTCTAGTAGTGAGAGTATAGGTACTGAGTCAGTAAGCTCCCAAGTAACTTTGTGTTTCGCAGGGGTTCTTAACCGCCCGTGAGCTCCATATTTGGAGAGATAGGTGTGAGGGAGTGACTGTTGTGAGACAATGTTGGATGTTTCTGAACTAACTGGTCCCATGATTCAAAATGTGTCTATATATAGGTGATGAGGAGCATGGAGGAGGCCTTAGTTTTTGGGGATCCAACAATGGAGCCTGGTTGCGGTGCTCTTAGTATCTGGGAATCTATGGATACCCAGGCTTTGACTGTGCTCTATTGTGCAGTCTAGAATGTGTTCTAAGTGTTACCTGAGTGGTAATATGATTCTAATTGGGGGACTCCCAATCCCCCTCCCTTAAAGGTCGGAATAGGCGTTGGCTGCATTTATACGCGGTTTTAATCTTCCCCATATAAATGAGTTGATATGTCTTTGGAGCTGCTGGAGATAGGTTCTGGGGAGAGTTATAGGTATTGTTTCCATTATATACAGTATTTTCGGCAAGATCGACATTTTTATGGCTTGGATTCTACCACACCACGATAGGGGTTTGTCTCGCCAATTTTGTAGGGTATGTTGTATTTGGGTTTGTAGGGGTTCATAGTTTGCCTTGAACAGATGTGATATTTTAGGTGTTAGTTGAATACCTAAGTACTTTAATTGTGAGTTATTTATTTTATAGGGGCATAAGTCCTTAGTGATCTGGACTTCTCTTCGTGGGAGGGAGATGTTTAGGATCTCTGACTTCTGCCCATTGATCAAGAAATTGGATAGCTGGCTAAAGATTTCAAACTCTTTCATGAGGGCTGGAATAGTGCGTGATGGGGATGTTAATGTAAGTAGGACATCGTCCGCGAACATTGATAATTTATAGTGATTGGGACCTATGGGTATTCCCATGATGTTTGGGTTAGCTCTGATATGGGATGCTAAAGCTTCCATAATGAGTACGAATAGGATTGGTGATAGTGGGCATCCCTGCCTCGTGCCGTTTGCGATTTTAAAACTATTTGAAAGTACTCCATTAACCCTAACTTTTGCTGAGGGATCTGAATAAAGCTGAAAGATTCTATTTATCATGTGGCTACGGAAGCCAAAGTGCTGGAGTGTACTTCTAAGGAAAGGCCAGGCTACCCTGTCGAAGGCCTTTTCCGCATCAGTGGATACCAGGAACATAGGAATATTGTGCGAGTTGGCGTAGTCTATTATATGCATGGTTCTAATTGTGTTGTCCCTGGCCTCCCTGAGTGGAACAAAACCTGCTTGGTCTAGGTGTACTATATTTGGCAGAACCGAGTTGATCCTACTCGCTAATATTTTAGCGTAAATTTTAATATCCCCATTTAGAAGGGAAATTGGGCGGTAACTGCTAGGGTCTGACATGGGCTTACCCTCTTTGTGGATTACTGTAATATGGGCCTCTAATAACTGCTGTGTTAGGCGTCCCTCCTCATCTAGGGAGTTGAATATTTAAGTTAAATGGGGGACTAATATTGTTCGGTTTTGTTTATAGTAAGCGTTCGTTAAGCCATCTGGGCCTGGACTTTTCGTGTTGGGAGGCTTTTGATGGCTATTGCCACTTCCAGTTCTGTGATAGGTTCTTCTAAGGCTTTAGCCTCTGTGTCAGTTATGGTTGGTAACTGGGCCTTTCTCAGGTATTCTTCTAAGGTGTGGAGAGCTGTGTAGTGTCCTTACCGAGGGGATGTTGTATAAGGATCGATAGTAATTACTGAATGATCTAGCTATCTCTTTACTGTCGTAATGTCTTTGTTATTGCAGTCAAGCATCTTATGTATGTAGTTGGCTAATTGTTTCTTTTTTTAATGCTTTGTTAATAAAGGCCTGCCTTGTTTCCTTCTATAAAGTATAGCTCTTTAGATAGTAAGCTTTCCTATGTGCTTCGTCTGATAGATGCCTATTTAAGTTAGCTCTGGCCTTAGTGAGGGATGCAAGCGTTTCTGTTGAATCTGGTGTTTGCATGTGGGCGTTTTCAGCTTCCTTGAGTTGGTGAGTTAGATGTTTGCATTCCCTGTTGCGTGTTTTGGTTAAGATAGCTTTTTGCTTGATAAACTCCCCTCTCACTACTGCTTTGTGGGCTTCCCAGACCACTCCTGGGGATGATTGGGGTGTGTTATTGAAATGGAAATATTCAGACAGTGTTGTGGTTACCTTATCTAGAATTTGGGGTTGGAGCAGGAGGGAATCATCGAGTCTCCAGCTATAGTCTATCGTCGGTCTGTCAGGCCAATCGAGAGACATAGATACAGATGCATGATCCGACCATGGTGTTGGTGTGATGCTGGTGTCTCTAGTTAGTGTCAGTCCCAGCTGATCTATACAGATATAGTCTAGTCTCGAGTACGTCTTATTTGGATTAGAGAAAAAGGTATATGATTTTTGTGTCGGGTGTTGTATTCTCCATACATCTAGCAATGAGGAGGACCTAAGGCATTGTGATACTGTTTTGATTGTGTGGTGAGATTGGTAACTCTTGGTCAGTGAGCAGTCTATTTTAGGGTTAAGCGTTATATTAAAATCACCTGCCATGATAGTAGTACCCCTTGCTACTTCCAGCAACTTTCCTGTGATTTTTTTGAAGAATGTCGCTTGTCCCTTATTTGGGGCATATATATTCGCTAGAGTCACTGGCTTATTAAAGAGGTCGCCCACTAGTATCAGGAATCTGCCCACCGGGTCTGTGTGCGTGGTGATATTGCGGATATGGATCGACTTGTGTAACAGTATCCCTACTCCGTTCTTTTTTTTAAGAGTGTGTGAACAGAAGTGGCTTGTTGGGTAGTGTTTTGATGTGAATTTAGGTTCCTCCTGGTGTCTAAAGTGGGTTTCCTGGATAAATATAATCTCATTCTTGTGTTTAGCGAACCAATTAAGTGCTATTGATCTCTTTGTTTGGGAGTTAAGCCTTTGGCCGGTTTTTGTGTTAGTATGTTAAGGTTTCTCACCGCCATCTAAACGCGTAATTAATCTGTATCTGCCATCTAATCAATCCCCGGATAAGTACTATTTGGGTTAGGAGATTTTGTGGGATAGTTTGTCTGAACTCTCTCCGCCTCTGCAATACAGTTTTCAATATAGTGTAGTTACTAATCATGTGTCCAGTGTAAGAAATTAAACGAATATTAACTTGCAAACGTAAGGTAAAAACAAAACCATTGCATAATACATACACAATATATAAAAACCAAGGGGATACTACCCCGTTCATAATCATACATGAACTTGGGAGTATCGGCTACTTCCTTTTAACATATGGCTAATGATTTAGTGCTGTGCACATCTTTGACCTTTCCGGTTTCAAAGTATAAAAAAGAAAAACATGGCAATAGTTTTACAATAGTATAAAGCATACTCACGCGTCTAGGCGCTTATACGACCAACCTGGTTAGAGGTGTTTACTAGCTCAGATGAATTTACTTTGTGACTTACAGGACAGAAATAATTTTGTGAAATAAACTTGTTTTACTTGCAACAAATAAAGAGTCTCAGGTGTTGTTTAAGTCCGAATCTGTAGAATTTGTGAATTGTTGAGGTCTCTTCCTTCCTATTCTATTCCAGGCGTTTCTTTGTGGCTTGGGGTTGTCAGTGGAGCTTGTCTCCTTCAGTGGCGGTGATTTATCCAGCAGTGGTAGGGTGGGTTGGGGAATGTTGAGCTGTTTGCAAAAGCTTTCCAGATCATCTGGCGTTCTGTAGATTGCTAGTTGAGAGCCCTGTAAGACTTTTATGCTAAATGGAAAACCCCATCGATATGGAATTTTCAGTTCTTGCAGATGCAATGTTAGATATCTTGCTTCTCTTCTATTTAAAGTGATAGAGCTTAAATCGGCATATATCTGGATATTGTCTCCGTCGAATGTTATTTGGCGTAGTTTTCTAGAGGCCTCCATAATTTTTTCTTTGTCAGTGAAGAGCTGCATTTTCAGAATAATGTCTCTGGGAGGTTTTCCCTCCGGTGGTTTAGGCCTTAGGGCTCTATGCGCCCTCTCTATGGGCATGTTTGGTGGCTCCGTGCTTTTAAAAAGTAGCTGAAAAAGGCTTTGTAGTTATTGTGGTATTTGGGACGTATTTATTTTTTCAGGTACTCCTCTTAGCCTGAGATTATTGCGTCGTCCTCGGTTGTCTAGGTCCTCCAGCTGGAGCTGCATTTGTTGTATTAATATGTCTTGCACTTCCAGGGCTCTATTACATATATCAGTTCCATTTTGCAGTTGATCTACATCTTCCTCCATATGCATTACCCTTTCCCCTAGTTCCGATATATCTTTTTTAACGTCCTTTAGACCGTCTTTAATCATTTTGCCCACTTGGGAGATGAGGGAGGCGAAGTCTGCCTTTGTGGGGAGGTTGCTAATGTCCGCTCTCGTGAGGGGTTCTCTTGTTTCAGGGTTCTGAGCGTGTAGTCCTGCTTCTATTGTCATGTCTGTGGAATCTAGGGATGTAGGGGATTCTGGTTCTGGATCCTCAAGTACCTTAAAAAAATTGTTAAGTTTTGATGCCCGTTGTCGTGTGGCTTTTTGTATTTTTATCTTGTTTAGGCGGTCTTTTTGAAGTCATGGTAATGTAAGTGGCACTATCCTGTTATGTGGATTTTAAATAGTGGAGAGCAGATAGAATATGGCGTTAACCCTGTATATGGAGTGATGGTTCTTGAGGTTAATATTGCTATTGTGCTCTGTTCCTGCTTGTAATGTCTCTATGATGCTGCTTTAAGGGAAAGCTGAGCCTGTCTCAGTGAGATTTACTGTGCTATTATCAATTGCTTTTTTTCTCCCTTTTTTTTTTTCTGAGCCGTCTGTGTTGTTTGAGGTTTTCAGGTTCAGTTGTGCTGTTGTTACATGCCTCTAGGTATCGTTTTAAAGGTAACTTGTAATCTCTAGGGTTGATTACTTATCCCCCTTTATCCTCGTTTCATAGTTTAATATGCGATCCCTGCCATCTCATTTAGTTCTTTTCTGTTGTGTAAGAGGCTCTGGGAAGCCTGAGAGTAGCATAGAGTGTGTGATTTTACTGCGGGTAGTTTCCTGCATATGTGCCGTTCTCGCTGGTCGTGCTGTAGGATTTGCACTGCGCAGTTAGGCCTAGTCGGGAGACGCGCCCACGCACTCTTCTATATGTCTAAGCCTGCTTCGTGCGTATGTTGCGCTCCGGACCGGCTTCACATCTGCGTCTGGGTGTTCCGGTGGCTAAATCTTCTAGTTGGGGACTTTTTACATCGGGGTGTGTGTGCCGCTGAAATTGCTCAGGAAGAGCCTGCTTGTTCGGAGCTTTAGCTTTTGGCAGCCATATCGGGCGATGGCTGGCTCCGCCCCCCTTGAAATCACTTTTGGGTAATGTACATACCCATTGGTTTTTAATATTGTTTTTAATAAAAATGATATCTAACAACATGGAAGCCTGAGCTTTATTGGACCCATTCCGGCCACACCTAGGCTACAACATCCTCTGGAGGATCAGTTTGCTGGGAAACTGTTAAGGTCTCAGCCTGTACCACTTAGCACATTTGGTGCTGCTCCACTTGTGAGTATATTTCTACTACTTGTCATTGATATTGGTGAAATCGCATACAGTATTACACTAGGAGGCGCCTTTCTTTTGTGATTTTCTTTCACAGATAATTTGGTTTTGCTGTTTTGTAAAAGAGAAGAGCTGCCGTGAACACAATCATCCATCCACTGGTGAAAAACTCACACATCAGCACAGGAGATTCCGTCAAGGACTGTGAACTTATCTATAAGAATACACAGTAAACACTCAGATAAGACTATATTCTATGCTGTTCACTTATGGTTTACTGTGTATGTTGTCACAACCATTTGATGTTTATCAGCATATTATCCTATATTCCTTTAAGTGTGACACCTCAGAATGCACTTTGTTAATTGAATGTTCACAAAGGGAATATACTATTTGGTAGATATTCACATTAGTCTCATATCCGCCTTGTTGAGTGCCCCCTAGAGTTGGACGTGGTTGTGACACCAACAGTTTTTTATCATTTAAAAGACATGACCTCATTAAGTCCCATAGGTGACATAGATTGTAATTTCGTTACATTGCCTTTTCTACCATACAATTTGAGTTGTTCAGTTGCAAAGAACTTTATATCGTATTTACGATCACTATGTATAAAATTCATGTGTTGTGCAACAGGTACAGGTCTCCCCCACTTAATGTCACCCAAGTGTTCTAGAACTCTAGTTCGTAGTTCTCTCTTGGTTTCACCTACATTGATTTTTGGGCAACTACACATGGATAACATAGATAACCATTTTACATCTGCAATTCATAAATGATTTTATATTATATTTGTTGCCAGCAACTGGATGTTCAAAACATTTGGTGGGTTTCATATTATCACAAGTCTTACAATGGCTACATTTGAAAAATCCTATGGTTCTATTCAGCCAAGTTTCTGATTGGTTTTTTTTTTTTTGTTTGTTTTTTTAAATGGCTATATGCATTAGAATATCTTTAAGATTTCCTGAACGTCTGTTCGTTATCATCGGTTTAGATGGTAATATCTCCTTCAGATCTTCATCTTTGGGAAGGATATGCCAATATTTTTCAAAGATCCCTCTCATCTTATTGTGGTGTTCATCAAAAGTGCCAATAATCCTAACAGGATTATTATCTTTTGTCTTTTTTTTACTATTACTCAATAGTGCCCTCTTGTCAATGTCCTTGGCTCTTTGATAGGCTTTTTTCAAGCAGGCATTTGGATATCCTCTATCCTTGAATCTCTTTCTTAATTCACCTGCCTCTCTCTCAAAATCCTCATCAGAGCTACAGTTTTTTCTTATCCTCAAATATTGGCAAGTTGGTATGCCCAATTTCTGGCTTTTTGGATGGTAGCTTTCCCATTTTAGGAGACTATTTGTTGCTATTGGTTTTCTGTACAGTGTAGTAGTAAGAGTACCATCTATATATTTTTTTTAATCAACAGATCCAAAAATGCAATCGACTTTTTTTGGTCTATGGTATATGTATATTTCATACCAAACTCATTATTGTTCATCCATTCCATGAATTCTTCAAAATCATTTTTGGTTCCAGTCCAAAGTATAAGGACATCATCAATGTACCTTTTAAGAATAATGCAATTGATGTCATATAGAGATTTATGTCCTCATTCAAAGTACTGATCTGTTCAATCCAACCCAGAACAGATTAGCGTAAATTGGTGCACAGCAGGTGCCCATTGCAGTTTCTCTCTTCTTCAAGTATATTTTGTTATTGAACAAAAAATAATTATGTCTCAAAACAAAGAGAAGGAGATCAACAATGTAGTCATCATGAGTCCCCCCCTTGGGGGTTAACAGTTCTCAGGAAAAACTGAATTGCTGTAATTCCCAAATTATGGTCAATGTTGGAGTACAGACTCTCAACATCTATACTTACCAAAAAAGTATCCTGTTCAACAGCCACATCTTGTAAATGATTTAATACATCCTTTGTATCTTGAACAACTTTTCAAGACAGATATTTTAGCTGTGGTTGGTGTGATATACACATGACACTGTGATAACAGTATATGTTAAAATCAACCTAGCTTAAATAAGCAGCGGTTTGGACTAATATTAATGTCTGTTGGCGTAATATACACAGTGATTTAGCATAATATCACTATTAAGAAAATAGAGTTGCTACAAGTTTCTAGTATAACAGGACATCAATATGGTCCGCAATGATAATCATACGAATTAGTTTATTTGTGTGTGTGAGATGTTTTGTTGATACAGAAATGGACTGACTGGGTAAACCCCACAAAGTTTGCAGGCAGGCAGGATGCCTTTGAGCCCATAGGAATGCCTGTGTTGAATGCTTGATAAGCAATGTTAACCCTATACGTCTAAATACACTTGTAATCACCATTCACGCTCCCCATTAGCCACAGGCCCCTTCTTTCTGTTTTTAAATTAGTGTTGGCTTTATATCTGATATAAGGATTGGATGTCCCTATTCCTTTTACCCAATTTTATGTTGTTGTTGATTTCCAAACCAATAAAGTGTTACATTTTAAAATGTCTTACTTTTTGATATATTTAGTGTATAATTCTACACTGGGCTTTAAGCCCCAAATCCTCTATATACCCTAATATATTTTGGTTTTGTTAAATTGTCACCCCAGAACAACTGACTGATAACTGTATATAACCATGTATGTATGCATACATACATAATAAATAAATAAATAAATAAATAAATAAAAAATATATATATATATATATTAGAGTAAGGAAAGCGCACTCTCTCTTAAAAAGCATCTACCAGGGTGCAGGCACGAATTAATACATTACAGATGAAGCTTGCACTCTCTGGATTTTCAAAAAGGTGCTTTATTTAGCAAAAAATTTGACGTTTCAGGGATCAATCGCCCCTTCATCAGACCAAACAAATAGTGAGCAAACAGTGTTTAAATAAGGTGTTAACCCCTCCCCCAGTTCAGAATAAGACAGCCCCATAAGGTCATATCCAATTAGACCCATCAAAAATATAAAGTGACATTTCAAAAAAATATCTTAGCATATTTATACATGTGTGCAAGCATATCAACAATAACAAAATATATGTTGTATATTATAGGGGCTGAACTAGTGCACATTCAATAAAGTGAGAAACTGATAATGAATTCAATCCCAAATAGCAGAAGCGCGGTCAAATAAACTGCAATATACTCGCATTCAGAGACTTAAACATATAGGAGGGACAATAATAAAGGTAAACACTTACAAATGATAAATCAAACATTTAAATCACCATTACAGTCACCCAGAACTTCAAACCTCAACACAGTGGGCGTGGCCAAAAACAGCATCTAGGAGAAAAACGTCATGTGATGCAATCCCATCACAGGAAGTGCTGGCAAGCTGGGTCAATGCAAGGGCAAAACGGTTAAGTGCCAAAGTGATCAAAAATCAATAAATATTAACATAATACATCACAAACAATTCCTACAAAATATGTTCAAAAGCAAACAAATAAAAAAAAAAAGTCAATGCAACATGTCACAGCGCTTCATGATGTATATTAGTCACAACCTCAAGCCAGCAGTATATAATGCAACTAATACAGACAACACATTGGCAGTTCAGGGAATATATATACAAGTATGAAACAAATAATGTTCTCAATATTTTTTTATTTTTTTTATTTATATTTTTTATTATTTTTTATTCATTGTATTGGAAGTGTTTCTATGTTATAGTTTGTGACATACAACACTGTACACATTTTTGTGTCTTATATCTATTGGGCAATTTACCCTATTATTTTTGTGTTGTTATATACTCACTACAGGGAGTGCAGAATTATTAGGCAAATTAGTATTTTGACCACATCATCCTCTTTATGCATGTTGTCTTACTCCAAGCTGTATAGGCTCGAAAGCCTACTACCAATTAAGCATATTAGGTGATGTGCATCTCTGTAATGAGAAGGGGTGTGGTCTAATGACATCAACACCCTATATCAGGTGTGCATAATTATTAGGCAACTTCCTTTCCTTTGGCAAAATGGGTCAAAAGAAGGACTTGACAGGCTCAAAAAAGTCAAAAATAGTGAGATATCTTGCAGAGGGATGCAGCACTCTTAAAATTGCAAAGCTTCTGAAGCGTGATCATCGAACAATCAAGCGTTTCATTCAAAATAGTCAACAGGGTCGCAAGAAGCGTGTGGAAAAACCAACGCGCAAAATAACTGCCCATGAACTGAGAAAAGTCAAGCGTGCAGCTGCCAAGATGCCACTTGCCACCAGTTTGGCCATATTTCAGAGCTGCAACATCACTGGAGTGCCCAAAAGCACAAGGTGTGCAATACTCAGACATGGCCAAGGTAAGAAAGGCTGAAAGACGACCACCACTGAACAAGACACACAAGCTGAAACGTCAAGACTGGGCCAAGAAATATCTCAAGACTGATTTTTCTAAGGTTTTATGGACTGATGAAATGAGAGTGAGTCTTCATGGGCCAGATGGATGGGCCCGTGGCTGGATTGGTAAAGGGCAGAGAGCTCCAGTCCGACTCAGACGCCAGCAAGGTGGAGGTGGAATACTGGTTTGTGCTGGTATCCTCAAAGATGAGCTTGTGGGGCCTTTTCGGGTTGAGGATGGAGTCAAGCTCAACTCCCAGTCCTACTGCCAGTTTCTGGAAGACACCTTCTTCAAGCAGTGGTACAGGAAGAAGTCTGCATCCTTCAAGAAAAACATGATTTTCATGCAGGACAATGCTCCATCACACGCGTCCAAGTACTCCACAGCGTGGCTGGCAAGAAAGGGTATAAAAGAAGAAAATCTAATGACATGGCCTCCTTGTTCACCTGATCTGAACCCCATTGAGAACCTGTGGTCCATCATCAAATGTGAGATTTACAAGGAGGGAAAACAGTACACCTCTCTGAACAGTGTCTGTGAGGCTGTGGTTGCTGCTGCACGCAATGTTGATGGTGAACAGATCAAAACACTGACAGAATCCATGGATGGCAGGCTTTTGAGTGTCCTTGCAAAGAAAGGTGGCTATATTGGTCACTGATTAGTTTTTGTTTTGTTTTTGAATGTCAGAAATGTATATTTGTGAATGTTGAGATTTTATATTGGTTTCACTGGTAAAAATAAATAATTGAAATGGGTATATATTTGTTTTTTGTAAAGTTGCCTAATAATTATGCACAGTAATAGTCACCTGCACACACAGATATCCCCCTAAAATAGCTATAACTAAAAACAAACTAAAAACTACTTCCAAAACTATTCAGCTTTGATATTAATGAGTTTTTTGGGTTCATTGAGAACATGGTTGTTGTTCAATAATAAAATTAATCCTCAAAAATACAACTTGCCTAATAATTCTGCACTCCCTGTATACATACATGTTTTTTTTCCTATTGAGAACATTATTTGTTTCACACTTCTGTATGTATATATATTCCCTGAACTGCCATAATATATATATATATATATATATATATATATATATATATATATATATATATATATATATATATATATATATATATACACACTGCTCAAAAAAATAAAGGGAACACTAAAATAACACATCCTAGATCTGAATGAATAAAATATTCTAATTAAATACTTTGTTCTTTACATAGTTGAATGTGCTGACAACAAAATCACACAAAAATTAAAAAATGGAAATCAAAATTTTCAACCCATGGAGGTCTGGATTTGGAGTCACACTCAAAATTAAAGTGGAAAAACACACTACAGGCAGATCCAACTTTGATGTAATGTCCTTAAAACAAGTCAAAATGAGGCTCAGTAGTGTGTGTGGCCTCCATGTGCCTGTATGACCTCCCTACAACGCCTGTGCATGCTCCTGATGAGGTGGCGGATGGTCTCCTGAGGGATCTCCTCCCAGACCTGGACTAAAGCATCCACCAACTCCTGGACAGTCTGTGGTGCAAAGTGAAGTTGGTGGATGGAGCGAGACATGATGTCCCAGATGTGCTCAATTGGATTCAGGTCTGGGGAACGGGAGGGCCAGTCCATAGCATCAATGCCTTCATCTTGCAGGAACTGCTGACGCACTCCAGCCACATGAGGTCTAGCATTGTCTTGCATTAGGAGGAACCCAGGGCCAACCGCACCAGCATATGGTCTCACAAGGGGTCTGAGGATCTCATCTTGATACCTAATGGCAGTCAGGCTACCTCTGGCGAGCACATGGAGGGCTGTTCGGCCCCTCAAAGAAATGCCACCCCACACCATTACTGACCCACTGCCAAACTGGCCATGCTGGAGGATGTTGCAGGCAGCAGAACGTTCTCCACGGCGTCTCCAGACTGTCACGTCTGTCAAATGTGCTCAGTGTGCCCCTGCTTTCATCTGTGAAGAGCACAGGGCGCCAGTGGCGAATTTGCCAATCTTGGTGTTCTCTGGCAAATGTCAAACGTCCTGCACGGTGTTGGACTGTAAGCACAACCCCCACCTGTTGACGTTGGGTCCTCCTACCACCCTCATGGAGTCTGTTTCTGACCGTTTGAGCAGACACATGCACATTTGTGGCCTGCTGGAGGTCATTTTGCAGGGCTCTGGCAGTGCTCCTCCTGTTCCTCCTTGCACAAAGGCGGAGGGTAGCGGTCCTGCTGCTGGGTTGTTGCCCTCCTACGACCTCCTCCACGTCTAACTGATGTACTGGCCTGTCTCCTGGTAGCGCCTCCATGCTCTGGACACTACGCTGACAGACACAGCAATCCTTCTTGCCACAGCTCGCACTGATGTGCCATCCTGGATGAGCTGCACTACCTGAGCCACTTGTGTGGGTTGTAGACTCCGTCTCATGCTACCACTAGAGTGCAAGCACCACCAGCATTCAAAAGTGACCATAACATCAGCCAGAAAGCATAGGAACTGAGAAGTGGTCTGTGGTCACCACCTGCAGAACCACTCCTTTATTGGGGGTGTCTTGCTAATTGCCTATAATTTCCACCTGTTGTCTATCCCATTTGCACAACAGCATGTGAAATTGATTGTCACTCAGTGTTGCTTCCTAAGTGGACAGTTTGATTTCACAGAAGTGTGATTGACTTGGAGATACATTGTGTTGTTTAAGTGTTCCCTTTATTTTTTTGAGCAGTGTATGTATGTATATATATATATATATATATATATATATATATATATATATATATATATATATATATATATATATATATATATATATATATATATATATATATATATATATATATATATATATATATATATATATATTAGAGTATTGCATTGAGCAATGATACTTTTTTATTGGACTAACTATACATTTATAAATTGACAAGCTTTCGGAAGAGTTCCTTCCTTTATCAAGACTAAGGCAATACTGACCAATTCAATGGAATTTACAGATTGTATCTTAAAACACAGAATAGCTAAGAAGACAGTGCAGGGAGAGGAGGAGGTGTCGTAAAAATCATGAGGGGGGCTTAGGTAACAGGCAGACAGTGTCCAGTGTCCAGCTATATATTTCCCCTGTCTGTTCTCCTACACTGGACACTGTCTGCCTGTTACCTAAGCTCCTGCTGATTGGTGGCTGCACATATATGCCTCTTGTCATTTGCTTTAAACCAGCACCTAGTAGTGAATTACTGCTCATTCAACAAAGGATACCAAGAGAATGAAGCACATTAGATCATATAAATAAAATTGAAAGTAGTTTAAAACTATATGATCTATCTAAATTGTGACATAAAGAGTTTGGGTTTCATGTCCCTTTAAATTAACTTTAAAGGACAGTTTGTCCTGATCAAGAGAATAAAGTGGGTGCATAATGCTTTAGTACAGAACAATCCTTTTCTATGCACCAGGTTGGATTTTTACGGTCACTATGGTAACCTGATTTCAGACTTTTGTTTGACTTTTTAATATTGTTCAGGGCGTTTTTTGTAATAAAAGGAAACTTTTGAATGTAATAGGGGATTTATGTGTGTTTTTGCAAGAGGTAATACATTTTAACAATATAACTCTGTTGTTCTTATCAGTCAAAAGGAACATTGCTGATTTTGCAATATGTGTCATTGTTAATACGTAAATGCAATTAGCTTAAATGGCCATTGTTTGTTCAAAGTACACTGCGGTATAATAGTTGTGGGACTTTACCAAGACTGATACCTACTGAAAGGATTTCTGATACAAATCAGGTCATGATAATTCTGTTTGTTCAATGATTATTTTATTTTTTATGGCTTTCTGCTTCTAAAGACAATTGTTAAATGTACAGAAAATTGGCAGTTATTTGTATTCATGTGACTGACATATATAATTAATTTGATATATTATAGCATGTAATTACGTCCAGACCATCCATTAGAATAGCACTCATTCTCTCCTAACCCATCCCCCACTTTAAAAGTTGGATTTTGTCTACCAAATGTTAACAATTTTTCTTCATAAAATTTTGGTTATTTACCTTGTACCCTTGAAAATGCACGGCCTGTAAGACAAATAAGATAATAGACGTGTATTATAACAAATAATGTGAAAGAACAGAAGTAGCAGGTTAGTACTTCTGTGCATTTCAAAAAAATAAACATTCCTCAGTTCACATATAAAGGCTTCATTTATTAAAGCTTCAAATTGAAATTTGTATAAAATCTGCATAATTTGACGCAATTTTTTTCTGAAGTTATTAAGCGGTCATGCTCATAAAAAAGCAATCATACTCACCAAGTTTCGATGTCACTCATCTCAGCACCGCTTTCGTCTGCCGCAATCTTCTGTCCACCAGGTTTCAAAATGATCAAGCAGTCTACTTTATCGTTAGAGTGGTGAATGACGCTGCAGACATGCCTTTAAATCCGTGAGCTTACAGCTTGCAAATATCTTAGAAATCTATGGGCAATAAGATGCTACCTTTTAAGTAAACAATGAGATTGTCAACTATAAAAGGGCAATCGCATCCAAGTCTTTTTTTTTTTTTTTTTTTTTTTTCTTTTGGTTGCTACAACCGTGTGCTTGCTTTCATGTACTTATTATTTTAACTACTTACCGACGTTAGGCTGTTCTTAAAGGCGCTGGGCTTTAGCGCTGTTAAAACGGCATGGAACATCGTAGCCGTTTGACTGTATTGAAGCCAACGGTGCTTCCTGAATGGGATCGTGGCCTGGAGGACGCGCCTAGCATCAAAGGCTTGACCAAATCCCATCATTGAAATCTCACGATCCCGTGATTTCAATTTGTTTACATTGGAACATTGTTCTGATGTAGACAAATTAGGCCAGTCCGGAAAGGGTTAAACATGAATATATGTATGCTCCGTATATTTGTTTCAGCGTTTTACTTAAACGCAGGAGAAGAACAATTCAAATACAGAACCAGGACAGAACCGTAATAAATAAATATTTTTCCATAAAAATGTAAAGAGAAGTTCAGGCGTCTATTACAGTGAAGGCTGCTATAACAAAAAATAAGTCACATGATTTTAGTATTCGACTAATATAAGCTTACTAAATTATTAGCTGCTTTCATCATCAATGTTTCTAAAGTTATCCATAGTCCTTGTAACTCGCATTTGAATTAACGCAAATGAAAAGAGTAAATTTTTAATAATTTTGGGTGAGGAACGATTACTCTCTTGCTAATTATCAACACAAATGGCAATTTTAAGTTAAGGCTAAGAAAAGGACTTTCGGCAGTAAATTAACTCAAAATAAGTATGGAATGTACCAGGCTATAACAGTTTAAAATGGAAGTTAATTATGTCGCTATAAGCCAGTATGTATAGCATAAAAGGACAAGGAGGCATGCATTTATTTAGCAAAAAGAAATGGTTTGCACAGTTTATGCATTTGAAAAAATAACCAGATCAGCAATATAAAGCAATGTAATTATTATAGAATACAATGCCCCTATCTGATAAAATTATATAAACAGTATTGACATATGGTCATATAGAGGATAAGTAAAATAAGATTACTGTTAATGAAATAACTACTAAAACCAAAGCTGGTGTATAAAAACTAGCAATATATTAAATTCCTCTATATAGCTTAGGAAAAGGTCACGATGGTACAGGGTCGGCTCCAGAACAAATTAAATGGGGGGACATTTTTTTTTCACGAGGGGGCACGCATTTAAAAAGCATGTATGAGATTCAAAATAAGAGCAGACCTACTGTGGCAGTCCAGGGGTTACATTTGTCAGATCTCTGGCTGTGCAGGAGTTAGATTTGTTTATATTTCTGGAAGTGCAGCGGTTACATGTGTCATATCTCAAGGAGTATAGGGGTTACATTTATAAGATGTCTGGCAGTTCTACAGCAGTTACATTTACCAGATTTATGGCAGTGCAGGGGTTACATTTGTCATATCTCAGGAATGTCTCCCACATATGACACAGCCAGTGGACACTGTTTGCATGTGTAGCTCTACCAATGACTCTACTAATGATCAAATAAGCTTTTACGTGACAATAAGTTTGAGTGCCAAGCAGTACATTACTTGTACAGATATTATTAATGATATTTACCAGCACACACACAGTATATACAGTATGTATATACACACAAATTATATATATATATATATATATATATATATATATATATATATATATATATATATATATATATATATATATATTCCAATGGATTGTCCCCACTTGTAGCGCAAAAAATCTCTCTCCAAAGAAAAGTAAAACTTCCTTTATTGTAGTAACAAAAGTAAAAACATGACAGCCTACACACGACTGTAATAAAGCACTTAATGTAAAAACACAGTGTCAGTGATCTGAACCACATGCAGACATGTTTCGTGCAGTTGCGCACTTGATCACTGCTTGAAAGCAATCCTGATCACACCTGCTTTATAGCACTTTTCTTAAAGAGACATTTGTAAATGTTAGACACTGTGTGCTTGAACTCTCTCTTTACTGCCTATCCTTTGTTGAAGAACATGTTTCAAAAAGTTATTTAATACATTTGCAGAAATTTTTTTCTCTTCTACATGTATATTAATAATAATATGATGTTAACTTTTATATATTAAGAATTTTTTCTCTTCTACATGTATATTAATAATATGATGTTAACTTTTATACATTAAAAATTACCTTATGTCTTTGCCTCATTTCTCATAAGTATATCTTATACCACTAGATAAAATTGCAGTCTTTCAACTGTAGTACTTTGATGTAATTTATATATGACACTATGTGTCATACAAAAAATGTTAAATTTATTTCTAGAGTAAGGTTTAGAGTTTACAATATATGTAAAAATAATTTATTGTTTAAGACTTATATGATGGCCATATATTATTTCTCCCCTTTTCCTTATCTAAAAGAAAAGCTGTTGTGTATATATTAATTCACAAAAAGATCCAGGTCTCTACGCATATTGAGACCTAATGGATTACATGTTTTTAATGTGAAAATCCAGAAGACTTCACGTTTGTTAAGTTTATCTTCTCTGTCTCCTCCTCGTTTCCATAGAGGAACATGATCTATACCTTGAATTTTTAATAAAGACACATCTGAATTATGTTGACTTTTAAAATGTCTCGACACTGGTGTGTCGGTGTCATCATCCTCTATTGATCTGAGGTGCTGAAGAAACCTATCTTTAATGCTACGCTTGGTTTTACCTACATAGTTTAATTTTACAGAGATCACACGTAAGTAAATATACTACATGTGTAGTTGAACAATTTATGTAATACTTAATTTTATAGTCTTGCTGGGTAGCAGATGAAGAAAAAGTATCGCCCTCAATGACATGGTTACAAGTTTTACATATATTTCTCCTGCATCTAAAGAATCCCTTTCTCTCTTTTAGCCAGCATTTATTGTGTTTTATTGGAAGATTAGATGGAGAGAGGTAGTTTGAAAGTGTTTTTCCTCTTTTGGGTATAATATCTACACCCTCTTCCATTATAATTTTTAGTACTGGATCTGAATATAACACAGGTACAGTATCTTTAATGATTTTGCTGATGTTTTTAAAATCAGTACTATAGGTAGTTATAAACCTGGGTTTCTCAGTGTCCCTTTTTTTTTGCATCTTTCCTTTTATATTTTAGTAAATCCTCCCTAGTTTTTTGCTGAACACTTTCTTTTGCTTTAATTAAAGTGCCTTCATTATATCCTCTCTGTTTTAGTCTTTCTTCAATAATTTTACACTGTTTATTATAATCTTCCTCATTAGAGCAATTTCTTTTGGCCCTAATGAATTCACCCTTTGGTATTCCTTGTAGCACATGTCTCGGGTGACATGATTTGTATAAAAGTGTAGTATTGCCTGCTGTTGGCTTTCTGTAAGTATAGAGACTATTTTTTCATGTTCTACATCTGCTTTTAATGTAAGATCTAGAAAGTCTATTGACTCCGTACTTTCTTGTCCTGTGAATTTCAACCCACATTTGTTATTATTTAAATAAGCACAGAAATCTTTTACTTGAT